>NC_089251.1:197440198-197746635 GCF_963930625.1 Muntiacus reevesi | reverse complement strand
AACTGAATTACTCTGTTGTACGTGTGAAACTAATACAACAATGTTAATCAAATATACTCCAATAAAAATTAAAAATAAATGAAAAGAATAAGGTTCACTGGACCAAAAACAAATAAATAGATGAATCCCTATTGAAATGAAGAGAAAATATCCTCAGTTGATGAGAAATCTAAGGCTCAGGTAGCTTAAGTAATAACTTTTGTATCTGAAAGGGACCCATCTGGTTCAAGAGGTTCCACCTTGAAGTGGTCTATTTGTTCTAATGTGCTATAGTTTTCAATACACATGGGATTCCAGGTTTGTGAAGGGAGCTGAACTGTAGGATGCTGAGAAAGGCACCCTTTATATAATAAGGTACGTTCTGGGCAGCACAGATTAGGTTTCAGGTGTAATACATTAGGGATCTGTTTATTGAATACCCTGAGCAGCTTCCCCACTGAGCAGCTAATTTAGGTGCCAAGGCAGTTAAAAATAGGTTCTCTAGACATTTTCCTTCTCTCTAGCTCCAGGAGCTGACCACATCTCCTCCCCTCACCTCCAATTAGTTCTCAATAAAAAGCACTTTGGGCACCAGCCATTTCTAGAATGAGAAAAGCAGACTTCAGACCCAGCTCTAGCATAATTCCAAAAACAACCATAAGGGGGATGATGTGGAGTGGAGAACTTGAGCTAGATGGAAACAGAATGTATGACAGCATCATCTATAGTTCATTTTCCATTAATAACAAAGCAGTCTGTCTTCCTGGGCCTGCTCCCACCTGCTGATAGGTACTCTCTGGGGATGGTCTCTTCCCCCCTCCTCTTGTTGAGCTGAGCCATAGCAGAGACACCTATGGTCTTCAACAGAGATTGTTTCTAACAAAAAAACCCTATAGAGTTCTAACCTCTGGACGACTCTCCCATTCCAATGGGAGAATTCTGTCTTCCTGGTCCTTCTTGTCTTCTGAGTCCCTCATAAACGAGGGCATTTAATATGTCATCTAAGTTCGGTTTTGCATTTAAACACTCCCTTTATTAGAGGCTGAAGCAACTGATTTAATTAAAAATGTTAATATCAGAGCAATCTAATCTTTACTCCCCATCCTTCACAGCTGATTTATCTGAAGTTGGAGCTCACATTAGAAGTCACAGAGAAGGAAAGAAGAGAAAAGCATCAGGCCAATTTTGTAACTAAATAAATAGAAGGACAGCTAAGGAGGACTGTAAATGAAATACTGCATTCTGAATTAAGACTTAGATTTACAAAAAAAAAAATTCTTATTGGAGCATAGTTTCTTTAAAATGTTGTGTTAGTCCCCTCTGTACAGCAAAGTGAATCAGTCATACACATGCTCCTGTCCTCTTTGGCAGATGCTTTTCCTACATACGTCATCACAGAGTATCGAGCAGAGTTTTCTGTGCTGTGCAGCAGGTTATTCATTATTAGTTACTCAAGTTCCCAATTTGTGCCTTCCTGACTTACCCCCTGCTGACTATAAATTTGTCTTCTACACTTGTATACAAGACTTTCGGATTTTTAACTCGGCAAGACTCTCATCAGTAGGTTTCTGGGGGCAAGTTCCTTCCTCTTTCTTGGGCTCAGTTTTACTATGTGTTAAATAATTGTTGTTTTCCAAATTTGCCTAAACCTGGACTCAGTTTTACTATGTGTTAAATAATTGTGGTTTCCCAAACTTGGACTTCCCTGAAGCTCAGCTGGTAAAGAAGCCAACTGCAATGCAGGAGCACCCCAGTTCGATTCCTGGGTCAGGAAGAAGCCCCTGGAGACGGGCTAGGCTACCCACTCCAGTATTCTTGGACTTCCCGTGTGGCTCAGCTGGTAGAGAATCTGCCTGCAATGAGGGAGACCTGGGTTTGATCCCTGGGTCAGGAAGAATCCCCTGGAGAAGGGAAAGTCTACCCCCTCCAGTATTCTGGCCTGGAGAAGTCCATAAACTGTATAGTACATGCGGTCGCAAAGAGTTGGCGCATGACTGAGTGACTTTCACTTTCACTTTCAAGCTTGCCTAATTACGGAAATCACATGAGCTACTTGTCACATTTACCAATTTCTAGGACCTACCTCAGACAAAGTAAATCTGGATTTTCAAATGTTGCATCTGGCTGGGCAAGTGGGCACTGTGGTCTCATCCAGCTCTGGCATCTTGTTTAGCTCTGATTATGATTCTGAGTCACCATTACTTTTGATTTCTAGATAGAAGCAAGATCAAGCGTTCAGGATTTTTCTAAAGCTCCTCTGAAGGTACTGAAATGAAATACAGTGCTTACCTGGTCATGATCAGACATAGAAAAATTCAGAAACTAAACAGTCTTATTTGATGTCTTGACCACACTCCCCTTCTATGTCCCTGCTCCATCCCTCTTGTTTTCCTCTATTCCTGAGATACTATTTGGCCCAGTGCTGGCCTCTGTGTTGTGTAGACTGCCCATGATGCCTGCTCCATGAGCAGAACTCCATATTCCCAACCCTATCTCCTTTTCTCTCCCTCACAAAACTATACCCAACCCTGCCTAGACAGCATCTGAAAACCAATTAATATCAATGTGTTAATAATCAGCTTGGACATAAATGTATTTCCTCAGGCTGAGTGTTTGCATTTTAACTAAAGATATCACGTACACTTGAAAAACTGATTCTCTTTTTTTAACATTTTAACAATATGTGCCATCTAGTGTGGAGATATTTAGGGCGAATGGGTTATTTCTGATGTTCTAAATCACATCAGACCATCATAGAAGAAAATATGTTAACGGGGCTTTGTTCTGTAACATTTTGATGTGTATAGAAGATTTACCTATTAGGGTAAAAATCTCTTCTGCCTCATCCACACAAAAAGGAATTTTGAAAATTTAATCAGAAATCCATTCAGCTGTTTCTGATGTTACCAACCAAGTCATTATTTTTCCCCAGTTAGGCATATTCCTACACCTTAGTTTTTACCAACAATGAAGGCTGATTTCCCCCAATGCAAGCCTAAGAATAAATTAAAATCTTATGAAATATGTGCATCTTTGACAGGTTTAGAAAGGAAATATGATTGTAAGTGTCGAAACCACAGGTTTTGCATTTGAAAATAATGTAATACACTTTTTTTTCAATAAAACTGAATGGACATGCTTGATTTTTTAAATAATGCTTGCAACTTTAAAGCCAAATGCCTTAGGATTTTCTTGTGTGCAGAATAGAAAAGAATCGGAGGACAGTGTTGCTGGAAGAGACAAAATTTTAGGGAAATATTTTCACCAGTGTTCATCTCACTGTGCTGTGCTTAATCTCAGTCACGTCTGACACTTTGCGACCCCATGGACTGTAGCCTGCCAGCCCCCTCTGTCCCTGGGATTCTCCAGGCTAGAACACTGGAGTGGGTTGCCATGCCTCCTCCAGGGGATCTTCCCAAGGGATCAAACCCAGGTCTCCCACATTTCAGGTGGATTCTTTACCATCTGAGACAGCAGGGAAGCCCAAGAATACTGGAGTGAGTAGCCTATCCCTTCTCCAGGAAATCTTCCCAGCCCAGGAATCAAACTGGGGTCTCGTGCATTGCAGGTGGATTCTTTACCAGCTGAGCCACGAGGGAAGCCTGCTCATCTTATTAGCTTCACATAAAAACTGAGTGGGAAGTCAAACACTACTTTCTTGTTGCTCTTGTTCTATAAAAAATGCACCATGCCTCCGTGCTGAGGCTCTGCAAACAGGCTTCCTGTCCTAAAACTGTGGCCCTACGACCTTTAAACTGTGAGTTTCTAGGCAAGTGGATTAATTCCCTATGCCTTAGTTGCCTCATTTTAAAGTATTAAAATATTACAGTTTAATAGAATTTCTGTGTAGAAGAAATGAGAACATGCATAAAACAGCCTTAGAAAAGTGTCCTGACACTGTTCATAATGTTAATGAAGTGTTGCTGTTGTTTTTTTAACTTTTGTTGAAATATAGTTCATTTAAAATGTGTTGACTTCAGGTGTAAAGCAAAGATGTATATTTATACATATACATATACATACATATATATATTCTTTTTTAGATTATTTTCCATTAAAGTTTATTATAAAACATTTAATGTAATTTCCTGAGCTATACTGTAGGTTCTTGTTGGGTTATCTATTTTATAAATATATATAAAATAATGTGTATATTTTAATCATGCATATATTTAAATGTGTATATGTATATAATAATGTGTATATACTAATCCAAAACTCCTAATTTATCCTCTTTTCCTCTTAGATAAAATGTTTGTTTTCTAAGTCTGTGAGTTTAATTTTGTTTTATAAATAAGTTTATTTATATCTTTTAAAAAAAATTTTAGCATATAAACAATATCATATGACACTTGTCTCTCTCTGTCTGCCTTACTTCATTTAGTATGATCATCTCTAGGTTCATCCATGTCGCTACAAAGGGTATTATTTTGTACTTTCTTTACAGTTGAATAACCTTCCATTTTGTCTTTATACTACAAAAAAGGAATTCAAATATAAACATAGTCATTCAAATAATAAGATAATAAAAGAAAAGGAGGGATAAACACATATACAAAAATAAATCAAAAACAGTTAACCAAAATAAAAGAATATACATATCAATAATTACCTTACACCTAAATGGATTGAATATTCCAACCAAAAGACATAGACTGATTAAATCGATACAAAAACAAGATCCATTTATTTGTGATCTACAAGGATCCACTTCAGATCTGGAGACACATGCAGACTGAATGTGTAGGGACAGAAAAAGATAATTGTTATTTTTGTTACAAAAGGGCTTTTCACATATAAACTGAGGACAGTCAAATCCTGTCTATCTGCTCTTAAGCCCTATCACTTTGGCCCGATTATGACCAACTGCCTTACACCATGCTGAATGACAAAGGAAGCCTTGGCCTGAGTCGTGCTGACCCGCAGGCTTCCCTCAGCCTCCATCTGGACTCTCCGTGGTCTCCCCTTTCCGGCCCTCTTTGAGGAGAGAGGGATGGCCGCAGCGGCAGAGCAAGACGACTCCTGTCCCCTCGCCCACCCCAGACTCCACCGGAGAAAAGGATGGACAGACGTATTCACCGGTGGTACAGCTGTGACTGTCACTCTCCACGTGTCCATTTAAATCCATTTCCTATTGATTTGATAAAAGTAAGCCTTTGATAAATCAATAACTGTTTACTGACAGCCAACTTTGTGGCAGGCACTATTCAAAGGACCAAAACTACATTGTGTAAAAGCCAAAGTGAGCTCTCATTTACGCAGCTTTTATAGTCAAGAGATAAAATGCATGTGTTTTTTTAAATACCAGTTTGTAAGCAATTTCAAGTATGATAAATCCAAGAAAGAAAATTGGAGGTTGCCAAATATAGGCAAGGAGGTTGGTAAAAGGATATATAAAGTGGACATGTGATTAAAATACGTAAATAACAATAAAATTGGAAGAGATAAGCTGCAGTTAGACTGATTAAAATAAGCAGAAAATATATTTTATTCAGGAAAGAAGATATATAAGATGGCCATATGAAGGAAGAGATCAAGCAAAACGTGGTGCATGAATAAATTGAAGATGGGGCAAGGGTAACAGAGAAGACACACAGGGTCAGTTCATTGATGGCCTGAGAGACGAAGTTATTAAGAACTTGAATATTCTATAACGCCAATGAAAAAGCATCGAAAAGTGTTTACTAGAGTAATTAAAAGTTCAGAATTGCTTTGGAAAGTTCACTCTGATGGCAGTGTAGAGACATGTTTGGCAAGAGGATAAGTAGATGCAAGTGAGTCTATTTAAAAGGCTACTTAAGTAAAACATGTAAGATATTATGGCAGGTCAGACTAAAGGATTTAAAAGGAGATGGGGAAAAGGTTGACAGTTCAGAGAAATATATAGGAATGAGAATTGATGTTATGTATGTGAGAAGGGAGGTAAAAGAGATTTTGGATGGAGTAATTCAGCAAATAGTATTGCTGTTTGCTGCGATGTGCAACGTGCAAGTAAGGTAATTGTGGTGTGCTGTTTGAGAGCTCTCACATATCGAGATGGAGGTTGTGGGAAGCAGCTGAGTGTATGAGCTCAGAAGAGGGGTCGTGGCTGAGGACATCATTTTCAGCATTGAAATCATGACTGTAAGAATTCATTTGGGAATAACTATGCAGTGGGGAAAAATACTCTCTAAGAGAACCTGCAGAAACTGCAATCTTTTCTATAGAAGTAAGCTAACTTGGTAAGGGAGATATCAGAGAGGTGGGAGACAGTGAAGGATCCATAAAACCCGAGAAGCAAGGGTGTTTCAAAACTGGAGAAGGGCAGCTTGTGAGAGCCAGCGTGCTCGGGACCGCAGGGCTCACCGGCCCCACCGCGGAATCCTCAGCGAGCGCACCCAGAGCCTCCGGGATGGCTCAAAGTGTCCGACACGTGACTGACGAGGACAGAAACTCACACGGTGAGTCTGGGGGATTTTCATGTTATTCTGAAGGAGAGGCAAAAGATTGCAACAGTTTGATGGAAAACTGAGGTCAAGGCAATACATGTATAAGATTGTAAATCTAAAAGCTGAAAAAGAAGAGAGAAAAAAAAGAAGTTACTCAGTATCTCAGAATTCTCAGAAAAGTGAAATGAACAAGAGAAGTGGAGGTATTGATTTTAAACTGGGGAGAAACATAATCTCACTTTCTTTAGTTTCCCAGCAGAGGATATACAAATACATGAAAGTCCTAGTAAAAGTTTTCAGATCATTTCCAGGTTTCCTACTCAGTTCCATTCTCATGAGCAGGTGTCAAGCATATGACTTGGTTTTTTGTTTCTTTGGTGTCTGAAACAAGATAATTTATGTCTACAACTAGTGTAGAGGTGATTACATATCACCCTTAGATCCCAGAGTTTGACTTTGATTCAGCCCTGGCTTGATGTATACTGAGTTGCTTCACTTAATGAAGATCTGAGTGTGTAACCTTCCAGGAAGTAGCAGCAAGAGAAAGTTTCTGAAAATAACATCCTCTATTTCTCGACCCTTGTACTAGATAATGTCTGTTATGTTCAAGATAGGCTAGGCTTAAGCAACAAATGAAAAATCTCCAAAGTTTATTTTTTGCTTTGTTATGTGTCTATTTCAGGTTATAAGAGGGAAAAGAGTTCCAAGCTAATGGACGATCCAGTGTCTTATAGCTCCCCCATCTAAAACGAGAGCTTCCCAGCCTCTGGAGGAGGAAGAGGGAGAGAAAGCTGAAAAGTTGTATGCATGCTTTGACAGTCATTCCAGGAGAGAAACCTATTATTTCCTCCCACTTCAATGGACATGAGTTTGAGTAAACTCTGGGAATTGGTGATGAACAGGGAGGCCTGGCATGCTGCAGTCCATGGGGTCGCAAAGAGTCAGACACAACTGAGCGACTGAACCGAACTGAACTGAACATTTCTAGTGGTTAGAACAGGTCAATTGGCCCTGCCTAACTGTGTTTCCTGGGAAGGTTAGGGAATATGAGGTAACATAGAATTCTGGATGAGCACCACTGACTTTGCCATGACCCATTCTTCTGGTCACTGACATTATTTTTTCTACACATATAATATACTGTACCCACTCAATCTCACATATAATATACTGTACCCACTCAATCTCATCCAACCAGGACATTTAAACTCAAAGTCTTGGATCTCAGGTTGTTGTTCACTAGATTTTTCACTGGTTCCAAATATAACATCTTAGACTAGAGACCTATAGAGACCACCCATACTCAAACTGTAACTTGGAATAGAGACAAAATAAGCAATATAAGCACTTTTATCTCATTCAGAAATGAAAAGAAAGAAATAGCCAGCAAGAACAGATCCAAAGAGACTTGAACTTTCATTTGATGAATATTATGAAGGCCTCCTGCTTTGGATCAGAAAATAATTTTTGACTAAACTCTATTCTATGTCCAAAAACTTCAGGATCCTATTTCTACCATCTGAAATGTTCATCCAGTTTCATTATACTTTTTGGACACATCCTAAGTTGGTATTGAGAAATATCTCCTCTTAATTCAGAGTTATTCAGTTCTGAGGGAAAGGGGAAAGTCCTAATAGATGTTTTAGCTTTTAAAAAGTTTATAATTTAACTCAAGCCCCAGTTTTTTAGCAACACAATATTTCTCAAAAATATAGTAGGTTTCTTGCTATTTAACATCAAGTAAAGTCAGTGTCTATATTTGCTTTCTTATCTCTCACTTCTTTTCCATTTGAAGAGGTTATCATAAAACGAAAGATAGTTTATTTAAAAGCTATGTTTCTTAAATTATTTTATGTTAGAGGATACTTTCTTCAAAATGTTTTGTTAGCTTTTATTGCACAGCAAACTGAATCAGATATATATATATATATATATATATATATACACACATATATCCCTTCTGTCTTAAATTTTCTCCTAATTTAGGTCACCAAAGAGCATGGGATAGAGTTGCCTGAGCTATACAGTAGGTTCTCATTAGTAACCTATTTTATAAACAGTAGTCTATATATATCAATTCCAATCTCCCAGTTCATCCCAGCACTACCCCATTTACCGTATGACCTAGCAATCTCACTACCGGGTGTATACCCAGAGAAAATCATAATTCAAATGACACATGCACTCTAATGTTCACTGAAGCACTTAGTTAGCAATAGCCAGAACATGGAAACAACTTATATGTTCATCAACATAAAGAATATGTGGTACATATATGCAATCAAATATTGCCTAGCCATAAAAAGGAATGAAACTGGGCCATTTGTAGAGATGTGGATGGGTCTCGAGTCTGTTATACAGAGTGAAATAAGTCAGAAAGAGAAAAGCAAATGTTGCATATTAATGCATGTGTATGAGATCTAGAAAAATGATACAGATAATCTCATTTGAAAAACAGAAATAGAGACACAGATGTAGAGAGAAAACATATCAAAAACCATGGTTTTCATAAGCCTTGCCTGTGTCAGTTAACTCAATGGGAAGCTTTTACTCTGCGCCGGACCCTAAACTTCACTTTTGCCCTGCAAGATCATTTGTCACTGAGAAGTCTTAGCAACAGATGTGAATGCCGTACCTAGCTGACATTTTTTCAAGAAGCTACATTTAAATTAATCTCTGTCTCTCCAAAGATAACTTTATTTCCTAGTTTTAGAATTTCAAATATATCTTCTCTCACAATATTTTAAGGCTGGATATCTTGAATAGTTCTGTTCTTTTTCGTTTCTGTTTGACACCTGACCAATTCCTTCCCATGCTCATATTGTTCTTATAATATCTTCCCAAATGTGCCCTGTAAATATTAGTTCACTCTTGATATTTATGAGCTCATATATCAATCATTAAAAATTCCTCTTAGTCAACCATAAAAGAAATGAAACTGGGTCCTTTGTAGAGACATGGGTGGACCTAGAGACTGTCATAGAGAGTGAAGTCAGAAACAGAAAAACAAATATTGTATATTAATACACACATGTGGAATCTCAATACATGATACAGATGATCTTATTCACAAAACAAAAATAAGGACCCAGGTGTAGTGAAAAAACTTCTGGATACCGAGGGGGAACATGGAGGTGGGATGAACTGGGAGGTTGGGATTGAGATTTATATGCTCCTGGATAAAAGAGAGATAACTACTGAGAACCTATTATATAGCTCAGGAAACTCAGTGCTCTGCGGTGACCTAAACGGGGAGGAAAGCCAAAACATAGGGGATATATGCACATGTAAAGCTAATTTGCTTTTCTGTACGGAAGAAACTAACACAGCATTAAAAAGCATCTACACTCCAATAAAAGCTAATTTTTTTTAAATGCCTCTTAACTTCTCTCCCAGGATAATCTTGGCTATTATAATGCAGTTTCCATTTTCCTACCAGACTGAGATCATGAAAGCACAACTCTGACCCTATTTAACTTATAAGCATCTTCATATATATCACAAGAACATTTGTATGTTGAGTATCCATTGCATGCCAGATGTGGTTTCATGTTTTACCTTACGCAATTATTGCAGAAATGCGATAATCACCCCCATTCAACTCATTAATCTCTTATGCATAAAGGAGGAAGCAACTTTTTCCAAGTTAGATAGTCTTAATGGGCAAAGTTAGACTTTTGAATATAAACTGCCTTGACGCCAAACCATTCCGTTTCATTCCATCAACATTCTTATCCATGAAGGGGTTAAAATGATAGATGAAATCTGTAAACTCCGAGTAATTAAGCCAGCTTGAGCTCTGTGAATGGTTTAGATTTTGCACACTGCTAAAGATTTGTCTGAATTAAAATGTCTGAGTCCCAGGCACCTTGGTGTCTGTAAGAAATCATTACAATTTAACACATCTCCTAGATGGCATCTTTAGAATGGCAAATTGTAGGCATTTTCTGCTAGCTGTTTTCCCCCCATTTTCTCCTTAATATAAATCTGGCAGGGATAAGTGTGGATGAAGCGAAGGAAACCACTTTTTTTTTTTTCACTTGTCCTCAAAGCCTATTTTATTTATTTTTTTTTCATTTATTTTTATTAGTTGGAGGCTAATTACTTTACAATATTGTAGTGGTTTTTGTCATACATTGACATTAATCAGTCATGGATTTACATGTGTTCCCCATCCCGATCCCCCCTCCCACCTCCCTCTCCACCCGATCCCTCTGGGTCTTCCCAGTGCACCAGGCCCGAGCACTTGACTCATGCATCCAGCCTGGGCTGGTGATCTGTTTCATCCTTGATAACATACATGTTTCGATGCTGTTTTGAGAGAACAGGAAACCACTTTTAAGTGCAAAAGTGACACCGCAGCTCACGCTGCGACGTGGTGGCCACATTGTCAGCAGGCTTAATTTAAAGAGCCGGTAGAAAGAGTACTTGTATGCTTTTTTAAAGACAGCAGTTTTATCTCACTCCTTTTCTCACTTCTTAGTTCACAGTGTGATATGCTTAATTCTCTCTCTTTTTTTTTTAACAGGCGGTGCTGCTGTTTGGAAGACGCACTTCACACTCTCTCTTTTCCAGTTTGTTCACCCTTTCAGAAAAACATTGATCAAAACTGCCATTATATGTCTTACATCTTCTGTCCTCCATCTTGTCTCCTGAATTTTAACGTCTCACTGGTGACCTTTCTTTTTAAAAAGCCCAACATAAAAATAAAATATAATCAATCAATCTGTGCTCACCAGTGTTTTAAATATAGTTAAGTACATGTGATGTTTATAAATGGAATAGATAAAGTTACAGGAGCTATGATTTTCTTAATAACTAATATCATTCAACCATTCAGCCTTTTTGTGTGTGTGTGCAACTAGTGACACTGGCCATTTCATATTTATTTTAAAATCTATTTTTCCAGTTGTAAGTTTCTGTAGAATTATAGATAACTTGGAAAATTCAATAAACTAGAAAACTCCCATCACCAAAAGAGAAATTCTTTCAGAGTTTATGTCCATATACTTTACAGAGCTCTTTACATACACTGTGTATGTGATGTATCTTGATTTCCTAATACAATTAGGCATTTCTAATATTTTTGCAAATATTGTTAATGACTATTGTTTTAATCCATTTTGCCTCATTTTACCTACTCAATCTGCTATGGTTAAGCATTTATCTTCCTTTTATATTCTTTTGGAGCAAATACAGTTCTGCTGTGGAAAATGTTCTAGTTATGCCTTAAGACAGATTCCTGAAAACTGGGATTTCTGGGTCAAAGTTTAATGTTGTTATCAAGCTTACAAATACACATTGTGAGGTTGTTTTCCAAAGTTATTATACCATTTTAGGATTTCAGCAGTGAAAGACTATTAGTCATCTCACTCAAGAAATGTTGAGATTGATTAAAGCAACGGCCTTCAACATTTTGGCACCAAGGACCAGTTTTATGGAAGAAAATTTTTCAATGGGTCTGGGGATGGGGGACAGTTTGGGGATGATTCAAGTGCATTGCATTTATTGTGTACTTTATTTATATTATTATTCTATCAGGTCCTCTTCAGATCATCAGCCATTAGATCTTGAAGACCAGGGACCACTGAACTAGAGTAAATTACATCGCCCACTGGTGATTAGTCCATGTTAAGCAATTCCTGTGTCTTTAGCATTTAAGTGCTGACTTTTTTTTTAAGTGCTTACAGAGGTAATATTTATTCAGGAAACCTTACAAAAAAAAAAAAGGTGAAGAAGCTATTATTAGACTTATTCACAGGTGACATATTTGAGGCAGATGACAGTCAAATAAATGTCCTGAGGTAATTCATGGGGATGCTGAGATTAGGTCACATCCTGCAACCCTCAGTTCAGTTCAGTTCAAATGCCCAATCATGTCCGACTCTTTGCGACCCCATGGGCTGCAGCATGCCAGGCCTCCTGTCCATCACCAACTCCCGGAGTTTACCCAAACTCATGTCCATCAATTCGGTGATGCCATCCAACCATCTCATCCTCTGTTGTCCCCTTCTGCTCCCACCTTCAATCTTTCTCAGCATCAGCATCTTTTCAAATGAGTCATCTCTTCACATCAGATGGGCCAAGTATTGGAGTTTCAGCTTCAACATAAGTCCTTCCAGTGAACACCCAGGACTGATATTTAGGATGGACTGGTTGTATCTCCTTGCAGTCCAAGGGATTCTCAAGAGTCTTCTCCAACACCACAGTTCAAAAGCATCAATTCTTCAATGCTCAGCTTTCTTTATAGTCTAACTCTCACATCTACACATGACCACTGGAAAAACCATATCCTTGACGAGACAGAACTTTGTTGGCAAAGTAATGCCTCTGCTTTTTAATATGCTCTCTAGGTAGTTCATAACTTTCCTTTCAAGGAGTAAGCATCTTTTAATTTCATGGTTGCAGTCACTATCTCCAGTGATTTTGGAGCCCAAAAAGTAAAGTTTGCCACGGTTTCCACATTTTCCCTATCTATTTCCCATGAAGTGATGGGACCAGATGCCATGATCTTCATTTTCAGAATGTTGAGTTTTAAGCCACTTTTTCACTCTCCTCTTTCACTTTCATCAAGAGGCTTTTTAGTTCTTCAATTTCTGCCATAAGGGTGGTGTCATCTGCATATCTGAGGTTATTGATATTTCTTCCGGCAATCTTGATTCCAGCTTGTGCTTCATTCAGTCTGGCATTTTGCAGGATGTACTCTGCATTTAAGTTAAATAAGCAGGGTGACAATATACAGCCTTGACATAATCCTTTTCCTATTCAGAACCAGTCTGTTGTTCCATGTCCAGTTCTGACTGTTGCTTCCTGACCTGCATACAGATTTCTCAAGAGGCAGGTCAGGTGGTCTGGTATTCCCATCTCTTTCAGAATTTTCCACAGTTTATTGTGATCCACACAATCAAAGGCTTTGGCATAGTCAATAAAGCAGAAATAGATGTTTTCCTGGAACTCTCTTGCTTCTTTAATGATCCAGCAGATGCTGGTAATTTGATTTCTGATTCCTCTGCCTTTTGTAAAACCACGTTAAACATCTGGAAGATCATGGTTCTCATACTGTTGAAGTCTGGCTTGAAAATTTTGAGCATTACTTTACTAGTGTGTGAGATGAGTGCAATTGTGCAGTAGTTTGAACATTCTTTGACATTGCCTTTCTTTGAGATTGGAATGAAAACTGACCTTTTCCAGTCCTGTGACCACTGCTGAGTTTTCCAAACTTGTTGGCATGTTGAGTTCAGCACTTTCACAGCATCATCTTTTAGGATAAGAAGTAGCTCAACTGGAATTCCACCATGATCTCCGCTAGCTTTGTTCGTAACGATGCTTCCTAAGGCCCACTTGACTTCGCATTCCAGGATGTCTGGCTCTAGGTGAGTGATTACACCATCGCAATTGTATGGATCATGAAGATCTTTTTTGTACAGTTCTGTGTATTCTTGCCACCTCTTCTTAATATCTTCTGCTTCTGTTAGGCCCTTTTCCCTCTGTTCCATCTGGCCTTGTCTGAATCATAAGACCCTTTGAACACATTCATGCAGACAGATTTACACTCCTAAGGTCCCCAATGAGCAAAGCATTTTTTTTTTTTCTTTCCTATTAAATAGATCTTTTATGGTCAGTCCCACTAAATCTTTTCAGAATATGTCTAAGGTCACACACAAAATACTGCTAAGAGCTGAAATAGCCATTTAAATTATTGGGCCAATTCTTTCACTTTACAGAAAGAGGCAACTGAGGAGGGGACAAATGGCAGAATCATGATCCTCCTGTGAAGAGGCGCATACTCATCCTGCTAGTAAACCTGGGGTGAATGTGAAGGAACGATAGGCCAAACCCACGTGTGTGCCTAGTACCCAGAGGAAAGTCAATCACACTGACTTCCTCAGATTTCCTCTCTCGTATTCTGCCTTCCTTGACTGCACATTGTTACTGTGAGATTTTCATGGGAGCACGCAATGAAATCTGACTTCTACCTCCTGCTTCTCATAAGAGGTTACCTAATTTGTAGATTGACTTTATATCATTACCCAGAGAGTACTAAAATGCTAACATTTTAATTAATTCAGTTATCATCACTGGTTACCTTTGGCTCTGTAATGTCCATTGCTATATTTTGTAATTATCTTTTTAAACCTTTAATAGATATAACAACACTAAAGAAACTTTTCTAAAAGAGATCCCACAATGTTTTTACTATAGCATACCTATTTAAATGTGCTCATCCCATTATATTATTTCTATTATTTGTGATATATTATGATTGCATTATATTATTCCATGTTATTTGAATATACAAATAATATACATTTGTATACTACATATATATGTGTATATGTATATACACACACCCAGAAATATATATGCAAATATATAGAGAGTTCAGTTCAGTTCAGTCAATAAGTTGTGTCCGACTCTTTGAACCCCCATGAACTGCAGCACACCAGGCTTCCCTGTCCATCACCAACTCCCGAAGTTTACTCAGACTCATGTCCATCGCATCAGTGATGCCATCCAATCATTTAATCCTCTGTCAACCCCTTCTCCTCCTGCCCTCAATCTTTCTCAGCATCAGGGTCTTTTCCGATGAATCAGCTCTTTGTATCAGGTGGCCAAAGTATTGGAGTTTCAGCTTCAGCATCAGTCCTTCCAATGAACACCCAGGACTGATTTCCTTTAGGATGGACTGGTTGGATCTCCTTGTAGTCCAAGGGGTTCTCAAGAGTCTTCTCCAACACCACAGTTCGTCTGCAGCAATTTTGGAGCCCAAGTCTGTCACTATTTCCATTGCTTCCCCATCTAATTGCCATGAAGTGATGGGACCAGATACCATTATCTTTGTTTTTTGAATGTTGAGTTTTAAGCCAGTTTTTTCTCTCTCCTCTTTGATGTTCATCAATATATACTGTTGATAATTTGCTATTTATCCTTCTTATTGTGCCTTTGTGCATTCCAGTCACACAGCATTCATTCCAGTTTACTGAAAATGTTCAAGTTAGTTCCTAGCACATGGCACACAGACTCATAACCGTGGGCTGTTCCTTCTCCTAGAGTTTCCTCTTTTGTTTTGTAAGAGATGAAATTTTACTCATTTTCAAAAATGACTCAAGAAACCATAGTCCTGCTGAGCTCCAGGAAGTGGGTTCCATTTCTTCCTGCTCTACCTTCAGTTAGCATTTAGTTTATATTTAATAGATTTGGTGTCAGCCTTACCATCCACATATAGAAACGTTCTGAGGACAGGGGGCATATCTATTCACCACATCATTACAGCAACTGGGAGGTGTTCAAAGCGTTTATTGAATGTAATAAGTCCAAATTTTTTTACTCCTCCAGACTCTATCTCTCAGCAAAATGTTTAACACTGAATCAGTAACTGGGGCTCTAAAGATAGAAGAGCATCAGACACATCTATGAAATCTCCCCCAAAAGAAAATATATGTAATCCTTTTATCACTGTCCCTATGATCTACTACTATGCAGAATTAACCCATGTGGGTAGAAAAGGGTATAATAGCAAGCCATTGCAAGACGGTATGATAGTAGCTGAAAAACCTGCATTACTAAATTAGTCCAAATAGGGAAATGGTTAGATCTGAGACAGAGTGCCTGAAGAACTATGGATGGAGGTTCATGATATTGTGCAGGAGGCAGGGATCAAGACTATCACAAAGAAAAAGAAATGCAAAAAAGGCAAAATGGCTGTCTGAGGAGGCCTTACAAACAGCTGTGAAAAGAAGAGAAGTGAAAGGCAAAGGAGAAAAGGAGGATATACATATTTGAATGCAGAGTTGCAAAGAATAACAGGAGAGATAAGAAAGCCTCCCCCAGTGATTAATGCAAAAAACTAGAGGAAAACAATAGAATGGGAAAGACTAGAGATCTCTTCAAAAAAATTAGAGATGCCAAGGGAACATTTCTTGCAAAGATGGCCATAATAAAGATCAGAAATCTTATGGACCTAACAGAAGGAAAAGACATTAAGAAGAGGTGGCAAGAATACACAGAAAAACTCTACAAAAAAGATCATGACCCAGATAATCATAATGGTATGATCACTCACCTAGAGCCAGACATCCTGAAATGTGAAGTCAGGTGGACCTTAGGAAGCGTCAGTATGAACAAAGCTAGTGGAGGTGATGGAATTCCAGTTGAGCTACTTCTTACCCTAAAAGATGATGCTGTGAAAGTGCTGCACTCAATATGCCAGCAAATTTGGAAAACTCAGCAGTGTTCACCGGACAAGAAAATGTCAGTTTGCATTCCAATCTCAAAGAAAGGCAGTGCCAAAGAATGCTCAAACTACCACACAATTGCACTCATCTCACATGCTAGCAGAAAACTCTCCAAGTCAGGCTTCAACAGTATGTGAACCGTGATCTTCCAGATGTTCAAGTTGGTTTTACAAAAGGCAGAGGAAACAGAGATCAAAATTCCAACATTTGTTGGATCATCAGAAAAGCAAGCATGTTCCATGAAAACATCTATTTCTGCTTTATTGACTATGCCAAAACCTTTGACTGTGTGGATCACAACAAACTGTGGAAAATTCTTAAAGGGATGGGAATACCAGACCACTTGACCTGCCGCTTGAGAAATCTGTATGCAGGTCAGGAAGCAACAGTTAGAACTGAACATGAAAAAACAGACTGTTTCCAAATCAGGAAAGGAGTACATCAAGGTTGTATATTGTCACCCTGCTTATTTAACTTATACACAGAGTCCATCATGAAACATGCTGGGCTGAATAAAGCACAAGCTGGAATCAAGATTGCCAGAAGAAATATCAATAACCTCAGATATGCAGATGATACCACCCTTATGGCAGAAAGTGAAGAACTAAAGAGCCTCTTGATGAAAGTGAAAGAGGAGAGTGAAAAAGTTGGCTTAAAACTCAACATTCAGAAAATGAAGATCATGGTATCTGGTTCCATCACTTCATGACAAATAGGTGGGGAAACAGTGGAAACAGTAATAGATTTTATTTGGGGGGGTGTCAAAATCACTGGAGATGGTGACTGTAACCATGAAATTAAAAGACGCTTACTACTTGGAAGAAAAGTTATGACCAACCTAGACAGCTGAGACATTACTTTTCCAACAAAGGTCCATATAGTCAAAGCTATTGTTTTTCCAGTAGTCATGTATGGATGTGAGAGTTGGACTATAAAGAAAGCTGAGTGCCAAGGAATTGATGCTTTTGAACTGTAGTGTGGGAGAGTCCTGAGAGTCCCTTGGACTGTAAGGAGATCCAACCAGTCCATCCTAAAGGAAATCAGTCCTGAATGTTCATTGGAAGGATTGATGCTGAAGATCCAATACTTTGGCCACCTGATGTGGAGAACTGGCTTATTGGAAAAGACCCTGATGCTGGGAAAGATTGAAGGTGAGAGGAGAAGGGGACGACAGAGAATGAGATGCCTGGATGGCATCACCAACTCAATGGACCTGAGTTTGAGTAAACTCTGGGAGTTGGTGATGGACAGGGAGGCCTGGTGTGCTGCAGTCCATGGGGTAGCAGAGAGATGGACACAACTGAGCAACCGAACTGAACTGAACTGAGGGAAATGAGATATTTTGTGAATTTCACCAAAGTTACCAAAGTGTTTAATTTTCTTCTCAGTTACAGTACGTTATTAAGTGATGCTGTCATCTTTCTGGTTTCCCTTGAGCACATTTGCTCTGGGCTTTCTTTATTCTGTTTATTAGCAGACAAATATTGTTATGTGGGTATTCAAATGCTTCAGTGATGCTGAGCTGAACTAATTAAAATCCCCCATATGAAAGGTTTGAGCAAGATAAGAATGTATACATACTTTATTCATACACACACTCTCTCCTGAATTTAATTGAATCTCATTCAGTTCTATAAATCTACAATTCCACACTGATGATTCATAAACTCATGTCAGATCTAGCTCTTACTTTAATCCAATGAAAAATTGTTTGAGAGTCAAGAAATGGATTTTGAAATCCACTAACCAGGTTTTCTGATGAAAAATTGGAAATACTATTTTACCATAGAATTCCAAGAACACAGCAAGGACATGCCTAAGGAACCAACTGAAGTTTCTCAGTACTGATATAAGTGACGCTTCCTGGAGTTATAGAGGTGGGATGATTATTTCCTAAACCAGGAAATAACATCACACAACAGAAAGAAGATTGTGTGTTGGGAGGCAGGATCCAGTCTGTAATTTCAGTGATGCAATTTTTCAAAGATGCATTTTTCTAGTAAATGTAGCTCCAAACTTGCAAATTTCAACCTCTAAAAATCTGATCTTCACCAATCTCATTTTGACAAAAATCACTGACCTGGGGATTCTCTTGTGGCCCAGTGGTTAGAAGGCTGTGCTTTCAGTGCCTGGCCTGGGTTTGACTCCTGGTTGGGGAATTCCTGGAGAAGGAAATGGCAACCCACTCCAGTATTCTTGCCTGGAAAATCCCACAGATGGAGGAGCCTGGTAGGCTATAGTCCATGCGGTCGCAAAGAGTTGGACACGACTGAGCGACTTCACTTGGGGAATGAAGACTCCAGCAAGCTGCACAGAAAGAAAGGAAAAAAAAAAAACCACTGACCTACAACTTTTTGCTTTTACTCTAAGATCTTCCTTAGATAAATTGCTTCCCACTTTGTTTTTCCCATGACATATTTTTAAGGCAGGTCTTATCATGCCCATTTCTTTGGCCCATGTTGAAAACAAATCCTCTTGGAGAGTGAGGTCATTTAGATTCTGAAATCTGCTATTAAAGTCGTTAACCAACAGAAACAAATTGCCATACAAAGGTCAAGATTTAGAAAATTTCCATTGGTCACTCTCCAAAGCCTTGCATCCCCAAGTTAGTACAGATGTCGTTGATAAAGACAATAACTTTAAACTTGCCATAACTGTGAAGTTGTGCTCATAGAGGAAGAGACATTACACAGTCCCAAACAGGCCTTGTTGGAAGTTAAAGTGTCACATCTCATGACACCAAATTATCAATGGCAATAACATTCAATGAGTGTTTCAGGCACTAAGTATTGCATTTCATTTACCTCACCTCTGATTTTCACAACCACATGGTGCCGTATCATTTTACAGATAAAAGGAATTTAAATGAGTTGCTCTCCATGTCATGAAAGGAAAGTGAAAGTTGCTCAGTCGTTTCTGACTCTTTGCAACACCATGGGCTATACAGTGCATGGAATTCTCCAGGCCAGAATACTGGAGTGGGTAACCATCCTCTTCTCCAGCAGATCTTCCCAATCCCGGGATCAAGACCAGGTCTCCTCCACTGCAGGTAGATTCTTTACCAGCTGAGACATCAGAGAGGCCCAAGAATACTGGAGTGGGTCAACTCTCCCTTTTCCTGCTAACCTTCCTATCAAAGGTATTAAACTGGAGTCTCCTGCATTGCAGGCAGTTTCTTTATCAGCTGAACTCCAGGGAATCTCCGTGTTATATGCCTAACATAAGATTAAAAATTAGTATCTACCCAATACTCTGAACATCAGATCTCAGATCCATAAGCTGTTATTCCCTAGAGCAATTTCTAAAGTGAAAACTTATGTTAAATAAAGGAGTAACATATTATCTCTGCAACTACTAATGCATCTATGAGAAATTATCTGAATGGTATTTGGGGCCAAAGAACTATGAAATAGGAATCCAGGAGCCACTCCCTTCCTTAAAAATAATTTAAAATCCCTATAATAAATTTTTCTTCTACAATAAATAAGAAACCCTTGACGCTTTTTCTACGTTTTTGACTCTCAGCAAACCCCCTTTCCTTTTGGAGGCCACTAGTGACTCTCCCGTCTACTTCCTGCCAGTCTTCCATCACTCTCAGCCCACCACATGCTACTTTACCTAGGTGTGATTTTCAGGCCTCAAGACAAAGCAAAGTCGTTTTCCAGGTGTGATTTCCCATCATCTCGGATTTGTTCTTCCTAGTATCTGATGCAACGGTAGGCAGTTGTCAGAAAAAAGAAAAATGAATAAAGGGGCAAAAATTTTAAATCTTGAGTATTCATGAGTCTCCACTGTCTGTTCGCTTTCTGGACCTGGACGTATTCTCATGTTGATCCAGGTGTTGGTGAGTCAGATAGCTTTGGGGCTAAGACCTTAGAAAGGGAGAAAAAAAGAGAATAATAGAAAAGTAAGTCAATGGGAAAAAATATATTTTTTATCCTAAAATAAAATGTATATAGTTTGGGACTTCCCAGGTGATCCAGGGCTAAGACTTCACCTTCCAATGCAGGGAATGCAGGTTCAATCCCAGGTCAGGGCCCTCAGATTCCATATGTCTCCTGGCAAAATAAAACAAAACACAAAACAGAAGCAATATTGCAACAAGTTCAATAAAGTATTTAAAAAATGTTCCACATCAAAAAAATGCATACAGTTCTTTACACTTCTTTGAAGTTTTCATTAACTTTGGAAATATGCCACAATAAATACTAAATGCAAATATGCATGAAAATCTGCAGTCAATACTGAGAAACAGGAGTTTATGAAAAGGTAGTCAGAATCTTCAAAGACTGGAAGAATGGGAACCATAAAATGACACTTTAAAATTTTAAGGTCAGTGAAAAAGATAATAATGTGAAGTTCTGAACCCAACTCATTGAACAAAGTTGAGTTAGCATTAAACAACTCTAATAAGAACCAATAAATCTACATATCCAGTTGATATTTTCTAAAACTTGCAAGATTTTTTTTTTTAATTTTTATTAGTTAGAGGTTAATTACTTAACAATATTGTAGTGGTTTTTGCCATACATTGACATGAATCAGCCATGGATTTACATGTGTTCCCCATCCCAATCCCCCCTCCCGCCTCCCTCCCCACCCCATCCCTCTGGGTCTTCCCAGTGCAGCAGCCCTGAGCACTTGTCTCATGCGAGCGAGATCGTTTTGTTAATTGACTTATGTTTTGCTAATTGACTTATCCCATGGCATCTTGTATGGCAGAATATCTTGATAAAAAGTGTTCTGAAGTGATGGGTGAATCACATTGTATCATCTATGGTATAGTACTTCTGTACATTGTACTGTGTCCTAGGGTTGCACTTAGCAGACAGGGGTGAGTCAAGAGTCATTTAGCAAATAATTTAGGCTTTGCAGATCCTATATTTACATGGAAACTTCTCAACGCTGCAATTCTAATGCAAAGGCAGCCATGGATAATACGTAAACAAATTAGCATGGCTGCATTTATATATTTATGTATTTATTTCTTCTTTTTAAGTCTGAATTATAAACCAACAATATTATATCTGGTTACTAGTTTCAGGTGTACGGCACTGTAGTTCAGAAGTTTTTCAGATCATACTCCATTAAAAGTTATTACAAGATAATGACTATAAGTGTTATATGTGCATTCTTGTCACTTATCTGTTTTATATGTAGCAGTATTTGCATCCCTTATAGCCCTAATTTACAACTCCTCCCTTTCTTCTCCAATCAGTAGATTATTTTTTTATATCTGTGATTCTGTTTCATTTTGCATATACATTCATCTGCATTCTTTTTTTAGATTCCACATGTCAGTGGAATCATGATACAGTATGTGTATTTATCTACCCTTATTTATTTTTCTAAATTTTACAGCTTCAAAAAAACTTTAATTAACTTCAAATTAGCTTTAATTAGCTTCAAAAAAACTTCAAAAAATTTTTTAAAAAACTCTAATTTTTCCTTTGGAAGCTCTAGTGGTATATTTATTTTTGATAAAATAATTTATTCAATATGTAGGATTATAAAGTTTATTATTTTTGGTCATGCTTGATGTCTTAATAGATAATACTAGAGTTATAAGGAAACATTTTAAATAAGTCTCATACTTATTTTAAATAAGTTTCTATTTTGTTGCCTCCTCTTGCATTTGCTCTTCACCTTCTTCCAAAGGAATAATTATTAAACAACCTACAGACTTTCTCACACCGCTGCTTCAAATATGGTGTTTTTTTTTCCTACTAGTTCCTACTAGTCAACACACCCCCTGCTGGTTCTAGTCTAACATTCATTCCACCTTATTAAAAATGCCAATAAAATGCAAATCATAGATGTTTTTCACTTGTGTTTTTTATGCTGATTTAAATGCAAAAATGATAAAAGGACATAAGTGCTATGGATTAGGTTACGTAATGAAATAATCCTTTGAAATTAGCTCTTTCTCCTTGCAAATAATTTATTTCCTTAAAAAGACACCTCTGGTAAAGTTAAAGTTTTGTAGAAGAGTTTCCCCAGTAGTGGTTATCACAGATTTTACGTCCAGATGTATGATGAGAGGAAACACTTCGCTTTTATGAGTTGCTGCTGAGGTATTTCACAATATGTCAACTCTGCTCACACCCAGAGTCTAGACATTTAAATGAAGACTTGATTTTAAATTCCCACTTTGCTTTTCCTGAGACACTTTTAAAATAACTACTTATAGCGAAGCCTTGGAAAAGGTAATGACGCCTGTCCCTGACCACCGTATAAATACTGTGCAGTAGGCGTATGATGACCCTTTACTCTATCTTCTGCTCACTCCTGACCTGAGACTGAAGACTGCCCTTCCCCAGGCTGATAGGAGGGAGAACCATGTGTATTAAATTCTGTGACTCTGTCTCCTTTGTGAGGGTGTACTGGCATTGCCCCTTCAATTAAAGCAGTCCTATGATTTTGCTTCCCCAAAGTGGATGCCTGGACACTGAGAGAGCTACTGCCAATCCCACCGTCTTATAAGGCAGGGTATTATGTTCACACTCTTAGTTCATCGCCAGCTCCAAACTCTCAACATGCCAACCTGACTTACTTAAAGGGTGTGCTCCTAGAACTGAGCAGATGTCAGCGCCTCGTCATAAATTTTAACAAACGGTGATAGCAGGTTGGCTTTTGAGACAGCTATTCCCTGAGAGACAGAGAGACGTAGGATAACAGTAGCCCTAAGGATAACTGTTTAGAGTAGAAATAAAATTGTTAATCATACTGGAGCTCAAATGAGCAGATTAAACAGACACACACTCATACACACAGATTCACGAAGTTTAGTAGCTTTATTTCATTTCTGAGCATTTGTGGCACTGAGCAAGAGCATGATAAGCCGAGATTCTGGAATCAGAACCTCTGGGCTTCTATTAAATAGCTTTGTGCTTGGGGCAATGTTACTTAAATTTCATGAGTCTCAGTATCCTTATCTGCCAAATGTAATTCCTCTCTGAGAAATTTTTTGGGAATTCTAAAACTGAAAACAAATTCAAGATGTCTGCTGTCTGTTGATATTTAATAAATGTTCTATTTTCTTCTAAAGAAATTAACTAGCAGAGGCTTAAGCAATACAGATGTTTATTATTCTAGAGTGGAAGTAACTCGATATTGTACTGAAAACCCAGGAACTGTTTCTCTGCTTTTTGCTAGCCTAAGTCTTGGCCATCTCCTCAGATTTCCAGGTTGCTTACTGTACGTACAAAGCTCATGCCTTCAGGTATATTGGCCATGCTATGCAGAAAACTGCTGGAAAATAAGATTTTTATTCATACAACTCTCTCTTTTCCCAGAGAAGAAAATATTTCTTCCCTGTTCAGTCTTATTGGTCAGAAATGGGCCACAGGCAATATCCAGATAATCATTCTAAAAGGGAAATGCATTATAATTGCTAAGGTAGGCTTAATGAAATGATTCCTTCAATAGCTTGTTTTGCAAACAAAGAAGAAGTCTAAATGGCTGATGATCCAAAAAAAAGAAAACAACCCCATAATGTCTGCCATTTTGATGGATTTGGGAAAAAAAACAGATTATTTTCTCTCCCATAAGTATTCATTATTTATGCTTCTATATGTTATTTTACCACCACAAAGAAATTCTGGGGAGTTTAAGAACCTAGAATACAGCAACATATATAAATAAATCTCATATATTTAACCAAAAGTAAATGATACAAATCTAGGCATATTATTGTTGCTCAATAAATTATTTGATTGGATTATTGTGATGTCTCTGGATAATGATTAAGCATATTTCCCATAGAATGGGTAACATTTTTAGGTAATGCCAGATGAATATATGACAGATATAGTGGATAAGGGCTTGATAAGTTGTTTCCTTTGGGCTACAATATTAACACACATTATAACTTGTGCCGTATAACAGAAATATTTTCACATGTATTGTTATATGCACTATGCAAAACTGCCTAAACTAGGAACTACCAAATTCACAATTTACAGGTGTGGAAGTTGAATTTCAAAGATACCAAATTATATACTCAAGTTCTGATACCTAAACTGTAAAGTCAAGGCTAATACTCAGAGTTTCTGATTCTAAGCCCCAAACTCTTCATTAAACTGCCTCAAACAGGTTTCTTCTGAAACATGATATATATTAAACAATGATTCCTAAGTAATTGTAGGCAGCATGTCCTTTAGAAAGATTTAGAGATAAGTGGAGGAGATCATTTTTTCACATATGTTTCTGGATGTGTTATGACTGGATTTGTGCAAATCAAATATAATTATATAGAAACTTGAGAGAGTGAATTTCTCCCCTAGAAAAATCTGAACATCTGAGAAATATATGGCTTAGGAGAATGAACTATCAAAATACTATTCTAAACTGTATCCCCAATGATTTTACATATAATTTACATATTGATTTCCAAGGATAAATGCCCTCAAAAGAGGCTTTGAATTCTGATGCAATGGAGGTTAAAGTGAGGGGGTGGGTAGCATTAAAAAAGTAGACAAACCTTTTCATATCTAACATTATCCATTCATCAAACATTTCTTGAAATTTTTCATGTATATTGAAGACTCAAAGTTGAATACTAATTGATAAATTACTGTTCTTGAGAAACTACTCAGAGTTAGGAAAATATGTGAACAAAAATATTTCATAGAAATTGATAAAGAGTTTGATAGAGTATTAACTGAATTTGGATTGAATGACAAGTAAAAATTTGCCAATTGGGAAGAAGTTCAGAAAAGGACTTGCCTAGTGGCTCAGACGGTAAAGCGTCTGCCTACAAAGTGGGAGACCTGGGTTCGATTCCTGGATCAGGAAGATCCTCTGGAGGAGGAAATGGCAACCCACTCCAGTACTCTTGCGTGGAAAATCCCACGGATGGAGTGGCTCGGTAAGCTACAGTCGGTGGGGTGGCAAGGAGTCGGACACGACTGAGAGACTTCACTTTACTTTACTTCAGAAAAGGAAGAAAGAGGAGTGTGTGAAAACAGCATGGCATGCTACCAGCTGATAAACTTGCACCTCAGGTAAAGATATTTACAGTGTTGCTCTATTTGCAGGAGATACACTGTAGGTGGCTCATTTTGATATAAAGGATGAGCTTGCAGTGATAAGATTGAGTTTGGGGTAGAATTAGAAGACAGAAATAGTGGGGGAGAGGCTCAAGTGAATTCTTCTCAACATTTGACTAAAGTCCATTTGCTTTAATAGAATAGTTCACTCTTCTGCGAAAGTGGAATTCTGCATTCATTACCCTAAGATTTGACTTTCTTGTTAAGGCAAATATACCTGACTTATTCTGGCTTGAATAACAATCTGCATGGCCCAGGGTGACTCAAATCCATTTACCCACAAAGAGACAAGGAATCACTTCACGATGCCAACTATAAGTTTTCATTCCCAAAGGAAGCAATCTTTGTGAATTTAGGAACTTCTACAGTACTTATTATCTGACACTTAATCACATGCTAATTTGTATTGTTATCTCAATTTTTAATGTGTTGACACCATATTTTCCCCAATCATTTTTAGCTCTATGAGAACAAGTTTGGGTTTTTTTTCCCCTCATTTTCTACATTACATAAATATAGCATATGTAATATTGGATACAAACTATAAAATGGGGGAAAAAAGAGGAAAATTGAAACATTTAAAAGGAGAAGAAAGCATTAAAGGAAAAGTACTTTAACTTTCTGTTTCATCAATATTTTTTAAACACCTATTTTGAGTATGTGGGTGGCAACAGAAGTTGCAACAAACTGTAAAACATGAAGTTGAAATAATCCCAAAGTACTGATATTCAAAATGGGATAGCGTACAATGACTGATGCAGACTCCTCTCCCATCCATATCAGGTACCCATATGTCATATGATATTTTCCTCTGGTAGCTCAGCCGGTAAAGAATCTGCCTGCAATGCAGGAGACATGGGTTCGATCCCTAGGTTGGGAAGATTCCCCTGGAGAAGGGAAAGGCAGCTCGCTCCAGCATTCTTGCCTGAAGAGTTCCATGGACAGAAGTCTGGCGGGCTAGAGTCTATGCGGTAGCAGAGTCTGACATGACTGAGCAACTAAAGCATTCACTTTGTATTTGTAAAGATAAAGGAAATATGAGGGGAGGTTTAAATTTTCAAGTGTTATATGGTCTGAGACCATTAAGCCTGTATGATATTTAACATGTCAGTATCTATCTCCTCCTAGGATCACATCTATGAAATGGAGATGACAAAACATACCTTCCATATGTCTCACAGAAGGATTACAAAATCAGTGATTTACATAACTTGCTGAATATTCAGAAGCTAAGATTCCAGTTGACAAATGACTATTTCCCTTCTACTCTTTTAAGGGAAAAGTAGGAACACTCAAAGGGAAAATTAAAAGGACAGGAAAACCCAGTCCCAACCACTTTATTCCTTTTTAAAGATCTCAGGTATGTTTGTCTTGAGATGTTCAGATTTATCATTTTAAAATGCAGACATTTGAGGATTTCAATTATTTGTTTTTCCCCATTAGCAATCAATCTGCTCTACCTCTGCAGAATTTTTAACCCTCCTCTAAACAAAGTGCTCTGCAAGTATGACTTATTCTTCTTTATAAAGCTACAGGGGGGAAAGGGAGATTATTTAGCTTCTATTCCACCACTCAAAAGGTGGGTTTATCAGACTAAAAGGTTTACAAAAGAATTTCAGTAGGTAAATGTCAATCTGGCTGCACTTTTGATAGTGATTAATATTCTAGGGCTAATAAAAACTTGTTGGCAAAATGCCCCCAGAAGATGGCATTGTTTACACTATTGTCAGAGAAGAACAGCTGTTTATCCCTGCTACATCCAGAGCTGCCGTATTCTTACTGAAATGTTAACAAATCTTAGACAAACGTCTGCTGTTTAAGGCTCAAATTTGCTCTGAGAACAGGTGTGTTTGAGAGAGAGAAAAAAAGCTACAACTGTAACTAGGATTTTAAATGAGGTGCAATTTATATACTATACACTAAGTCTGCATATGGACAATTAGATGAGGAGTTCCAATATTTACTAATAACTTGAAGATCATTCACAGTTTCAGAGCTTCATGTAAAAATTTTCCATGATTGCCTTTCAATGTATATTCCAGGCACATTTTACTGACACAGATAGATTTTGGTCATGCTGTCAGAAAATGGAGCAACATCTTCCATAACTTTTGAAATACTTAACTATTTTTGGAGAGGAATAGGAGGTAGGTGCAGGAGGTAGGAGAGGGGGAGAGGTGTAGTGGAGCGTTCAACTTGTGAGCAAAGACTTGTGTCCTCTGGTAGTATTTTCTCATTTATAGAAAGAGAGGTCTTGAAATGTTGGTAAAGATGTGAAGTTGGGTAAATCTCACTCATTGCTAGTGGGGAGGGGCATAAGAATTGTGAACATTTTATAAAACAATTAACAATACCTATTACAGTTGAAGATAAGCATTTCCTACAATCCAGAAACCCTACTCTTAAGCACATAATTGAGAAATACTAAGAGACCAGTACAAGACTGTATAGTTTATATTGAGAAAAATCTGAAAATAATCTATAGATTCATAAACAGATGAGTTAAGGAATAAATTGTGGCATATTCATAAAATGAAACATAATATAGCAGTTAAAATGAAATAATTATAACTATTTGTATTGAAATGTGTAAATTAAATATATATGTGCATATATATATATACACATATATTAAATGTTGAGTTGTTGAGTAAATCGCAAGGTACAAAATAGAAAAGTATGATACCATTTATGTATTGGCTAAAGACAATGTAAGCAATACTATATATTGTTCAGCAATGTAAATATGTTTTTTAAGATATAAAAACAATGAACAGGAAGGGAAGTATTTACTTCTAAATATGGGATCAGGCAAGGATACAAAAGGGACTTAAAATATATTTTTACTATTTTATTTATTTTAAGGTCATATAAATATTAAAGAACATGCAAATCTGGACAATAGTTCCTAGACTATAGTATGCTTAAGCTAGGCACATAGATGTTTTTAAACGTGAAATCCTGGATTTCAGTAGGAGAAGGCAAGTCCATGCTTCTAGACTTGGAAACCGAGCCCCCTCCTCACTCAGACTCCTGCCAATTGAGCAGCCTCTTGGATCTCTTCCACTTTGTTATTTTGTGATCTCCTGGTCATGGCCTTTCTCCCACAACTGTAGCCTGTCCTGGGGAAGCATTCTGGTTGTCCAAGAATCTAGAAACTAGCACAATTATTTTCAGGTAGAAGCTTAGAGACAAGAGGATCATTTACTTACAAGTGAGAGGACCTCGGAATTCTTCTCGCTCTATTAAAATAAGGGTGTCGCTAACCCAATTCTCATTCAACTATATATTAATAATCCAATGATGTGAGTCCAGCTCTAACCAAAAGCACAAGGCTAACTTCAGGATTCATGCAGAAGCTGCTTGAGTCCTAGCTCAACCTGCGGTAGCTGTGCAGATGGAAGCTGAGGACCAAGGTTTGTCAGGAATCAACAGTAAAATAAGTCTGCGTATCTGTTACTGCTGAGGGAAATGGTGGGGGAGGGGGAGGAAAAGGGAGACATCAACTTCCTCTGAAGTGACTCCATCCCTAATAAGCTCAAGTAGAAATCATTCTGGCTCCTCATTTTGTTAAGGTTTGACAGTTTTCTGACAGCTTTCAATAAAAACAAAACAAGCTGGTTTATGGTCAAGCAGGGGTCGCAGAGAGTCGGACTCGACTGACGCGACTTGGCAGCAGCAGCACGAGAAACCCCAGTTGTAGACTAGAAGTCACAGATAAAACCAGGGTTTCTAATAGGGGGCCTTTAGGAAGAAACCAAAACTACTATTTCCCCATCTTTTAAAATTTAAATGCATCCAGAGAAGCTTTCAGATCTAGAATCCTATGAGCCAACCAGGACCCCCACCCTGACTCTCATCTACCACGCCCGATCTGTCTTCCCCTCTCTCTCAGATGCCAGGAGCATCCTGGGCTCCAGAACCCAAATCACCAAACACCTTGCGGTACTTGCCCAAAGCTACGTGCCAACAGCGAGGAGGGCGACGCAGACCTGGTCCGCCGTGAAAGGATGAGCCACGGGAGATGGGAGCTGGGTGCGGGGTTGGGACCACGTTAAACCGCTAGGTCAGAAATCCCAGTATTACCAAAGCCAGGCAGCCTTCCATTCTAGAGAACACACCCGGGGCAAATTCAATCGCGTAATTCAATAATTCAAGTCTTCCCTCGCCTCTTAGGAAAAATAAAGCATCTCGTTGTCAAGCTTTCCAAAGGAAATTCCCTCTTGCTAATGCGTTCTGTCTTCCAACTCCTGTTAGTATCCCTTTAGCATCGTTCTTCGAAAACCTGGTTTAAATATCAATGCTTTCAAGCATCCCCCACACTGGGGGGCAGGGAAGGAGGGGAGCCAGAGAGACCGAGGCGGAGGTGGAGATGCGCGGTCCCTCCCCGGGCCCCTCCAGGTAGCCTGCGCGCACCGAGGCGGCGGGCGGTCGGGGTGGATCGCGCCTGAGTGGGGCGAAGACCCGCCCAGGCCGCTCTTATAGGAGAGCGCCGGGCGGGCCTGGCCGGGGGCGGCGCCGCGCGCCCCACTCGCCTATAAGGAGCTGTCCGCCGCCCGGGTGCTGAATCCGGCTCTAGCGGCTAGCGAGGTGCGTTCGGCTGTCCAGGGAGCTCGGCGCCTGCTGTGGCTTGGGGTCGGGTTTGCGCCTTTAAGGCGGGGGACGAGGAGGAAGAGGCGAGCGAGGAAGGAAAGTGCAAGCCAGCGGCAGTTGCGGGGACCGCACCTCCCTCGGCACCTCCGGAGAAGCCCCCGCCACGGTTTCAGCAGAGCGTTTGCACAAGGGATGGAGTGAAGCCGCGAGTGCCTCTCCACGGGGGGGTGGGTGGGGGTCAGACTGCGCGGAGAAGAGAGAGAGAGAGAGAGAAGCAGCCGCGGCTGGCGCCTGCGAATTTGGAATTCGATTGGGAGGGACCTCTTACTCGGGGGAAATGGATTCTGGACCACGGCTGACCAGCGTTTTCACTTTGTTCTTCTCCGGCTTGTGGCATTTAGGATTAGCAGCGGCAAATTGTGAGTACCAGGAGCTTGGGGCGGGTAGGTGAGGTGGGAGACCCTGGCGTTTGGAAAGACACTCAACTGTCCAAGCGTGTTCAATTGTGTCTGCTCTGAGCAGAGGAGGGGGGGAAATGCTGACTGGTGTGTTTCTATTGCTCCAACCATCCCAAAAGTTAGCAGAGCTCGAAGGAGCCAGCCCCTCTGGATTTTCTGCCCTTCTTCCCGAATCGGAAAGTTCGGAGGAGAAGGGAAGATTTTCTTCCCTCAGCCTCCCGCCAGCTCCGCGTTCTCTGCCTGCCTGGTCTCAGCCAGAGCTTCTCCCGGGAAGGGTCCCCGATTCGGGCTGTAGGCAATAGGGGCTGATTTTCCAGACACAGCGATGCTCCCAGCCACCACACTCGGTGACAGCGGCTCCTTTCTGAATGCGGCTGCCTCGCTCTGGTTTGCAGTATGCCCTGTGCCTCCGATCCATGGCTTTCAGCTCTCCCTAGGCAGAAGGTTCCAGTTGGGATACCTTGAAACCAATGGTCATCCGTTTAATAGGGTTGGGAGTTTGGGCCTAAAAGTCATGGGCCGATGTAGTCAAACCACAAGATCAATGGCTGCCCCTGTTATAGGAGGAAGAGCTTTGATGCACACTCCACCCCCAAAATCTTTGTGCCAAAGAACACATAATGAGTATGCATTAAGTGTACACTCTGCCTTCCAAGCTCTAACCTCGGTAAGTGCAGGGCATTTAATTTAATAGGCAGGAAAACTGGACACCTGGGGATCCGCCACCTGCACCGTGTATTTAAAGAACCCAGTTAGTCAAACTTGAATAAATTGCTGGAGCCATCAGAGGTGCAAGCTCAATTGCTCAGCTGCAGAGAAAGGGAAGTTTCTCCAGCTCTGGAAACTCCTAAATGAAGAAAGAATGCAATTAAGCCATCTGCGTTGTTTCCAAAGATGGTTTATCAAGTTTCCTCAAGGTTCTGGGTTTCCTGCCTTATCTACCAACTTCATCATGAACCTCAGTAATATCTAACCAAATTCAAACTGTTCTGATACTTTTTTCTTATTTTTGTGGTGTGAACCGTCACTGTTGGAGAAGAGTAGGAAGGCCACTTACTACTTACAAGTTTCTCTACCTCACTCTCCACCCTTTTGGATTAAGATCCAAAAGGTCCTTACGAAAGAGATACTCAGTACCTCAAGGGAAAACAATTGGGAAACGTTTACTGATAATGACCCAAAGCTGACCCAGTGCTCCTATCTGGGATTGGAAGTTTGGGGGATCTGAAATTGATCGTTAGTGGAAATGGATTATAAAGATTTTTGTTAAAGTCTGTATTTTAAAGGTACACTGAAGAGGTCAGCCTCTTTAAAGGGGAGGAACCAAAAGGCTTTAGTTCAGAAATTATTCCAGAGAGTAGCTAAGGCCAGGATGGAATCTAACATTTCTCTCCTCTTTCTCCTCCTCCTCTCCCCACATCCTCCTGCTCCTCCCCCCACCCCCTTTTTTTCTTTTGTAAGTAAAATTGTTCCCATGGTACTGTAGAAAACATCTAAGTGGTTCAGTAAGAGGAAGTTAGGCATGGTGCTGAGTTCTCTCTCTAGCTCCTAGAACACTAGAGGTCAGTATTGTCCTAATGATGCAAAGGTGTGGCAGTAAAATAGCTGTGCTTTTCCTCTAGCACACCTATCTGAAAACAGTTAATATTTTGAAGATCTATGAAGGAAAAATGAGGAATAAGTGTGAAATAAATAGAACATACTCTATAGGCATATGGTTTGGGCTTCCTTATGTAGCATCTTAAGAGCAAGGAAAAAAAGAAAAAAAACATACGATGAGTTTTTCTGTAAATTAACTGAATTATAGTTAATGTTACAATAATGTTCATAAAACCTAAATGGTGTGAGCTTAAGGCTCATGCTTATCATTACTGATGCAGCAATAAAGCTAATTCTAGGCATTTAAAGTAAAACTTTGTGATAATGAGCTTTAGTATTTCATCACTGACAGTATAATTTCCCTATTTCCAATCAGCATTTCAGTTGAATGCATGCTGCTTGCTAACTATTTGGGGGTCAATGTTCTTAAACAATAATGTTAAATGCTTTTATTTTGTCAAACAAAATGTATTAATTCAGTGAACAATATAATAGCACCAGAAAATTACTTTGAATTCAGTCCTGGTGGTCTTCCAAACCTGTGATGCAGAACCTCTAAGGAAAAAAAAAAACAACAACAACATTCCACAATTCTTCCAGACTTCTGTTGTCCACATACTTAATCCATTTATTATAGGGTTTTTGTTTACTTTTTAGCTACAATCCATTAACATTTATATGCATATACTGGCAAAGAGAAATCTTTAAAATTGTCCATTTTTGTAAGTTTATAGATAATTTGGAGGATTTTCCCCCAGGATTGTTATTTCTATATTTTGAAATAATACTTCAAGTCATTTGTGACAGTACTCTTGGAAATGGATTATTTACCCAAGATGCTCCATGGAATACTTGTGAACTTTGTTCAACTAAAAACAACTTTTAATTGTTTCTAATCTTCTGGCAACAATTTATTATTCCTAGTGCTGTTATGTGTGTTTAATTTTCTCATAATCTGACCAAAACTTGGGCATTTAGCTGCAAGGGGAAAATGAATTCTTGCTCAATTATAGATCTCATAAGTTTCTAATTAAACAAAATTAAAATAAAGTCAGGTTAGAAGGCCAGCTACAGTATAGATAATATGAATCTGTGAGAGAACGTAATTACCAACCAGTAATAAAAACTCTGGAAATTCCCCCATTTCAGATTTTCAGGATATTAAACAGCTACAGTACTTCCTTTGGGTTTACCCTGAGGGAATTAGTTAATTTCAAGTATAGATATGATAGGCCAGTGTTAAATGAAAAAATCATTTTACATATAATATCAGCTCTTTTGACATAAGAAGAAATGACATGACTTGATAGTTGGTTAGAGTGAAACTAGGGGTTTGAAATGATAGGAGTTCTAGCCCTAGTTATGCCACAGCTAAGATGCCAAACACCCATCAGGTGATGCATCATTTCTGCTCTCACAGCTCAGGTATAAAACAGTAACTGAGATATGTATCTACTCCCAAATATAACAGCAGCTCAAATTTTTACAGAGGAAATTCTTCAAACAGGTACGTTAAAAGATATGCTTCAAGAGGAACGCAGGGGACACTTACAGGGTCACTGTTCACTTTATTTTACAATAATTGGATGTTATGTGATTATAAAGAGCCTTAATTCTGACCAGTCACTTGGATGGTCTCTAAGCATCTTTTCTCTTTGTTGCTACGTATTAGGTCCACACAGATAACAGCCAGGAGAGAAAAATCGAAAACTCTTTACTTCTTTCACCACTGGCAGAACTTTATCGAAAATACAGGAAAATGTCAATCATATTCCTAAAGATCTTCAAATAAAGAGATGCACTGTACCTTGGGTTTTCTGAAGCTTATGCACAAACCCAATCAATACATAGTATTATAAATAAACAAAGACTAGATTCCTTTTTGCAGGAAAGTGTTTGCCATTTACTTTTTTGTGGCATTTACATTGCAGCCACCAGAAGTGAAAGAAACATTATATTGCTCACTTGCAAGAGTCCTGAAGATGCTCCCCTGGTTGAATGGGTTGGTCCTTGACTCTCCATGTGGATTAATTTCCCTTCCTCTCCACACAGTCCCCGTCTCCAAACCAGATTCATATTTCCACAACTGGAAAACAGAAAACCTGGACTAGCAATTATCATACAAGCGTATATACTTTAAAAAAAGTCAGTTTCTGTAAGAATCACCTTAACTCACCCCCATGTCTCATTGTCATGAATGACCGAAGTCTTCTAAATTGCAGTTTTCCTTTCCCAGCTTCTCTTGCCTTTCCTTTCCTTAATGGGATCCAGTTTCCCTTTATTAGATTGCTTTATTTTTCAGTGTGTGCCCATTTGTTACAAAACAAAATAATATGATGGCATTAAAAATGTTCCTAAAACTTTTGTTTTAGTTGGTGAACAAAAAGCTCTTTATCTTGTATGCCAGAACTCTGCTGAAATATGACCTATATATACTAGCCTAATTATCCTTGTCGTGTAGGACAGTGGCGAGATGGTCTAGTTACCTTAAAGGTTAGAGTACTATCATTCACTCAAAAAGGCTTTATTTTAAAGCTTCAGGGTTCTCATTAGACACTTATGGGATGATAGTACTCAAGACTGTTAAACAATTATACTTAGAATAACAACATAATAGAGTTTTAATTCCTACTAGCTGCTAGCTGCTATGGACTTAGTATCTCTCAGTCCGTGTGCTGGGTTCATGCAATTTGGCAAGGAAGCACAGCTAGGTAGACTTTATTAAATCCAGTTTACAGATGAGTAAATTTAAGGTTAAGAGACGTTAACAATTTTCCCAAGATCATAAACACAAGGAATGAAAAAAATCAGGATCTGGACCTGTATCTGTCTATCTTCAAAGATCAGACTCTTTACAAGATATGAAATTAGTCCCCATGCATTCTGATGGGGTCGGCGTGTGAGCATCTGAAGAAAGTTGCCTTGGTATCTCTGTAGTTAGGCTCTGCAGCTCTATCCATAATAAAGGTCATGGAGGCAGCTCTTTCCACCAGAACCAGCTCCTGAGTTTTACCTTCAAAAACAACCAAACAATTGGAATCTACATTTGATGCAAAATGCCAGACATTGCAATAGTCAAAGATCGGAAGCCTTATATCTGGATGAACACCAGATGTTCTGTTTTTCTTTTACAAGTTTCAGTTTAAAACTTGATAAGGAAAGGGTGTAGCCTGGAAGATGTGATGAAGATGTGGTGTGTGTGCAAACACACGTACATACACAATACCACAAGAAGGTGCCTCTGTTGGTATCATGTCTTGTAAGTCAATAGATGTCAGACAAAACTATTAATTAAATAGCAGATATAAGCTTCCTTTCTCAGCATTGGGCTGGTGCTGAACAGGCTCTGCCTAATACTCTAAATTTTGTACCATCCTCCCATATTGTCTAATTTCCAGTTTCTGGAATTCCGCATTCCACAGACAAACCATGCTTTCTCACGTTTCCTTGTGTTTATTGGCATGCCTGTCTACTCGGTTTAGAATGTCCTTTCACATTTTTTATCTTCTGTCACTTTCTCCATCTCCCCCCCTGGAAAACATGCACACTTTCCCCCGGCTAGGTCACATGTCCCTGTATCACTACTGTCTTCCCATGGCAGTCCCAGTCCTTGTCTCCCCAACTAAACGTGCATCTCCCTGGTTATCATATTTTATCTGAATATCTATAGTCAGTGCCTGAAATATATGGATGAGAGAAGAAATGAATGGGTTCCAACTAAAATTTTTCATTTCTAAACCAAGATCCTTCTGTGGTCCCACTACTAGAGTCTTTTGAATTTTTTTTTTCAAATAAAAAGTATTACTTGTTCTAGTTTTGGAGGTGTTAAGAAGATGCTAGAATATGCAGTTTTTAAGTGAAAGAGTAGAAGTTTAGATCATTTGGTTGGATTTGGAGCTGAAGAGTGGGCTTCTACATTTACACAGGGCTACACATTTCCGTGAGTTCATTGCTGACATGACCTTATTTCTGTGTCAAATGGCTCTTTGTTCCTAAAAGAGAACATCTTCCCATTCTTTGGCCTAAAAACCAAATTTGAGCTAATGTTATTAACTTGCTTTTGCAATTTTAATGAGAGTTTTCTATATACTCTGAAAATACACAGATATATAGTGATATAAAAATCCTTCTTCATAACTCGGTGTTCAGTATAAAGAAGAAATGTTTAGATTCTATTTAATGGGGTTCTAGTCATAAACTACTGGAAAGATCTTATCTGATTATAAACCTACAACACTGCCCTGCTAACATAACCCTGAGTGTCTGATTTCATCTTCTTATGTCGTGGTTGGGAAATTTAAGTGTTAGGAGTTTATGTGTGTTACTCATTTGAAATACTTTGTTGAAGAAATGAGTCCCAACAAAAAGTCCTCTTTCTTAAAGTCAGGTTTTCCTATGAAGCTGGAGGAATAAAGATGCATTAAAAGACAGAGGCCATGACCTCAAGGAACTTTAAACATGAGCAGCCAGCACAATAAATCTTTAATCACATCAAAGTGATAAATGCTATAACGAAGGCAGGCACAGGTGAACATCTCAAACTGGCTGGGGCATCGATGCAGGCTCTCTGAGGGACACAGAATGTAGAGTCAGACTTCCCAGCTGGGGAAAGGAAGGGACATATTAGAGGCTTTTTGTGTTGTAGTGATTACATAGGCCTGCAGAGAGAAGAAGAAACTGGATAAGTAGGTAAACACGGGAGTCTGATTTTTACTGTGAAAACTATAGAGGGTATTCAAAATATTTTGAACATGTAATTAAATAATACATAATCAGATTTTTGTGTTTAAAAAATCACCATATGAAGGGAAAATTAAAATGAGCGAAGGCTAGTCAAGAAAACGAGTGAAGAGCTTATTACAATAACACAGGTGATAATTAATAAGGGCCTACGGAGGAAAGTTTTAGAACCTGGAAAGATCGTAAAGAGTCAGAAAGAAAATCATGAGCCCAGTAAATTCAAAACTAAGGAATCTATGAGCTAGTAAACTCAGAGAAGGCACAGATTTGTGGTTAAAATGTGTTTTGTTGCTGCTTCCATTGTTTTTGACAAATGAGAACTAGAAAAGGTGCTCAGTTCTCTGAAATGAAGTTCTTCTCAGGGAATACCAAACAACCATGCGCTCAGTGCAGTATATTTCATATTTGCATGACACCACAGAGCACATGCTGTCTGTATCCATCATCCTGATGCATCTTGCAGTCTGTAAATTATGCTGGTTTTTGTCAGCAGAGTGAGAACTAGTCATTAAGGAAGGAGCAATTAAACCTCAACCCCCCACCTTCTCATCCCCCTCTGGCAGGGAGGTAAGCCAGGGATCATAACTACTACCAGTGGCTGCTCTGGGGAAGGAGAAACCGGGGAAGTTGGGTGTGCCAGGTTGATTTGCCATCATTGGTAACTGGTTTGCTGGCATAAATTCCACATCTCTACATTTCTAATTGCTTTTGTGCATATTCTAGGGGGTTGATTAATGCCATCTGTTCCTTGAATCAGCTGAATTGATTGAGTTTTAAAGGATGACAACATGAATGTTGAAGATAGAAAGAAAGTGAGGGAAAATGCCAAAACATCCCTGTGGTGTATATTATTTTTAACTATCCAGCTTTGGAAACAGATACATCCTTCTGAAGACAGTCCAAGGCAAACAGCAGTTTAAAGAGATTTGCCTACCAGACAGATGCTTGTAGGTGTCAGTCTAGGCCACTGTTCGCTGAAGATACATGCTCAGTCCCCTCTCCTCCGCCATCCTCCCTCCCTTGCCCTTTTCCGTCCTCTCTTCCCCACTCCTCCTCTCTGTCATGTGACCACGTATTTCGGGTAATACCATTGGCTTTTCCCTGATTATGTTAAGATGTGAAAAGAGGGGAGAAAGACATCTGTTGCATTCTGATGCTGCCTTGCTAAATATGTAGGCACAGTCACCAAATGTGAAACCTCCCATCAAGGCCTATTCTAAGAGCAGTCCCGACAGAGATCTACCACCCACCGCACTGGGGAAAGCCCACTGAATTCCAATACCCCCTCCTGTCTGTCTGGAAACAACTCTCCTACTAAGTCCATCGGCCCCTGAATCTGTAGACATGAAGGAAAGCCTTCTGATTCATAGAGGAGCCTTAAGACACAGAGCTTCACTGGGAGAGAAGATAGAATTTAAACCTGTACTGAACTCCACTTGACCAAGAGAAAGAGGAGAAACCTTTCTAGAAGAGACAGAGTCCAGTGTCTGAAGGCAGGAGACGACGATCTGAGTTGAGGAAGGGAGAGGAGGAAGTTTTCAGAGTGTCCAAGACAAGCGTCACCCACTTCCTGATGTTGCCCAGGCTGACCCTCTATAATGCAAGGGTGAGGTGCTGCAGGCGGGCAATTAGGAGGTGATAAAGGACGGTAGAAAGGACACAGGCCCCACAATTCTGGGCTGATGTGACTCTCACTCAGGATTTCCTATGGATACTAACATGAGCCTTGTAGAGTCAGGGTCAGTATAACATGAGTTACTCTGTATAAGACACACTTGACTTGTTGTGTGTGTAATTATGACTTATTATAGTTACTAATGAATCCCAACTTGGATTCTCTCAAAATCAGTTACAATAGTAATTGGGCAAAGACAAGAACATTTCCATTCCCAAGCAAAGATGGAAGGGCTCACTCTCCCTTCATCAGAGAGCTGAGTAACTGCCGAGGCAATGGGACACTCACTCTTATTTCTCTCGGATGTCAGAGGGACTGTGGGTAGAACTGGTCTCCGCCTGACAGAGACCCAGGACTGTCTGGGTTCCTCATGCTTCTTTGGTAAATATGCAGGCAGAGTCACCAAACATGAAACCTCCCATCAGGGACTTTTCTGAGGGCAGTCCTGACAGAGGCCTACTGCCCACTGCACTTGGGAAAGCCCATTTGGGTTCTTTCAAGGCGCGATCAGGTGTGATCCCTGCTTCTGGGTTTGGGCCAGTGAAATGCTTGCTACAAACCTCACTAAGGAAGTGGAGAAAAGAGCTGCCTCTAGAAAGGAAAAGAGCACATCCCCTCCAGAAAACCCTGGCAGAAGATGTCAGTATTAGGGGAGAAGCATCCTTGAACAGACCTTGAGAAAAAAATCAGTGAACGTGAGCAGGAGTATCTGTAGTGTTCCTAGTAGCCTAAGTTCTCCATTTGCAGGAGACTTGAGCAGATGGAAGTTAATTCTGCAGGTCAGGAGAGCTGTGCTTACCTTCTGGCTACTGCTGAAGCCTCCTTTTGGTGAATCCTTAGTTCAAGTGTTCTTCTGTTCTTGTAAATGTTGGGTTAAAATTGGGTGCTGCTACAACACCTGATGGATTATAAATGCTAATCCATCTTCCAGTGCACCATTCATTCATTCACTCAAAAGTACTTATGAAATGCTTCTTGTGAATTTATTTCTCTGTATATTCATGAAAGCTTATTGCCTATTGAAAACCAGTTGATGGAGGGAGAATTGGATTGGTGTCCATATAACCCAAAACAGCAACAATAAAAAATAACAGTAACTTCAAATCAAAGCCATGGCAGCGGAGTCCTCAACTCCAGTCTTGCTCAGTGTATTAAGCACCTCTCTTCTCTTCCTGAGTCTTTTCTCTCTGATCCCTTATCTTCAGCGTTTCTTCCTCTTCACTCTTAATTTGCCACCTTTCCAATGCCCTTCCTTCCACCCCATCCCTCCCTTCCCCATGTTCTTCTACTCCTATCCCTTCCTCTCTTCTCTACCCTCTCTCCCCTTTCAGTCTCCCTTCTTTCACTCTGCCTGTTTCATTTAATGTTTAGTAAATGATTTTTAGTTATTTTACATCAAGGCTAATGCTCTTTAAACTTTTCCATTGAAGTGCGGCTTGCCAGGAAAAAAAAAAAAAAAGAGTGCAGAGAACCCAGGGGAGTCTGAGAGCTTAGCTTCACGTGGTTGCTGAAGCATGTAATTTCTTGAATTTTTTCTTAAACACTCAGGCAAATCTGTATTCCATTCCATATTGCCTCCATGTGTAAATTACAGGAAAAATATTTTCCCACAATCTCTGGTTAAAAATTGATGAGCAAAATTGATTTACTTAACCCATGACCAAGGGCCACATACAGCCAGGGGCACAAGTCTGAGCTTTCTGGCTCTTTATCCCCATTTATGTCTCCTAGGATTCCCGTATGAAGAAGTACACCTTCCCTGCCTCACCTCTCGTTTTGGAACAGGTCTTCCTTTCTCATTAAATGTGATTGATCTGTGAGCTGCAAGTTATAATTAATCAATAATGAGAGGTGAGAAGAGCTTATCGATTCACATGAGGAAAGGAAACCCACAAGCCTGCTTGATGCACAGACATGGAACTCTCGGGAGGTGGCTCTGGGTCAGAAGTCTGCTCGGGTTCACTCATTCTGCGCCCATGGCAGTCACCTGGCAGCGTGCTCCATGTCCGCGGAGCTTACTTCTGGGTAAACGAGCTCTTCCAGGTTACAGGAGTGGGGTCAATGAGGGCAGGCTTTTTTTGTTTGTTTGTTTAAGAAAATTGGAAGCAGGCTGAGCTTACCAGGAAATTAAAGGAGAGATTAATGCTTCTTCTACAACAGTCAGGAACTGTTCAACACCGTCACAAGAAATGAAACCACCAGATTTCATTCACCAGATCAGAAGGTGTGAACATTAGAGATGAGAGATAAAGTTAAATGATATGCTTCTTCCTGGGCAGTTTCCAAAGATACACTTCATCCTAGTGGTGATATCTGATGGGCTCATCCTCCCCACAGTCTGATGCAATAGTTATCATCTTCCCCATTCTAGGACAAAAAAGAGCCAGCTTGGACAGTCAGGTGATTTATCCGTGATCAAATAACTTGCATGTGGCTACATTAGGATGATAACCTATATTTCCCTGACACCAGAGTCCATATCTTTTTTACACACTACCCACTACTTTCTTGAACTCAAAGCGAAGGCTGAGCTACTCTTGAACTTGAGATGGTCACCCTTGCAGACCTAGTCTTTCTCTGTGATCCAGGGTCAGAAAAACCTTATCAGTCTAGACCTACAGATTTCTCCCCCTTGCATAGGTCATCTTATTCTAACTTTGCTGGCAGCACTTCCCCCATAGCTAGAAGTCTTTGTGGCGCATAGTTTCCTGTTTCTGAAAGTTGACTGTCTTATCCACTAAAGCTTAAACCACTAAATAGTGGTCTTGAGGAGCCTGAGACGAGCCCAGTTTGAGTGCATCTGTTCCTGTCTCATACTCCCTAGAGACCTTCCTCACTAATTTCAGCGTTTTCAGCACTCCATCATACTGTAGCCCTCCTAGATTTTATCAGATGGATATTCTTTTTTTTTTTTTTTTCATTTATTTTTACTAGTTGGAGACTAATTACTTTACAGTATTGTAGTGGTTTTGTAATACATTGACATGAATGAGCCATGGAGTTACATGTGTTCCCCTTCCCGATGCCCCCTCCCACCTCCCTCTCCACCCGATCCCTCTGGGTCTTCCCAGTGCACCAGGCCCGAGCACTTGTCTCATTCATCCAGCCTGGGCTGGTGATCTGTTTCACCATAGATAATATACACGTTCCAATGCTGTTCTCTCGAAACATCCCAGCCTCGCCTTCTCCCACAGAGTCCAAAAGTCTGTTCTGTTTTTATTTTTGGTTTTTTAAAGTTGGTGCTAATAAGATAACCCCTATTTGTGGCGTTTAGATCACAGATTCTAATAACGCAAGGATCGGCCTACACTGAGATCCATTCTCAGTCTTTGAGGTAAGCTGCAGGGTTCACCCTATATCCAGCCCCCAACCTCCTTTCCCCCAGTGGGGATGGATGGGAGGGAGGGTTTGGAACAAGCACATGCTGAGTGACATGATTCTTCACCGCAGATGCGGTCCCACGATGAGCACTGGCTCTGTGGGCCTCAGAGTCTGCACGGCAGAGAACCACCCGTTGGGTCCAGGTCCCTTCATCACCGTCACAAGGACAGCCAGGCCGGGGGAGTCTGTGCTTTATTCTCCAGCTCCCCTGCGTGTGTCCTTTGGCCTGAGCTGTTATTTAGCTCAGTTGTGAGATCTCTGTCTCCTCTGTTCTGTTTTTCAGCTGTTTCTTGTCTCAGCAGAACGTCTTGCTTAGGTTTAAAGAGGCTAAGCCATTTGTTCAACGGTCAGCATCCTCACAGCTTTGCTTCTCTTCCTCCAGCCACAGAGCCATCAGGAAGGGACATGGAGTATCCCGAAGTCATTCAGACTGAGGCAGTGAATCAGAGCTGTGTTCTAGCTCTCCAAAAGAAGGAGTGCTCCAGGGAACAAGACCTTAAATATTTAAGCTTATTTTAGGAGGAGAACACTATGGTTTCCAAGATTAAGCCTTATGTAGAATTTTTATGTAAAATAAATTGCACAGATGGCAGCTTTGTGGGATATGGGGAGAGGAGATGCAAAATCCTATCACTCAACCTGCTCTCCTCTCCTGATTCTTCAGGCAAGAAGCGCACAAAGCCTCCTGCCTTACCAGTAATTGTAAGGATCTCCAAGTTTATTCACACAAAAGTGGTGAGGCATATGAAGGTTTTAAGAAAAAGTGGGGGTAGTGGCCTCAGCGGGGGCCAACACTCGGCCGCTGTGCAGTCGCAAGGCCACCCTGGGCGTTTGCCACCGCAGATGCGCTTTCAGTTTTCTTGCAGGAAGAGACCCTGGAGTAGGAAACTGCAGCCCACTCCAGAATTGTTGCCTGGAGAATTCCACAGAGCCTGGTGGGCTATTGTCCATGGGCCGCAGAGAGTCAGACATGACTGGGCACACACAGATACACACATACATACGTCCTTCCGTATATTATTTTCCACTCTGGTCTGTCACCATCCACTCTGGATATTGACTATAGTTCCCTGTGCTATGCGGTGGGACCTTGTTTATTCATTCTCGACAAAATCGTTTGTATCTGCTAACCCCAACTCCCACGCCATCCCTCTGCCACCCACTGCCCCCTGGGCACGTGCAAGATGGTCCTCTATGCCTGTCAGAATGACCATCATTAAGAAGTCCACAGATGTCACACGCAGAGAGTGTAGAGAAGAGAGAGCGCTCCTACACTGCGGGTGGGAAGGTAAGTTTTCCCAGCCATGTGGAAAACAGCACTGGAGGTAGAATTGCCCTATACCATCCTGCAAGCCTGCCCCTAGGCAGAGATCCAGGGAAGACTAAAGTTGAAGACGACACAGGCGCCCGCTTTGACCTCTTTAAAAAAGGCTTTTCGTGTTGGCCACGCAGTGAATAACTGCCTGGTAAACTGAATTAAAGCAGAGAGAGGCTAACGGAGCCCGGGTGCAGGCAGCGTGCTGGGCGAGGGCCGCAGAGGGCAGACCCGGCGCGGCCCACCGCTCTCCCCGCAGCCCTGCCTCCCTCTGGCAGCACCCGTGGGGGAGATGGGCCTTTGGCTCCAGAGCCGAGGCCCTCTTAGTGATGCGACTAGACGTTTGGAAGTACACTCGTGAAGTTCAGCTGTGCCCGTCTGGATGCAGGCCGAGTTTCTGGTTCTGGCGGGAGTGTTGCAGTCACCACGGGCATGCACATTTCCCTAGTGTTCCGCTCACTAGGAAACCACGCGGCCTCAGATCGACGCTGCACTTACATGAGTGAACTCCAAGTGCTGCCGCTCTCTGTTCTCTTATTTGTTTAAACTGGACCCACTGCTTTGTTTTTCTTCTTTATCTCTTTGGCCATGCTCCGTGGCCTGCAAGGTCTGATTCCCTGACCAGGGATTAGATCCAGGCCGTGGTTGTGAAGCACTGAATTCTAACCACTGGGCCACCGGGAACTCCCCACTCTGCCTTCTCAATAGAATTCAATATAATAAGGAACTTATGATGCTATATGTACATGCATATATATGTGTACACACAACTATATGTATAATAAATTTGAGATATTATTAGTTTTCTTTCATGGTTAATGTGCCAGGTACAATTTTACATGTGCATGCATGCTATGTGAACTGTTTATTCTGGCAAATGTCAAAATTTATTATCCCCCAAGGTCAATATTGACTTGGGTGTCACCTCTGTGAATATTTACCTCTCTAGATAATGAATTGAAATGGGCATTTGGATGGAAATTAATATCCATTTATTTTCTGAAATTGAATGTGTTTTGCCGTGAGAATGGATAAAAGCTGTTGGGAGGCGTGCAGGCCTCCAGTGGCCCACTGTGGAGGCTCTGTGTAATCATGGTGCTCGGGAAGCATCCTTTGCATTCTGATTTACTTTGGTCGGGGATTTTTAACAGTTCTTTCACATGATTCTTTTACCTAATGGACAGAATGCAAAACTTCAAATATATTCAGCTTGGCATTTCAGTAACATAATCAGGAGATAATGATACTTGTGCATATGGATAATAAGTATACATGGAATTAATGAGCACTTTAGTTTTGGGATTTATTTAGGATAAACTAGTTACCTGAGAAACATAAAACTCCTTCAACAATAATTTAATTCAATGAAAAACACAGGGAGAGAAATAAAATTGCAAAGTGGTTCCTTTGGTTTTGAGCTATTGACTTAATGGCGTAAGGGAATGACTTAAGGCTTTCAAAAAAATTTTTGATGTGTCGTGTGTTTTGGAGATATGAAATGTATGCCTATGTGTGTATGTGCATTAGTACAGTGCTTATGTGTTTTTTTACAAAAGTCAGTGCCTCACACATATCCAGGCATCTTTTAATATATCAAACTAATTTGAAATTCTTTCTTAAATTGTGAGTCTACTCACAATATCTACTACTCAATATCTCTATTGAGATATTTCCTGTTGCTCCTCCCTCACTGTTTTATTAACTTCAGATATTGAGTGGCAATATATATATTTTTTGGCTTAAAAGAACTGATAATACATTTAAATAAAAATATAATCATGACAAGTGCTGTGTTCTGTTATATATGCACAACATATGTGTATGCTTTTCTGTATCAATGTCCACACACATTGCATTCTTCGTTTTGTCCTTTATAAATAAGACAGAGTAGTTTAGATGCCATGTCAGCAAATCTTTTCTAGCTGTCAATGGTCAGATAAAAGACCTGGACTTAGGAAGAAAATATCATAATTAAGCACAGGCTGTGGCTTCATAGTTGAGAGAGTAAACCACTGTGGAAATTCATTAGCAAAGTTAATCTGACAAACATCTGAGCAAGTGAAACAGAATCAATTTGAGGGGAGAATGTATGACTCTAACGGTGCTTCACCCTCGCTGATATGTTGTCTGGGGTAAAGATGTCTATGTTTTCTGTATAAATATCTATTGTTGGACCATTCAGTTTGACTTATTGGATTCCTGTAGCTGAGTGTTATGTGGCTTTGTTGGGGAAATGATGTCATTCGGTGTACAAGGAAATGAAAACCCCTCAGTTGATGGCCAGTGGAAGTCTCGTTTTGCACATCATCCAAATCACATCCCACATCAGAAGCGAAGCCAGGATAGCACCTCTGTTCCGTGTGCTGGGGAGGTGTGATTATGGAAAAAGCCGAAAGACAGCAGGGGGGTTTTCTGTCCATATTTTCATGTACATGTGTACACACGTGTGCTCAATTCCAATTAATTTAGCTTGGGCTTCTCTTTTAAATCAAATGATGCCTGGTGTTAATCAGTTGTTCTCAGCTGGAAGTGACTCTCCTCCAGGGGATACGTGGCGATATTTAGAATATACATCCTCTATTTTCACAACTGGAGGTTTGCTAGTGGCATCCAGGTGTTACATCCAGGGAAGTTACTATAAGCTTTCCTGGTGGCTCGCTGGTAAAGACCTGCCTGTCAAGCAGGAGATGTTGGTTAGGTCCCTGGCTCAGGAAGATCCCCTGGAGAGGAAAATGGCAACCCACTCTAGTATTCTTGCCTGCGAAACCCCAAGGAGGGAGGAGCCTGGCGGGCTACAGTTCACTGGGGTGCAGAGTCGGATACAACTTAACACCTGAACGGCAGCAGCAGAGATGTTAGCGCACACTCGGCATGGACAAGAGTGCGCTCCACAGCAGATAGCTATCAGCCTCAGAGGTCAAGATCGTCAACATGTGAAGTTCTGCCAGTCATTTACGGATCATCATGTATTAATTCTTAAAGATGCCCAACATACATACACACACACTTGACTTCCTTCTAACATCTAGTCTTGTAAAAAGATGCTTAAACTGGAAGAAGAGAAATCAATACATATCTGCTCCTGATTTTGTCACTTACTGGCCACGGGATTTTGAGCTCATCATTCCACACTTTTCTCAAACAAGGATGATGATATCTGCCCTAACGGCTTTGCTATTTGAATAAGAAATGAAGTAAGGCATGTCTTTGGAGAAGCTGTACACATATATTTTTGACGTATTGATATTTGTTAGAATTTTTATTATCTGCAAGAGTCATATTCTAACTGAACTGTCTAGGGACGTTAGACAAATAAGGGATGACAGGTGTGCTGTGGGTACAATGTAAAGAAGGATCAAAGGGATGTGACCTGGACTGGGAGCTGCCAAGGTCAATTTCACACCATTTTTCAGGTTTTCTAGTTCCTTTGTGGTTCCACTTTCAGTTTTATCTTGAAAAGCATCTGGCCAGGTTGCCTTCAATAGAACACTATGTGCTGTAGCGCAAAAGCTAAAGTATTTTATATTTTATAGTAAAGCATTTTGTATTTATCATTTTTTTCCTCTTCATGGCCCTCTCACCCCCCAATATACATGTATATGTGAGAAGTTCTGGGATGAAATGAAAGGTGTCAAAGTGGCCAAGGCAGGTGCCTCTGAGGTGATATAGCTGCATGGCTCAGGAAAGGCCATGGACCAAGCTCTTCAGAATATAATTTCTACCCCATTTAGCAGCTCAATGACCAGTTAGATAAGGGCCTTGGCTTTGATTGCTTATCTGCTCCAACCCAATCTTTGATTTTTAGAATCAATTAAAGCAGAAATACAGTCTTTGTCTTTTAAATAGAAATGGGATGGCTGACCTTGGCCTCTACTGAATTTCTGCTTTTTCGAAAAGGCAGGTTACAAAAGGCTAAAGAATTGGAAAAGGGACCTTTGAAGTTAAGTGGTCCAGCCACAACCTGAAAAACCTTTAGAGATCTCCACATTCACTAAATGTATTCCTGCTACTTGGCTACCCCATCCTACTTCTTATGAGCATAGAAATATGACTTCCCAGGAGAGCTCACTGTCTTCTGCGAAAATTGTCAGTGGAGCGTCCTTCCTTCTGCTGCACCTGATTCTATTTCTCCAAATCCCCACACACGCCTCTCAGCTTGCTTGTTGGACCATCCCCAAGCCAAGGTTCACCCTTCTTTACCATGATCTTCTTCTTTGTTGCAAATACCTGAGAACAGCAATCCAGTTCTCTTGGTCTTATCTCTTCTTTTATTATTTTGACAACATAATTTCCCTTCCTCAGACATCTCGCCATCGTCCGATGCCCCTGTTTTGTATTTATGCTACTTTGTCAGTGATGGATGTGTACAATGTAACATTCAGAACAGAACAATCATTCCTCCAGATTTGTTCTTCCTGACTGTGGGGACCACAGTGTAATGACCATAAGGAACCCTGGGTGGCAGAGGAGATTTGGGAAGGTTTTACAACCACACAGAGCCTGAGGTCTGAGATGAATCAAATGGATGTCACCAAAGAGCCGTATTGCTTTAAAGGCTGTTATTGTCTCTTTCCTCCCACTCACTGCTTTCACTTAATTAGCCATCAACTGATATAAATGGTTCTCCTCACTTTGCTCAAGGATATCTTGCAAAATTTTGTATTGGCAGTTTTTACTAAATTAAGTGAAGCAGGAACTTTCATCTTCCTTCTATCTACACAAATCTTCTCCATGGTCCAGTTCCAGCCCTTTCTTCTCTAGTCTTAATTATTTTTGCTCTCCTCTAAACCCTTAAAGTCTATACCATATAAATTACATCTTTAAGCTATTAATTATATACTGCTATTCCGTAGCCTCTGTTTTTCTTTTCATTCAGAATTTGTCTAATTATAATTCAGTATAAAATTACATTTTCTATAGTCTTCATATATGTTACAAAATATTATATTGTATTTGTTTATATTAATGTAATATAATAGTAATAGTAGCTACTGCTATTGACTGTTTACTGTGTACCAGATCTTATCATTCACTTATATCACTGCTAATCTACTCCATAATCTATATGATTAATATTTTGCAAGAAAATGAGATTTATATAGGCTAAATAATTTAGACTTATGAAGTAACTGACCTGAGATCCAACCCTGGTTTCTGATTCCAAAGTACTGTGTTTTTCCCAGGAGGACAGCATGGTAGACCCTGGAAAAGGGCTAAGCTCCTAAAAGTTTCCCAGTCTATCATCATGGCAGTTGATTGGAGGAAATCACATCATTTCACAATATTTTTTGAACACTGCTTCAAAAACTAAGGACTGCTTTTAACCTTTGGTGAAAAAACATGTTCAATACGTAAACATAGACCAAAGTGAAATACAGACCAGAGTTTTCCACCAGCCTGGGGATCCACCTCCCTAAGGCCTCCTTGTGGAGATGATGACTTATATTTTCCTCTAGTTAGTAGTTCTGCTCTATGCTTTTACTATTGCTTAAATTCTTTTTACAAAACCCTTGGCTGCTCATATCCCCTCGACTGTCATGATGACGGATGCTGTGAAATGATCACAGCATGTTTGGAGACGTCTATCATTCAGGGTAACCTCAGCTCTGAACCCAAGCTTTTCAAATGTAACTTCAGAACCATCCACCCTGCAGAAGTAAGCCTTGACAGTGAGGAAACACATACACATGTGCACACACACCCACACCTCAATTTTTAAAAACCCATTTTCCTAGAGCACCAACTTCATTCAAAGGTTAAGAAGTACACATTATTTTATATCAAGGAAAACGCAGCTATATTCTGGAGTAGAATTTCAAGTCTCACGGAATATTCAGACAAAACCCGAAGTTTCAAATATGTCTCTGGCTTCAAAATGTGTATCCAGAAGTTAACAGATAAGGGCTCACTCTTCTCAGACTTAGGGACTCCTTAGGGAAAAAAAACAAACAAAACTGTAAAGAGTATCCCTAAATCAATTTCCATGGGCCTACTGTAACCTTCCAGCTTGGCCTCCAGTTACAAATGTCTTTCTCCAAACATTGTTTTGTTTGGGTTGTTTTACTCTTGTTCCCTTAACACAGAGTCACCAGGTTGTGTTACAACACGGAGCGATGGTACAATACTGTGTCTTATCTCTCAGCATCCTCTGATAAAAAGGCACTGTAAGTACATTGATAATGTTGATATTCATTTTCTTCCTATTCTAATCTGAGGTTTTAGACATATCTCCACTCTAGATTTTATGTTTTGGGAAAGAATGTAGAATACAGTGATGATGACAGAAGCCCTGTTCTTCTGTCTGTTTTCCCCACCTATCCCTGCCTTCTCACAGGAAGGAAGTCTTGCCTGAACTCTGCATTAGGACTCTTAAGGATCTCCATGTTGCGTTTAAGAGGCACTTAATATCCCCTGAAATGCTGCACAAATTACTCTGTGTCGTATGAGCAGCTGTGCATTTCTCTCGGATAAAAAACCTTTCATGTCATCCGATTTCCAAAACACTCAGAAAAGATTTCCAAATGACCCAGAAAAGATGCTAAAGAAAAGACACTGTGAGCCTCATTATCCTGTAGGTCCTCGGGGATGGGAGGAGGGGAAGGTCTTATTCCACATCCCAGTGAGGGTGATTTTTACCTAAGTGTGTACTAACTGCATGTTCCTTCTCATTCCTGACACCATGGCCGTGAGTTCTGGGGGACGGAGAGGAGTAAAATGTGTCTCTCAAAGAAGCAAGGCCATATAGAATATAAAAGACAAGGACAGGGAAATAAACTTTAGAGATTTCACAATTTTTGCCGGTGGCCAGATATGCACATTGCAGAGAAGCTGGAATTAATATGGATGAACAGTTTTATTACAAAGAATAGATTTTTTTTTTAAGCTATTCATAGCTTGTCCCCTTGTCCTTCCTGACCCCTCCCCTGCCATCCCTTCACAAAACAGAAAAAGATAGACAAGAACAGCTTAATATCTAGAATTTGCAAGTCTCTGAATATCCACCAGGAGACAGCTGTCCCCCACTGAGAAACCAGCAAACCTTAATCATTTTCCATTGCATTGGTAGAAAGAGGGCTGAGGTATCCATTTTTCCTTGCAAATGTCAGGTGCCCACAGCAATTAACTAATCACACCCCTGCCAGGTCAAGTTAAAGGGTGCAGTATATCTCATACAAAAACCCAGACAATTGGGTTGTTAATGCTAAGGGGATTCTCTACAGAGAGAGATGAAAAATGATGTCGATGAAAAAGGATGTCACAAAGGCAAAAGCATTTTATGTCACCTGAGTAAACCTGTGCCTCATGCAGAGGAATGAGCTTGACGATGGGCTGAGGAGGAGGATGCAACCATGGGTACACATTTAATTTTTTTAGGTTAATACTGGAATGCCTTAAGATCTCCAAAATAAGAGATTTATTTCATGCTGAAAATTCAAAATCCTGAAGAATGAGTTCATTCACGTCATTCTTTCTCATCCCACCCCCCTTCCTTTCCCCCCTTGGTGTCCATATGTTTCTCCTCTATGTTTGTGTATCTATTTTTGCATTGCAAATACGTTCATCCATTCCATCTTTCTAGATTCCATATCTATGCATTAATATATGTTATTTGTTTTTCTGTTTCTGACTTATGTAACTCTGTGACAGACTCTAGGTCCTTCCACATCTCTGCAAATGACCCAGCGCTGTCCCTTTTTATGGCTGATAATACTCCATTGTATGCATGTACCATTTCTTTTTATCCATTCATTGGTCAGTGGGCATCTAAGTCGTGGGATGGATTGGCAGATTAGGGCTGACATACAAGCACAACTGTTTATAAAATAGATAACTAATGAGAAACAACTGCATGGCCCAAGGAACTCAGCGCTCTTGGTGACCTCCTGTGAAGGAAACCCAAACAGAAGGGAATGTCTGTGTGCATACAGCTGAGTTACTGTGCTGTGTGGCAGAAGCTGACACAGCATTGTGAAGCAGCTATACTCCAGTTTAAAACAAAATAAAAAATAAAGTCTCAAAGATTTCAAATTAGGAAAATAATCATTCTTCCTCAGTATTGACTATAGCCTAAGAACTGAGTCCTTATTATGTGGAAACAATACTAAGAATAAGGCAAATGACAAGGAAGTCTTCACATTTACATGTACTTATTAAAGATCAAAAACAGTTCTGTTCTTTTTGTCTCTTAGCAGAGTTAATCTTCCTAATAACCCTGTGTGGTAACTATATGTTGAACCCTACTTTGCAGATAAGGAAACAGAGTCACAGAGAGGTAAAGTCACCTTCTTAAGGTCTCATAGTTGGAGTATGGAAATATCAGCTCAAGTAGTCTGGTTTCAGGACTCACAATCTTCATGCCAGAGGTTAGCATCATGTCCCTCATTTGACAGAAGAGAAAATGCAGCTGGGTCGGGTGAAGAATTAGCCAAGGTTTCTCACTGATGCACAGAGCTTTGCTTGCCCCATATTGTTATATTGTAATTCGGCTCTAGAGAAGATATTGGCTCCTAACTCTGCTGTCTCAATCAAGGAGGCAGGAAGGCTACAGCTCATCTGGACTTCAGCCTATCGCTGTAGAATATCCCATGGCGTGTGGCGTTGCCTGGTCTCTGTCTCATTTTCTCCTGGGTTCCAGGTGAATTCCAGAGCGGTCACTGACTCAAGTATAAAAGATACGCGTGTTAAAAATATTCAGCTCGGTAAATTTTAAAGAACTTACTAACTTTATTCAGTGATTTGTGGATGGAGCCGCATCTCATCCAGCAAATCAAAAGGGGTTCAGAGAAGCTGTGAAGAATGGAAGACTTTATAGGCAGAAAAAGGAAGTTACTAGCAAAAAATGGATTGTTTCGGGCAAGGTCATCTTCTTTGGGGGACAGCAGGAGTCCATCAGGTGAATTACTTCTCTAGAGCTGACCAGTGACTGCTGACCAGTGACCGGTTAAAAATACATTCCTGGGAAAGAGTGCATTAGGTTAGTCTTTATGAGTTAGTTTGGTGACATGGGCCTAACACAAGTGACTCCACCTTAAGCTTGATATCTCTTTTTTAACAAGACATAATCTCCTTAGCAATATAAAGCCTTCTATAAGCCAACCCCTCTCACTTTTCAGCCATATCTTCTCACTCACTTAGAGTGTATTTATCCAGCCCCTGCTAATGTATATTTTATATACAGTGATGGCATTGAGCCAGCCCTTGCCTTCTGACACTGTAAGGGGAGGAGAAATAACTTTTTATCTACATGTCTAGGTTCTTAGCTGAGATCTCCCTGCAATAAAAGATAAGTCAATAGGATAAAAGCAAACAGAAGTTTAACAACATATAAGCCCCCTTTATAAATGGGAGAGAGCCGCCAAAAGTCAGTAACTCCCCGAAATGGCTTAAGACTTTATCCAAGTACTTTGTTCAGTTAAAGACAAGAGGACGATGCTGGGAGGACAGCTGTGAGAGTTTACCGGGAAAGCCCGTAACCAGGTCGGTGTGCGGGTTTAAGTCTGTGCTCCTCCACCGGTGAGAGCTTTAAGGCTTAGTCAGCCTCTGACTGCGGCAGCAGGGGAAACACCCTTGTCATGGAGACTCCCTCTATAAATGCAAGGATCTCATATAGCAGGGTAGCTTCCACTCAGGTTTCAGAGCTTCCCCTCTGTCTCCTGTTTCTTAAAATTGACCAGCTCAAAGAGGCATGATTCGGGGTGGCGCACTCTGCTCCCCTGCAACATTTAGAGGTCACGATCCAAAGGTCCATGGAGCATTGCCCTTGGAGCACTTGTAACGAGCAAAGTTCCTATGCCCAACACACAGGCCAGATAAACTGAAACGTTGGAATCTGGAGTAGAGAAAGGTTTATTGCAGGACTAGGCAAGGAAAATAAGAAGCTCTTTCTCAAAAGCCCTGACCTCCCTCTGGTCTAGAGGGAGAAGGTTTCACAGGCAAATTGTGGGGGTAAGGTACAGGATGTGTGACTTTCTTCAGTCGGGTGGTGGTGAGGTAACAGGGTGCTCAGTCTGAAGTTGCCATCCTCCCTCTGGCTGGGGGTCTTAGTCTGCAGAAGAACTCAAAGATATGGCTGCATATATTTTGTGAGGAGCAACCAGGACCCAGCCCCAAGGCTGTCCTATTGTTTCTTGGCGGCTACTCTCTAGTCTCCTTATCCTCTCCCTTTTCTGATTAATAAATATTGGAATCTCCCTTTTGGAGCTCAGGGAAGGTCATGGAGGCTGAATAAACCCTATTTTCTACAAACAAGAAACAGCAGACACAGACACACTTTTGTTCCCAGGAGCCCCACAGTGTCCTGCTCAATTTCACTCTTTGTTTTCACGCTTTTCCTTGTTGGTGCCTCTGGTGTGCACACCGTTACACACACACACACAAACACACACACACACACACACAGGACTACTTTGCTTATCTCACTCACACCCATTCCCAAGCCTGTGCTCAAAGTTTTCATTTCTCTCTTTCACACAAGCTGTCCTTCGGTGTCACTAATGCCTCTTGTCTGTTTTAACAGATTTCTTGTTGTGCATCTTCCCCCAACAGATTTTTCCTTGAAGCTAGACCTGCTACCTACCCATATTTGTAGTAAAAGTAATTTGTTCCCATTAAATTGGCAGCATGGTGTAGTGAAGGGGTGATTTAAAGAGTCAGACAAAACTAGCATCAAACCCAAGCTCTACTGTAGAAATATAATCTTGAGAAACCTCTTAATCATTCTTTTGCCTATCAGTAAAGTGAGAATTTGCCTTGATTCATAGACCTAACACCCCAGGTTCCTATGCAATGTTACTCTTTACAGGATCTGACCTTGTTTCTATCACCAGTCACATCCACAACTGGGTATTGTTTTTGCTTTGATTCCATCCCTTCATTCTTTCTGGAGTCATCTCTCCACTGATCTCCAGTAGCATATTGGGCAACTAAAGACCTGGGGAGTTCCTCTTTCAGTGTCCTTTGATTTTGCCGTTTCATACTGTTCATGGGGTTCTCAAGGCAAGAATACCGAAGTGGTTTGCCATTCCCTTCTCCAGTGGATCACATTCTGTCAGAATGGAAGTGGTCAAGCAGGAGATGGGAAGAGTGAATGTTGACATTCTAGGAATCAGCGAACTAAAATGGACTGGAATGGGTGAATTTAACTCAGATGACCATTATATCTACTACTGTGGGCAAGAATCCCTTAGAAGAAATGGAGTAGCCGTCATGGTCAACAAAAGAGTCCGAAATGCAGTACTTGGATGCATTCTCAAAAATGACAGAATGATCTCTGTTTGTTTCCAAGGCAAACTATTCAACATCATGGTAGTCCAAGCCTATGCCCCAACCAGTAATGCTGAAGAAGCTGAAGTTGAACAGTTCTATGAAGACCTACAAGACCTTTTAGAACCAACACCCAAAAAGGATCTCTTTTTCATTATAGGGGACTGGAATACAAAAATAGCAAGTCAAGAAACATCTGGAGTAATAAGCAAATTTGGCCTTGGGGTACAGAATGAAGCAACGCAAAAGCTAATAGAGTTTTGCCAAGAGAATACACTGGTCATAGCAAACACCCTCTTCCAACAACACAAGAGAAGACTCTACACATGGACATCAGCAGATGGTCAACACCGAAATCAGATTGATTATATTCTTTGCAGCCAAAGATGGAAAAGCTCTTATACAGTCAGGAAAAACAAGACTGGAAGCTGACTGTGGCTCAGATCATGAACTCCTTATTGCCAAATTCAGACTTAAATTTAAGAAAGTAGGGAAAACCACTAGACCATTCTGGTATGACCTAAATCAAATCCCCTATGACTATACAGTGGAAGTGAGAAATATATTTAAGGGACTAGATCTGATAGACAGAGTGCCTGATGAACTGTGGATGGGTGTTCGTGACATTGTACAGGAGACAGGGATCAAGACCATCCCCACAGAAAAGAAACACAAAAAGGCAAAATGGTTGTCTGAGAAGGCCTTGCAAATAGTTATGAAAAGAAGGGAAGTCAAAGCCAAGAGCAAAGGAGAAAAGGAAAGATATTCTCATTTGAATGCAGAGTTCCAAAGAATAGCAAGGAGAGATAAGAAAGCCTTCCTCATTGATCAATACAAAGAAATAGAGAAAAACAATAGAATGGAAAAGACTAGAGATCTCTTCAAGAAAATTAGAGATACCAAGGGAACATTTCATGCAAAGATGGGCTCAATAAAGGACAGAAATGGTATGGACCTAACAGAAGCAGAACATTAAGAAGAGGTGGCAAGAATACACAGAAGAACCATACAAAAAAGATCTTCATGACCTAGATAATCACGATGTTGTGATCACTCACCTAGAGCCAGACATCCTGGAATGTGAAGTCAAGTGGGTGGGCCTTAGGAAGCATCACTACAAAGCAAGTGGAGGTGATGGAATTCCAGTTGAGCTATTTCAAATCCTGAAAGATGATGCTGTGAAAGCGCTGCACTCAATATGCCACCAAATTTGGAAAACTCAGCAGTGGCCACAGGACTGGAAAAGATCAGCTTTCATTCCAATCCCAAAGAAAGGCAATGCCAAAAAATGATCAAACTACCACACAGTTGCACTCATTTCACACACTAGTAACGTAATGCTCAAAGTTTTCCAAGCCAGGCTTCAGCAATGCGTGAACCGTGAGCTTCCAGATGTTCAAGCTGGTTTTAGAAAAGGCAGAGGAACCAGGGATCAAATTACCAACATCCACTGGATCATCGAAAAGCAAGAGAGTTCCAGAAAAACATCTATTTCAGCTTTATTGACTCTGTCAAAAACTTTCACTGTGTGGATCACAATAAACTGTGGAAAATTCTGAAAGAGATGGGCATACCAGACCACCTGACCTGCCTCTTGAGAAACCTATATGCAGGTCAGGAAGCAACAGTTAGAACTGGACATGGAACAACAGACTGGTTCCAAATAGGAAAAGGAGTAAGTCAAGGCTGTATATTGTCACCCTGCTTATTTAACTTATATGCAGAGTACATCATGAGAAACTCTGGGCTGGAAGAAGCATAAGCTGGAATCAAGTTTGCAGAGAGAAATTTCAATAACCTCAGATATGCAGATGACACCACCCTTATGGCAGAAAGTGAAGAGGAACTAAAAAGCCTCTTGATGAAAGTGAAAGAGGAGAGTGAAAAAATTAATGCTCAACATTCAGAAAACTAAGATCATGGCATCTGGTCCCATCACTTCATGGGAAATAGATGGGGAAATAGTGGAAACAGTATCAGACTTTATTTTTGGGGGCTCCAAAATCACTGCAGATGGTGACTGTAGCCATGAAATTAAAAGACACTTACTCCTTGGAAGAAAAGTTATGACCAACCTAGATAGCATATTAAAAAGCAGAGATATTACTTTGTCAACAAAGGTCCATCTAATCAAGGCTATGGTTTTTCCAGTGGTCACGTATAGATGTGAGAATTGGACTGTGAAGAAAGCTGAGCGTGGAAGAATTGATGCTCTTGAACTGTGGTGTTGGAAAAGACTCTTGAGAGTCCCTTGGACTGCAAGGAGATCCAACCAGTCCATCCTAAAGGAGATCAGTCCTGGGTGTTCATTGGAAAGACTGATGCTGAAGCTGAAACTCCAATGCTTTGGCCACCTCATGCAAAGAGTTGACTCATTTTAAAGACCCTGATGCTGGGAGGGATTGGGGGCAGGAGGAGAAGGGGACGACAGAGGATGAGATGGCTGGATGGCATCACCGACTCGATGGACATGAGTTTGAGTAAACTCTAGATGTTGGTAATGGACAGGGAGGCCTGGCGTGCTGCGGTTCATGGGGTCACAAAGAGTCAGACACGACTGTGAGTGATTGAACTGAACTGAACTGAGCAGAAAGTGAGAATTCTTTTTTGTTCCTTCATGTTTGTTGAGCGACACTCTGCAGACACAACGCTCGCGTGTCATTTAGTGGTTTTGCCCTTTTGTTTCCCTCTGTTTGTAGTAGGTACTCAATAAAGAGTTGAGTTCTTCCTAAGGTATTCATGGAGAAATAATAATAAATTTAATACTCTCATTTGTCTCTAATTTCTATTTAGGGGTTTGTGAGTTATGTGGGAGCCAGAGGGTCCAAAACCAGGTAAGTCCTGTGGACCTCCAGGCGTGAAAGTCTTCCTGTCCTCCATTTCCTGACTCCAGCCTCCATGACTCTGCCTGAGTTCCAAAGGGCATATTTGAACAGTTGCTAATCAGGGAAGGGAGGGGATGTAGAGAAAGGGGAGAAGCAGCCAAGAAACAATAGTGCAGGCTTGGGGCAGAGTCCTGGTTCCTCCTCAAATTATACACACAACAATAGCTTTAAGCTCTTTATGCAATTAAAATCCCCAGCAAATGGAACTTCTTGAGGCATTCTTCAGAGAAAATCAGAAGACCACCAGACTCCAAACTAAAGAAGTACAGGCTTTGCATACATTCTAAAATCTTATCAGCAACCCAAACCTGGAACCATTGCTATAAAACTTCTCACCAGACTCCCCTAGGTTGGGGCACAGTTTTGAGGCCAGCGTACTATGTGTCCCTTTTGCCTGGCAAAGCGATAAACCCATTCTTCTATACTTCACCCAAAACCCTGCCTCTGAGATTCAGTTTGGCACTGATACACAGAGGTGCAGCTTTCAGCATCAGGTCCATGGACCTCTAGGGTGTAAATATAAACCTGCTTAAATTATTTACAAAACAATCTGTGTGTCCTGTGGCATTTATCATGCTTCCAAATGTGTACAGGTTAAAAAATGATAAATGTTAATAAACCTTTATCATTTTTATTTATAAGCATAGTTTTCTTCCTTTGGGGTAAACATATTTCTTCATTAACCTGATTCACCTAGATTGAAGTTTTAGTAATATACATGTCCACCCAGGGAGACATTGATAAACTGCAAAACCACAGTTATTTGGGTCTCACGAGAATCTGAACCGTTTCGAATGCCCTAATAAACCTACAGCAGAAACTTAATATAATGTTCTTAAAGCACAACTCTAAGACAAATACAAACATTATGCAAGATGTTGGGTAATATCAAACAAAAATTTGTTCTTTTCTTTAGTGACAGAGTTTATCCAAGCTTTTGACATGCAAATATGCAAGGGAGAATCTCTAAAACAGAGAGTTTTCTTCCATTTGCTTAGATAAATATCTCATTTGCCAATATCACTGATCTGCAGAGGCCACTTTGGGAAACATGGTTAGAGGACTTTTTGATTGATCATTGTCACTGTCCCTGTGATCTCATTTCTCTGATGCTACCACAAGCCTCTGGATTTCTGTCTCCTCACTCCTTGTGAATGTCCTGCAGTGATAGACAAGGGAAAGAAGTAGAATATTTATTGCCCATCAAGAAGCCCTAATCTTACCCTCTGTTCTTTGGAGGTAAATAATACCAAAGAGTCAAGAAGATAAGGTGCTTTATTTGCATTACATGAAATAATCAGAGGTGGTGGTAGCTCATGTGTAAGTGTTAAAGCTAATGTTCTCCCAAAGAATGACCCTAGTTTATTTTCAGCTAGAACAGTTCAGGTTTGGTGTATAACTTTCACTTTTTAAAATTATTTTTAATGTATTTGATTGAAGTCTACTTGATTTACAAGGTTGTATTATTTTCTGGTGTACAGCATAGTGATTCGGTTATATATATATATATATATATTCTTTTTCAGATTTCTTTTCATTACAGATTATTACAAGGTTTGGGTACCGTTCCCTGTGCTATACAGTAGGCCCCAGTTGACTATCTGCTTTATATATAGTCTGTGCATATGTTAATTCCAAACTCCTAATTTACCTCCTGCCCCATCACCCTTGGTAACTGTAAGTTCGTTTTCTGTCTGCATGTCTGTTTTGGTGTTGCAAATACACTCATTTGTGTCATCCTTTGGATTTCACACATAAATAATATTACATGATATGCATATCTCTCTGTCTGACTTACTTCACTTAGTATGATAATCTCTCGGTGTGTCCGTGATACCACAGATGGCAGGATTTCGTTATGTTTACGGCTGAGTAGTACTCCATTGTGTGTATGTACCATATCTTCCTTATCCATTCCTCTGTTGATGGCCATTTATGTTGTTTCCTTGTCTTGTTATTGCAAATAATGCTGCAATGAGCATTGGAGTGCATGTATTTTTTCAAATTAGAGTTTTCTCCAGATATACAATGAGTAGTGGGATTGCTGGATCTTATGGTGACACTCATTATAGGTTTTTTAAGGAATCTCATTATTATTCTCCATAGTGACTGCACTAAACTTCCATTTTTCAGTTTAGACCTGTATTTTTCAAACCAGAATAAAATAATCAGGCCTACTGTACTTTCTGTTAGAGGAAAATATAACAATACAAAACACCAACTTAGTGTTAAGTCGCATTTGAGTTTAAAGACAGTCTCTGTCATAACCACTAGTCTGCGACCTTCCTGACCTTGTTTCCTCATTTGTAACTTCACAATAACATCCGCCCTTTACGATTAAAGAGAGAGTTCAAGGAGTCACCTTTCATGTTATACCTTAAGTATAGTGTTTTCTATCTAGGAGCTGCTCACTCAGTAATAGATATTCTTACCAAAAGTCTATAGATTTAACCTCTAGGCTACACTGCCTCATTTTGAAGATAATGTTAACATCATTATGATTATTAAGAATAAAGAAATAACTAGATTTTAAGGATCATAGAAAAGAAGGTGGATTGGGAGGTCACAGTGAAAAATAACTGTGCTTGCTTATGGATTTTTCTGGGGCGGGTCTGACATCAAATTCCCTAGCCTGCACGGTCACCTTGCATCTGCCCTGCCCACGCATGCTACTCTTTTCCCTGACGTGGGGTTTGTACACCCTGGCAAGAGCCTTGAGAAGTTTTTGGCACTGGTTTCTCTTGGATTTCAGAGCATACCTCTGCACTGTGATGAAGGATAGTTGTGGGTGAATTTCAATTTGTCTGAAATATCAATCTCCCAAACTGTCTGCAGCCATGGTTCCACTTGGCATACTCTGCTCAGGTCACTGGCAAGTGCCGAAATAAAATTTATAGTAGGAACCAGCTCAGAGACACAAGCTCTCTTTGATGTTCATTATTTCTGAATCAAAGAGACACCAAGAGAGATTATCAACAGTGCTTCATCTGAGGCATGAGGAAAGTTCGCCTGGACTGTAGCATGTACAGTGTTCATGATTAAAATCTAAAGAGGAGTGTGTACAATTATCCAATTCACCTAACAGTACAAATGAGCTGGGGTGGGATGAGACAGATGTCAGGAAGTGACAAAATGTTTCCCAGTGATGTTACAGTCTATCTGAGTGTTGACAGTGATAAATTATGTTAACAATTACAAAACCTAGTTTTCTTCTATCTCTTCCCTCTTCTCAACACACACACACACACACACACACACACACACACACTTCTCTTAGATAAAAAGAAAATGTCCCATTAGACACAAAGAGGTGGTCTGAAGTTTGATTGTTTTTGGATACGAATCCAAACCAAAGACGCTACCTAATACAAGCCTTGGGCAGCTTGTAAAAGGCTTTTACTTGTTCATCCAGGTCACTTGGTTCTGCCTGTTACCTCTAAGGTTGTATGTTATTAATATGGGCAACTGTAAGATGGTACCCATTATCCAGAATACACTGAAAATCAATGTTGCCTCTAGGGCTGTGCTAAGGATGATGGGAATTTAAAATGGCATGTGATACGAACCCTGATCTTAATAAACTTTCCATCTCTTAAAAAAGCTAAAGCTAATTTTAGCAATACAGTTTATGCTTTGTGACAGAGGGAAAGGGGGTATTTAAAAAAGTATTGATTTGAGAAAAGCATAGATTTGAGTCTGAGTTCCAACCCACACCATCTACATAATTGCACCCAACTCTGGTTTTTCATCTGCAAAATAGTGATTAAAATATTCATTTTACAGAGCTGTTGTAAAGGTCAAGTGTAACATCCAATTTAGCTGCCTGACACATAGTAGTCACTCAGAAATACTAAGGGCTCCAGGGTGGCACTAGTGGGAAGGGATCTGCCTGACATTGCAGGAGACCCAGGAGTTGTGTGTTCTGTCCCTGAGGCAGAAAGATCCTCTGGAGAAGGGAATGGCAATCCACTCCAGTATTCTTGCTTGGAAATTCCATGGGCAGAGAAGCCTGGAGGGCTACAGTCCATGGGGCCACAAAGAGTTGGACACGCCTGAGTGAGTGAGCACAGAAATGGTGGGTGAGCTTTTCCTTTTCTTTTCTTACGGCATTCATTTTATAATATGAGATAGAACACATTTCACAAACTTATCTGTGATAAAAGATCAGGACTTCCCACACCCCTCTCTCTGGCTCCATCCATCAGATTCATAACTTGTGTAAATCACAGAGAAATGAAATATTAACAAAGTTGAATGAATACCAAAGATATACAAAAAGACAAGCCACATTTTTATCTAGATTCCACTTTGGTACACTGATGCAGCCAGAGATCCATAGGTTTCTGAATACTAAAGAACCTACCTAATCTTCATCTGGTCACAAAGGGTCCCTGACCCTGAATTGGTCTTCAGTGTGGACTCATGAGCCCACTTTGAGTAGCACAAAGTGAAAGACAGTGATATGGTCCTTACATTTAATTGGATCAAGAGTAGACATCAAGTATCCACTGAAACTTCTTTCAGGTTAGAAGAACATCCAAGAAGATGCTTCTTTGGGAAATCCCTGATCTTCTTGCTTGTTGCAAATAATAATAAATCCTTCATTCTCCCAAGGGTGGGGGAGAGCATTCAGGTTGGTGATGGGTTATTTAACAGTTCACTTTCCTGTAGTCTGCTTTTGTGTATTTTTTTAAATTTTCTATAATAAAATATTAAAGAGGAAAAAGAGAGTAGAAATTGCTGAGTTAGTCAATTTGAAGACTTCATTTCATGCTCTTATCTACAGAAAGACCAATTTCTATTTGCAAATTATTAAAAAAAAAAGAAAAGAAAACCTGACCCAAGGAAGTAATCATGCATATACAGACATCAAAGATACAAGCAAGGATATACTCAGAGGACAGTTAACGAGGCAGAAAACAAGAGATAAAGGAATTGCAGGCAGCCTGGACATGTCTCTTCGTCTTGTTTAATGAAGGATCCCAGTATTTAGAACAGAGAGGGAATGGAAATGAATGCATTCATTTTGTAATGTACAACTCTTACTGTTTTACCAATTTCCATTTCAAAGAATTCACTCAATAATAATTAGTAATTCCTTTGCTTTCTTAAGAGGATAAAGATGGTTAGGCTGTGGTGTGAACTTCTACCCCCTATGTTTCACTGCACTTTCCATTTTAATTCAAATAATCTATAGTAAGTCTCCTGCATACAAACAAGTTCCAATTTGAGAATGCATCCTTAAGTCCAATTTGTTCATCAGTTCAGTTCAGTTCAGTCGCTCAGTCGTGTTTGACTCTTTGCAACCCCATGAACTGTAGCATGCCAGGCCTCCCTGTCCATCACCAACTCCCAGAGTTTACTCAAACTCATGTCCGTTGAGTTGGTGATGCCATCCAACCATCTCATCCTCTGTCATCCCCTTCTCCTCCTGACTTCAATCTTTTCCAGCATCAGGATCTTTTCAAATGAGTCAGCTCTTCACATCAGGTGGACAAAGTATTGGAGTTTCAGCTTCAACATCAGTCCTTCCAATGAACACCTAGGACTGATATCCTTTAGGATTGACTGGTTGGATCTCCTTGCAGTCCAAGGGACTCTCAAGAGTCTTCTCCAACACCACAGTTCAAAAGTACCATTCTTCGGTGCTCAGCTTTCTTTATAGTCCAACTCTCACATCCATACATGACCACTGGAAAAACCATAGCCTTGACTATACAGACCTTTGTTGACAAAGTAATATCTCTGCTTTTTAATATGCTGTCTAATTTGGTCGTAACTTTTCTTCCAAAGAGTAAGCGTCTTTTAATTTCATGGCTGCAGTCACCATCTGCAGTGATTTTGGGCCCAGAAAAATAAAGTCAGCCACAGTTTCCACTGTTTCCCCATCTATTTGCCATGAAGTGATGGAACCGGATGTCATGATCTTGGTTTTCTGTATGCTGAGCTTTAAGTCAACTTTTTCACTCTCTCTCATGTTCATCAAGAGGCTCTTTAGTTCTTCTTCACTTTCTGCCATAAGGGTGGTGTCATCTGCATATCTGAGGTTATTGATATTTCTCCCGGCAATCTTGATTCCATGCCGTGTAGGGTCACCCAAGACCGATGGGTCATGGTGGAGAATTCAGAAAAAAAGGGGACCACTGGAGGAGGAAATGAGAAACTGCCTCAGTATTCTTGCCTTGAGAACCCATGAAGAGTATGAACAGTATGAAGTTGTTCATAAGTCCGACCAAGTGAGCCTAGGTACCCAACAAGCACAAATGGCTTTATAGCACTGTATTATAATAGATTTGTAATACTTTTTACACAAATAACACATAAAAAAGCAAAATAAAAAAAATTTTTAATCTTACAGTAGTAAATCTTGGAAAGTACAGTAATACAGTGCAAGAGCCTGCCTGCGGGGGGCTGGCGGGAAGTGAACAGGCAACAAGAGTCACTGTCTGGAGGAGGAGGGAGATGGTAGAGATGAAAGATTGTCAGCAATAGGAGACAGAAGGGCAAACTGCAGTTTCACTCACTCCTGAAGTTGATGGCACAGGTTCTGGTTCCTTCTTGAAAGCAGAGGCACATTTGCAGCTGGAAGGTCCGTATGTAGAGGGCTCACTGTGCGTAAACTGCATATCTGTGTATCATCACTCTCCTTCGTGCCGTCGTAAGGCCCTGACTGGCCCGATGCTGGTTGACCCCTCCCAACTCAACTCTCCTTCCCAGCTGTGCAAGTAGCCTCGCATTTAATGTTCTAATTGTCCTGGACTCTTGACAGTTCCCTGCTTACAGTCTGCCTTCTCATCCTTTGGTGCCTTCTTTTCGTTCATGCATTTTCCTCTCCTTAACCCAGCATCAGCCTCGTGCTCGGCCCCAGTTATCCTTTAGAATGACTTCAGATGTCCTCCAGAAAACCTTACCTGACTCTCCCTCCCCGAGTCTGGGCTAGATTTCCCTCCTCTGTGGGTCCATACTCTTCTCTTCATTTCTTGACTGCTGAACCAATGCCACTATTCTAAAACCATCTGTTCTCATTTTTTATTCATCAGCAAATGCCCAATAAGTGTTTGAGAACTGACCATTACTGAGGTAGCTCTCAAGGCCCTGTTGAGAGGCACTCAAGGATGGTTTTGCCTACTAATAAGCAAAGAACCAAATCCATTGTACGAATGTAGCTGTGAAGCAAAGCAAAACTGAAAGTCATCAGATTCACCCATCAGTTGAACAAGAAACGTATAATTAAGGCAGCCTCTGGATACAGCCCCGATGCCTCAGATGGTACAGAGTCTGCCTGCAGCGCGGGACTCCGGACTTTTATCCCTGGGTTGGGAAGGTCCCCTGAAGAAGGGAATGGCTACTCACTCCAGTATTCCTGCCTGAAGAAGTCCATGGACAGATGAGTCTGTTGGCAGTCTATGGGGTCACAAAGAGTCAGACACGACTGAGTGGCTAAGCACTGGATGTAGCCAATGCTGGATGTAGCCCATCTGTTTCTTTGCCCTGCTTTCCCTTTGATATAAACTAAATACTTGAACAAGCATATATGAAGTCCCAATCAATTGACTGCCATTAGCCATCAAGTCAAAAGTCTCTACTTCAGGTAGCGACCTGAAGAAACAGGAAGCCTGGTCCAGGACGGTGGACAGATCACCAGGTTTTGGTTAGAATTGGGGCCTTGCTGCTTAGTAGCCCCGCAAGCTGATGGCCTTCCTCATCTCTGCTTTCTCAGCGGACAAAACAAGATCTTAGTTTATGTCCTGGTATTTGTTTGAGGGTAAAATGGCATGATTCAAACAGACCCCTAGTACAGTGTCTGGCACTGTAAATCGTAGTTTGGTCATTAGAGGACACCACTTATATTTTATGTAAAAGTCTGCTTTAGGTTATTCTGCTGTATAATTTCTCACAGCTTAATGCTGCATTACCAACACATAAAGTGGGGAGAGAGGAACCGGAGGCCCCCCATGACATACCTTGCCATGCAGGGCATGTTTTCAGTTGTGTCCAACTCTTTTGCAACCAGCAGACTCTTCTGTCCATGGAATTTTCCAGGCAAGAATACCAGAGTGAGTTGCCATTTCTGATGCCAGGGGAGCTTCCCGCCCCAGGGACTGAACCCTCTTCTCTTGTGTCTCCTGACTTGACAGGCAGGTTCTTCACCACTGTGTCACCTGAGAGCCCCTAATGACGTGCCTTGACTCATCTTAAAAGCTTTCCTAGAAACTACAGTAAACACCTGATAGAAGGAAATATTTCTTAGCCTTTTCCTTATCATGAAAGTATTGGAAAGTCTGAGTTTTTCCAAATTGTGGAACCCAGGCTTGAGGAACAAAGATGACACAAAATGAAGGAAAGAGAAGAAGTCAAAATGATTTCCTGGAGGAAAAATGACTTGGCATTGGCATGAGAGAGCAGTGTAGGTTACACTAGGATAGACCTACTGTGGTTACAGATATAAGTACTTCTGCAGATTTAGTGATAATGACAGTGTTAGTTGCTCAGTTGTGTCTGACTCTTTGTGAACCCATGAACTGTAGCCCACCAGGCTCCTCTGTCCATGGAATTCTCAAGACAAGAATACTGGAGTGGTTTGCCATCCCCTTCTCCAGTGGATCTTCCCAACCCAGGGATCAAACCTGGGTCTCCTGCATTGCAGGCACAGTCTTTATCATCTGAGCCACCAGGAAGGTCCCTCAGCCAGCTTAGAGGCCCACTAAAGAAAGAAAGCAGGGAGCCTAAGAAAGTCCTCCATTTGAGCATAAAATGAAACGTGTGCTCTTTGCTATCTCCCGGGGAGCTATGTGATTTGGCTTTCTGTCCAGGTGTTTGAGTTGATTTCCTCTTTTAACGATATACCTGGAAAAGAACAAATATGGTCATTTGTGCTATGTGAGAATGTTTTTCGGTTTTTAAAGGAATGTGACAGGGAATATGCTAAGCAGTGTTAAAAATAGTCCTATAACTGATGTACTAGAGTCCTTGAGCTCCCAGGACCCTGTTCTCCTGCCCCTGAAAAAGGTGAGCCTAGATTGTGCTTCAAAAATAAGAAGGGCCACAGTGACTCGTCCACTCAGAGCAGGTGGCTATGTCACACCTCAACCTCCAATAAGCTGGCTGAAAATCCTAAAAGTAAGATTTGAAAAGAGAAGGAAGAATGTAAGAAAGAAATTGGCATTTCTTGGGGCTTTATTGTTCCTCAGATCTCAGATTTGCTGCAGTAGATGTTGGCACCAGGTACCTTGGTGGTCTGTGACCACTTTTCATAGCTGCCAGGGCTATGGAAATGACATATGCATAGTATAGAGCAACAGTCCTAGAACGTATCCCTTGATTTCCAAGTCACCCCTGCCATCAAGAAGAGAGGAGCTCTTCTTTTATGCAGAGGGGCTGTCATTAGTAAGTGCATTTTGATGCATTTTCACTAATTATGTACCTAAAGGAAGTGATGGACTGGAATCAAATAAATGTGGGGAGAGACTCAGAGATCCCTACTTATGACCACTGTGACCATGGCCAAAGTGAGCATAATGTCCACCTTGCAGGATGTGTGAAGATTAGGCATAATGGAAATAAAGTCTCATTCCAACTAGAGAAGGAATCAAGCAAACTGTTCCCCTTCACTTGACATGAGGTATTGCTTACCATGTACATCTCTAAATCTAAGGAAAGATGGTGATTTTCTGCTTTGCAAACACTTGACAAAGTCCAGTTTCTTTAGCTGGAGTGGAGATCTTCCAGAGGACAAAGACTCATCTAACTCCTCTTTCCAACACCTCCAACAGTATCCTTCTCCTCCTCCCCATCTCTTTCAAAGCTCCCATCCACAGCCTGCAAAGGATGATTTTATGTGAAGCTTTTACTTTTTTATGTTTTCTGGTTTCTCACTCCTCCTGGAATGTTCTTTCTCCTTCCCCTCCACCAGCCAACACTTTTATCAGCTTTCATGGTTCACCTTAAGCCCCACGTCTTTCATGAATTCTCCCTGGACTATTCTAATACAGCTGTTCCTAACCAGTGTTGTGAGATCCTCCTGGTGGAAGAAGGTTGTCTCCAGTGGCCATCAGTCTTTTACATAAGTCTCTGAATGTTCCCTGACCAGAGAAACATAACAGCATTCTGGGTTTTCCTTCCCCAACCTGAGTTGAACCGCTTAAAATGCTGGTCATGGTTCCTACATGTACTTGGTCACTCGCCAGCTCACATCCTCTAAGAGTCAGTCCCATCTTCATTTCATTTTACTCATGCCCCTATTTTTACTATCAGGTCTCATTGTTTTCAGCAAATGTCTCCTAAGTCATGGAGAACACAGAAAGGTAGAAGCCATGTCTGGCAAGAACTGCCCAGAGTCTTCCTCTCCCCATCCAACAGCATCTATGTTTCTGTCCTTGATTTCTTCTCCTTCATCACATGATATTCACTGCTGTGGCTCTGAATTCAACTCCCACTGTGACTGTCAAAATATTGCCTCTATGCCTGTCTGCCCATGCCTTCATCCTCTCCCTCCATGCTGGCTCTCTCTCCTTTGAGTTGAAATCTGCTTATTTTTCCCTCTTTTTCAATGTCATCCCTCTTCATATCATTTTACCATGTTTTCAAAGACTACTTTTTAGAAAGAATTATTGATGTGCAGTGCCTCTAATCCATCACCCGCTATTCACCCCTCCACTCGCTCTGTGTGAGTTTCCTAAAATGTCTTTCGCCCAGATCTCTAAGTAGGCAGCATGCTGTAGAGGATGGGGCACAAGCGCTCAGACTGGGCAGAGGCGGCGCCATGTGCCAAGTGCTTTGCTGTCTCCTTAGGGTCGCAGCATCTTCTGTAAAAGTGAGTGACTGTCCTTGCCCTGTGGTGGCTGTGCTGAGAATGCAGAGTACTACCAGCCATCAGGGGGACTCCTTGCCTCTTTACGTATCGGACATAGGATGTTTCCACTACAGACAAGCTTCTCCTTCCCGGGATTCATTGTACTTTTGCTTTCAGTCATACCTCTCTCTCCTAGATTTCCTCCTATTTATGGCTACTCTCTCTCTTCTTCTTCTTTATTTTTTTTTAACAAGTGTCTATCTTCTATGTTCTCTAAATTTCTATACTTATCTCTTTTTTTCTTTAATTTTTGTATTCTCTACTCATCCAGACTCTAGCGGACACTAACAACTCAACAATTACTAAATTTCCATGCCTGATGTTAATTTCCTGAGTGTCATTACATGAACTGACATCAAAATTTGCAACGACTATAAGCAAACAATACCCATGCTGAGCTCATTCCTTTCCTAGATCAAACACACACATTTCTTCAACCCATGAAAGAACCAGTCCTCAGGAGTCATCTTTGATGCTTTCCTTTGCATTCTCTGCAAATCTCTAAAAAACCAGGAAGTCCAGCCTCTGTTCATGCATGTCTTGCTTATCTTGAAGTCAGACTCCTTGAATCATAATCTTCTGTCTGGGTAATGCTATGTTCACTAATATTTGGTAACATCTAGCTCCAGAGTAAAGACTAAATTCATAGAATGCTGTATAAGTTTTTTCATAACTTAGCTTCTGTCTCTCCCACCTCACTGTGAACCAGCCTGCACTCTGACTTAACAAGTCTTTCACTTGGCCTGATCCTTCGTATCACTATGTCTCTGCACAGAGCCAAGGTCTTTCCACTCCTGGTTCACCTACCATATTTGTTCCTCCTTCTAAGACTAGCTTACATAAATCATCTCACTCAGTAAAAATTCCCAGAGACTCTTTACTCACCACCCATTCAATCTGACGTAAAGGCCCATCTTTTCTATTTTCATAAGCTCAAGGGCATTCAGTTCAGTTCAGTTCACTTGCTCACTCGAGTCCAACTCTTTGCGACCCCATGAATCGCAGCACGCCAGGCCTCCCTGTCCATCACCAACTCCCAGAGTTTACTCAAACTCATGTCCATCGAGTCAGTGATGCCATCCAGCCATCTCATCCTCTGTCGCCCCTTTCTCCTCCTGCCCTCAATCCTTCCCAGCATCAGGGTCTTTTCCAATGAGTCAACTCTTCACATGAGACGGCCAAAGTATTGGAATTTCAGCTTCAACCTCAGTCCTTCCAATGAACAATCAGGACTGATCTCCTTTAGGATGGACTGGTTGGATCTCCTTGCAGTCCAAGGGACTCTCAAGAGTCTTCTCCAACACTACAGTTCAAGAGCATTGATTCTCTGGCTCTCAGCTTTCTTCACAGTCCAACTCTCACATCCATAAATGACCAGTGGAAAAACCATAGACTTAACTAGAAGGACCTTTGTTGGCAAAGTAATGTCCCTGCTTTTTAATATGCTATCTAGGTTGGTCATAACTTTCCTTCCAAGCAGTAAGCATCTTTTAATTTCATGGCTGCAATCATCATCTGTGGTGATTTTGGAGCCCCCCCAAAAATAAAGTCTGACACTGTTTCCACTATTTCCCCATCTATTTGCCATGAAGTGATGGGGCCAGATGCATGATCTTAGTTTATTGAATGTTAAGCTTTAAGCCAACTTCTTCACTCTCCTCTTTCACCTTCATCAAGAGGCTTTTTAGTTCCTCTTTACTTTCTGACATAAGGGTGATGTCATGTCCATATCTGAGGTTATTGATATTTCTCCCAGCAATCTTGATTCCAGCTTGTGCTTCTTCCAGCCCAGCATTTCTCATGATGTACTCTGCATATAAGTTAAATAAGCAGGGTGACAATATACAGCCTTGACATACTCCTTTTCCTATTTGGAACCAGTCTGTTGTTTCATGTCCAGTTCTAACTGTTGCTTCCTGACCTGCATATAGGTTTCTCAAGAGGCAGGTCAGGTGGTCTGGTATCCCCATCTCTTTCAGAATTTTCCACAGTTTATTGTGACCCATACAGTCGAAGGCTTTGGCATAGTCAATAAAGCAGAAAGAGATGTTTTTTCTGGAACTCTCTTGCTTTCTCGATGATCCAGCTGATGTTGGATTAAGGGTATTGGTAGGCCACAATCCTTTTCCTCCCTATGTTTTCTCAAAGTCAAATGCATTGTACACTGCCATTCAGCCTTCATTTATTTACTTGTCTTCCTCACCAATCAAGGATCTTCCTGGCACTTAAAAACAGTCCATGGCATACATTCAATGCTAAGAATTATTTAATTGAAATCATATTTCTTTCTCTCTCTCTTTTTTTTTTTTTTAAGATGTATCTCTCTTTAAATCACTATGGCTGCTGGCTGATTCCTACCAATGGGTTTAATCTTGCCTATCAATGACTTTCTGAAATTCAAGTGGTAACCTTGATGGAAGGTTTTATCCTTCTGTCCTGTTCTACTACCTCTAAGCAAGTGCTCTTGCAAGCTGCTTCCTGCTGATTCAATCTGCCAGGAATATTTAACTGGCCTTGTGCCTATTCCCTTGATATTCTGTAAAGTGAGTTCCTATCCCACCTATTCTGGTGACAGAATGATTTCTTATCTTGAAGATATTTTTAAGATATGAAAGTAAAATTGTTAGCAATCTTGTTGCCAGCCATGTTACTGAAATGTTAACTACTAATGTATTTATCATTCCTTATGTTATAAGTTGTGGCAATAAAATGCACTTTCAGTAGCACTAGTGCGCTTTTAATTTATTATATTTATTCTTTACTTTTTCCTTAAGCAGTCAGTGTTGCCCTTAGCGGTATTGTTAAAATTCTCAAAAACAAATGGGCTTACTAGGGTGGGTTGTTTGCATTTTAATTCTGTAGCTGTGAAAGGGATTCACTGTTTATTGAAATGACATATATGCATCACATTCCTGTAAGCACTGAGTAAAAGAATTTTAAAGCTTCTAATCATATGAATGTTCTTAAAACACTGTGCTTTTGCTTTCTCGCCCCAAAGGGAAGCGGTGTGTTGCCCTGCAAGGACCACAGTCTTTGAAGTCAGATTTGAACACGTTGCGGTCCTGGCTCCGTCGGTTCTTAGCTCCGTGGTCACAAACAGAGCATTGACTCTGACCCTCAGATTTCTCATCCATAAAACAGGGATAATGTTATGAATTTTGCTGGGCTCTGGTGGCAGAGGTCAAATTAACCAGGAGCGCCTATTGTGATACCCACCACATTTTAGGCCGTCAATACATAGTTTTCCTGCCTTTTAATCTGTTTTCTGCCATGATGGGTAGAAGACTTGTTTTTGTCCATGCCATTAAGAAGCAGCTGAGAAACCACAATTCCTGATGTCTCTGGCAATTTTTTGTCAACCCTGATTATCTTCTGTGTGACATCACTGTAAAATTATTCAGTATGTGTGTGACTCTGATCTTCTCAACAAGATGGAAAGTTCCTCAAGGGCTCTTATAAATGCCAACACAGAGTATCTGCTCAGGAAATAAAAGCTATTGGATGGACACAATACAAAATTGCGAGGATAACATTATGTAAGGGAAGCAATATGATGCCTGAAAAATAATGCCTTTTCTCACAAGCATGGTTTCCTTAAAATGAAGTTAATGAAAATGCTTCCAATCTCTTCTGATTCTAACAGTGAATGACTTATGACTTGTTCTATAGTTGGTTGATATTCATAAAGCTCAAAACACACAAATATCTCAAGGAGAATATTATTCTGTTTTGCATAGTGTGGTCTCTTAATCTTTCCCAGACTTGAGTACAATGTAGAATTAAAGGCTGCTGGTGAACCTATATTCACTTGCTGTATGAGAAATCTGTCCACTATGAAGACATCTGTCATGATTAATCAGGCTAAGCGATTCTCAATAAGAAAAGCATGAATGAATTTGTTTTGCTGCAAAGGCCTGCCTTGATGACATTAATTTGGGAGACAGCTGGAGGTGGCAACTTACCAGGGGAAAACAGATGGGGGGACCTATGAAATGATTCAGAGGCTCATGGGAAACTCCTCCGGTAATCCACAGGGGAGCCTACATACATTGGAGAGGCAGAGTTACAGAAAAGTCCTGCCAAAAATTGTAACCAGAGGTAGTCAAAAGCATGAACTGTAAGCAGCCTGTGTGTGAGACACCTGTGCACATGCATGCTTTATGGGCTTACACAGGGGTGGAAGGGCCTGTCACTCAAAGGAGCCTGAACTTTGGCAAAGGGAAGACTTCAGTTCAAATTCTGGCTCTGCCACTTCCTGGCGAGATGAGCGTCTGCAAATAATTTCAGTGTCTACATCTGTAAAACAGAGATGATAAGCCCTACTCTGTCGAGTTATTATAAGGATTCAGTGAGACCACACTCTTTCACAGGTAGCCGCTGAAAAGAAAAGTCATTACCTTATGCCTTCCTGTCGCCACAGGTCAGGAAGAGTCGACTTTTTGAGACCCCGTGGACTGTAGCCCACCAACTCCTCTCTCCAGGGGATTTTCCAGGCAAGAATACTGGAGCGGGTTGCCATGCCTTCTTCAGGGGAATCTTCTTGACCCAGGGATCAAACCCAAGTCTCTTGTGTCTCCTGCATTTCAGGTGGATTCTTTACCCCTGGTGCCACATGGGAAACCCAGACATGCCTAAGTAACATGATTCAATAAACGTGTAAAAGTGAACGTCTGTCAGTTGTGTCCAACTCTTTGCAGCCCCATGGACTATACAGTCCACGGAATTCTCCAGTCCAGACTACTGGAGTAGGTAGCCTTTCCCTTCTCCAGAGGATCTTCCCAACCCAGGGAGAGAACCCAGGTATCCCACATTGCAGCCGGATTCTTAACCAGCTGAGCCACAAGGGAAGTCCAAATATTTAAAGGTTCTTTACAAAATTATATTCCCCAACATCTTACAAAGGACCAGCAGTTATCACCGTGGACATTTTACTTCAGTGTCTTAAACAAATAAGTTCTTTGTTAAAATACAGCATTCCCAGGGAAGACATGTCATGCTATATCAACCTAGGAATTGCACTCAGGTAAACATCTGGGAACACCTACCAGTTTTCTTGCTTGTGAAACCCTGTGGACAGAGGGCCTGGCAGGCTACAGTGCAAGGGGTCACAAAGGGCCAGACGTGAGCTAGGCACTCAACAGCTACAACTATGTGCCAGGCACTGTGCCTCACTTCTGGGAACGGCCGTCTGGGCACCTTCCGAACTCTTCAAATGGGTGACTTCAGAGAAAGGAGAAGTCTGACGATGGGACAGGTAAGGACATGTTAGTACTTAGGAGGTTTTCTGCATGCTTTCCCCAAAACTGAAGCTCTGGAATCCATAGATATTAGTCACCCCGGGCACTGGGCATAATGAGGTTTAGCTTTAGCTCACTGGATGTCCTACTGCTGTGGATGTAGCTCTTCACACCTCCGGATTGTGAAGTGAAAATCGCTCAGTTTTGTCCGACTCTTTGTTGACCCCATGGACTGTAGACCACAAGGCTGCTCCATCCATGGGATTTTCCAGGCAAGAATACTGGAGTGGGTTGCCACTTCCTTCTCCAGGGGATCGCCCCAACTCAGAGATTAAACCCAGGTCCCCTGCATCGCAGGCAGATTCTGTACCATCTGAGCCACCAGGTATGCCTGCAATGCAGGAGACCTGGGTTCAATCCCCGGGTCGGGAAGATCCCCTGGAGAAGGAAATACCAACCCACTCCGGTACTCTTGCCTGGAAAATTCGATGGATGGAGGAGACCTGGTAGGCTACAGTTTATGGGACTGTAAATGGTCGGAAAAGACTGAGCAACTTCACTGACTCCACCAGGTATGAGTTCATCAAAATATCAAAAGATTCCTCTTCTTCGTCATACTGCTGGTGCCTAGAATAGGGGCAGAGTGGTTTCTCAATAAACAATTGTTCATTTAGGTTAACAACTGTCTAAAAGAAGATTCCAACAGAGATGTGATCCAAGGTTCTTTATTTACTTCAGAAAATGAGGATCACAGCTAAGCATAGATTCTTAAAGGGTGGTAGCTAGAGGTTCACATCTAGAAACTTGTGGATGTGTTTTTCCAATCCTTTAATAGTCCTCTGATGTTATTGTTGCAGACGGTCCTCAATGCCAGTGGCTTAAGGTTCAATTTTCCTTGGAACTCAAGGCCATTTCAATCTGACTCTCCTCCTAAGCTAATGCTACCTGCCATAGAGCCACGCATTTCTTGCAGACATCCTGGTACCCTTATTTGCTTGCTCCCATGATCCTGTAGTTCAAGTTTTTGCCCGCCTTTCTTCCTTTGGCCAGAATGGCCTCTTTCCTCCACTTCTTGCCCAGCCAAGCCAGATGCTCCCCTTCAGCCTTAGCAAGTGTCTCAGTTCCTCCAGGGAACAGCCTCCTGTGGCCCGGCCACCAATACAGCTCTGCCCTCTGTTCCCCTCTCGTCTTAGCCAGCTGCACACAGCTCACAAGTCCTGGATTGATTTGTGCCTGGTGCTGTGCTTTTCCAAACAGATCGGAGAGGAATTCACCTACCTATGGAACTATGGTTTTGTTGTTGCTTTCGTTTTTTTAATTTTTATTGAAATATAGTTGACTTATAATATTGCATTAGTTTCAGGTGTATAGCAAAGTGAATCAGTTATACACATACATATGCATGCGTGCTCGCTAAGTCGCTTCAGTCATGTCCAACTCTTTGCGACTCTGTGGACTACATGGGATTCTCTAGGCAAGGATGATGGAGTGGGTTGCCATACTCTCCTCCAGGGAATCTTCCCAACCCAGGGATCAAAACTGCATCTCCTGCAGCTCCTGAATTGCAGGCAAATTCTTTACAGCTGAGCCACCAGGGGAAGCCCACATATACACAGTCACTCTTTTTTAGATTCTTTTCGCATATAAGTTGTTACAGAATATTGAGTAGACTTCCTTGTGCTATAAGGTAGGTCTTTATTATCTATTTTACATATAATAGTGTGTATGTCAATCCCAATCTGCCAATTCATTTTTTCCTTGCCATCATGCCCCAGTAACCATGAACTTATTTTCTACATCTGTAACTCTCTTTGTGTTTTATAGATAAGTTCACTTGTACTCTTTCCCAAGATTCCACATAAAAGTGGTACCAAATGACATTTGTCTTTCTCTGTCTGATTTAATTCACTGAGTATGACAGTCTTGGGGTCCAACCATGTTGCTGCAAAGGTCATTATTTCATTCTTTTTTATGACTAATATTCCACTGTATATATGTATCACATATCTTTATCCATTTTTTATCCATTCATCTGTCAATAGATATTTAGGTTGCTTCCATATCCATGTTGAGGATTAAATGAGACAATGGCTTCTTTATATCCCTTCCTTTACTCTTCACGTAGAATCTTAAAATGATTTGGACTTTGGAAATCACTTATGCCAATGAACATAGGAAGTATGTTTAATTAGCAGATGCAAAGCTGTATATATAGGATGCATGAAAAACAAAGTCTGACTGCACAGCATAGGAAAGTATATCAATATTCTTTGATAAACCACAATGGAAAGGAATATGAAAAGTTATGTATATATATGCATATATATATGTATGCATGTATAACTGCCTCATTTTGTTGCACAGCAAAAATTAACACACCATTGTAAATGAACTACACTTCAATAAAATGAATTTTTAAAAAAGAAGTTCTTCACCAAGGCTTCAGATGATAATTCACATTGTAGAACATATGGAAAGGGAAACTCTGAGCACAGCCTCCTAGGTAAAAGTTGAAGCACTCTTGGTTTTAAACATCTGAAAGGAGGCTTGGTCTATCCAGGTCCTGCTTTCCTACTGAAGAACTAGGAGAATCAATGTCTTGGTCCCTCTGTGACCCATTGATGGCATGCTGACCACTGATTCCCGTACCTCCATGATGGAAAAGTCTACTCTGCCATCAATAACCCTGGCTTATACTTTCCCTTGAACTCAAGTTTTCCTCTATGATCAATTAGTCTTTGTTTTACCTTTCTAAAACACTTGTGGAAAGTAAGTCTAAACTCTTCCTTTAGTAAAACATAGTCCCCACCTTAAAAACAAATGAGAAGCTCTCAACTCCCCCAGTCGCATCTTATAAAATTTAGTTTTCAGACCTCTCACCTCCTTGGCTCATTCTTCTCTGGATGTTTACTTTGCATACAGCTTTCTCATCTTCTCAAACAGAGAACAAATTTCTTAAGGTTAGCAATTATTATACAACTGAAAAGCATATTTGGCATTACAATAACCTTTTATAGTCACGATTAATGAACACAACACAGTATACTCGTTTTCTCTTGCTGTTGTAACAATGATCACAACCGTGGTGGGGTGGCTTAAAACAAAAACAATTTTATTTCCTCTCGGTTTTGTTGTTCAAAAGTCAGAAATGGGTCTCCTAGGGCTAACATCAAGGTGACTTCCTGACATTGCTCTATCAAAGAAAACTTTAGTATTTGCTTTATTATTGCATTTTCCCCTCTAAAGATGGGAAAATGTTTTCTAAAGCAGAGAAGCTTAACTGCTATCTTGAATCCATCACTTAATATACCTTTTTGACTACACAAATCACTTAAAATTTGATTTTGTCTTTGACAAAAGGGTCACTAATCCTTCTAGCTTATATTTGATCTCTATCTATTGATATTCATCATGTTGCTTTTTCTGAGAGAAACTATTTTGAGCCTAAAGCTCTGAGAAAGGAAAAATGAAGAAGACACAGGCTTTGGAAAGGTTTGCTCATCCCCTTATCTGCGAGACAGTTGCTGGCCCCTTTATTCAAAGAAGACCCCAGAGCTGGTTATTCTACTTTCTTCTCCCAGGTGAGGATACCAGGTGACGACAATAATAACAACAAAAAAGTGTAAGAAATTCCTTGGCTTTAAGTCTGTAATTAGGTCACAAGTCTAAGACAAACACACCATTTGACTAATAAGAGCAGGAAACTAGGACAGTTTCATAACTCTCTCAAGGACATCCTACTGAATAATACCAGATTTGGGCTTAGAACCTAATCCTTGAATTTCAGTCTCTCTAATACATCCAAATTTAACTTCATATATCCTCTTCAAGTTTGCTGTTTCTCTTTTGGAGTCTCTATCTTAATGACTAGCGCTATTGTCTTAGATAAAGGCAATGGATTTTATTGATTGTACCTGCTGAACATGTCACATCCCTCCCTTTCTCTGCGTGATTCTAACTAGCCCGGGGGTGGGGTGGGGGGGTTCATCTCTTTCTCTGACTGTTGTCACAGCTTCCTAGAGAACTTACTGTCTTAGGGTTACCATTGCTCTATCACCTAAATCCAAACACCAGATTGCCCAGTACTTCTTTTAATTGCAGATCTGGCTATGTTGCTTATTTGCTTAGCATCTGTAATTCTGTCCAATTTTTATAGATTATATCTCAAGCCCCACATTCTGGCACAAGATTCTCCATAATTTGTATTACACTTGTATTACACTCATGTATTACAATCATCCTTCCCATACATCTGCCCCTCCCTTCCCCATTCACTATAGTCCTTTTAATATGCTCTTTGTGCCTCTGCTCTGCCATTGTTAAAATTAATACTTGTTAGAGTATAGTTGCTTTCCAGTGCTATGTTGGTATTTCTGCCGTGCAGTAAGGGGAATCAGCTGTGTGAATGCATATATACACACATCCCCTCTTTTTCTGGATTTCCTTTCCATTCTGCTCACCCCAGGGCGCTGAGTAGAGTCCCCTCTGCTATACAGTAGGTTTCCATTAGTTACCTGTTTTATGTGCAGTATCAACAGTATACACGTCAGTCCCGACCTCCCAACTCATCTCACTCTCCCCCCACCCCCATCACCCTTTGGTAACCGTGTTTGTTCTCTATGTCTGTGACTCTGTCTCTATTTTGTAAATGAGTTCATCGGTGCCATTTCCCTAGATTCCGTGCATAAGCAGCATACTACCCGGTATCTGTGTTTCTCTGTCTGACTTAGTTCACTCTGTATAACAATTTCTAGGTCCATCTGTATCTCTGCAAATGCGCTGCATTTCTTTTGGCTTGTAATTTCATTCCCCATCTTTGCCTAACTAACTGCTCTTCATCTACTTCCTAAAATCAGGCTCAGAAGTTTTCTCTCCCAGAAAGTTGCCTCTGATTCCTTGCAATTTTCCAGAGCTGTACACACAGTATATGGAAATGAGTTGCCTTCTACGTGATACCCTATTAAGCCATCAACTCAATGAAAGCTGTGTCTCCATTTTAATTATTTTCCCCCACCGGAAATAATAATAATGACTAGTTATTAAATCACAGATATTCAAAACTGCTTTCCAGAAACAGCTGAAAGCCTTCTCATGGTACCTGCCATCACTGAGGACTGGGTGGTGAACACAGATTTCAGGCTAGAGGTGGTGTAAATTCTAAACTGGGTGGCAAAATCCTTTTATTCAATCAGGGCCAACTCTTCTGTGGAAGTTGTTTTGTTTTAAGACACAGCAGGTCATTGTGGCATGTTTCCTTGGGGGAGCCAGCATTCACATTTATATCTCTACATTGGCTATAGGGTCTTTGGAGGGATCTATCACATTTATTCATTGCAAATTTGTTTAACTGACCAGAAAACGCTCCGATCTTAGTGATAAGAGGTGCAGATTGTTGTCAGGTTTTGTTTGTTTGTTTTGTTGCTTTTTTATTTCTTTTTCTGGGCTCTATTGATTTTTTTTGATGGTTGTAGCCAGAAGATCAAGAAAAACTTGGGGCCAGTAATATGTTGTATTTTTTTTTTTAATTTCCCATAGGCCCTATAAAGGTGATACAGTCAAATTATGAGCTCATAAGCACTAATTTATGAACTGGTAGAAATCACAACACATGGCAAATGATCATTGAACACTAAACTTGGAGCTAGAAGATCAAGTTCTAGTTTTCAACTCTATCACATCCAATTATGTCATCTTAACACTAATTAGTGCACGACTCCAAGTGTAACTCTCCTCCTTCATGAAACGGTAATATTGATTTAAATAATTTCTAATTTTCTTAGTCTACAACTCCAAATTCTGATTCCAATTTAAGTGATTCTGAAGGTATTTACCAAAACCTATGCTTCATAAAACCATCCACAACAAAGATCTGGTCCTTGTTCTTACAGAGAAATGATCTGGAAAGAAAAGTTTAAAGCATAAGAAACATTAAATGGGAATTATGAAAGCACTCAGACTATGTTTGACTTGAAGTGTGCTAAGTGCTAAATCACTTCAGTCATGTCCCACTTTTTGTAACTCCATGGACTGTAGCCCATCAGGTTCCACTGTCCATGGGATACTCCAGGCGAGAATACTGGAGTGAGTTGCCATTTCCTCCTCTAAGGGATATTCCCGTCCCAGGGAGCAAACCCACATCTGTTATTTCTCCTACACTGACAGTCAGGATCTTTACCACTAGCATCCCCTGGGAAGCCCTGATATGCAGTAAACAACAAAACACACACATCTTACATTCAGCAAAACTACAATAAATGCCTGGAATACAACGTGAGAAAGGCAAGTTTTGCATAGAGTCTAGAAAGGCAAATGGCCCTTTATTCAAATAGCTTTCAATTTTAATGTAAACCCTTTAGATACATAATATTCATAATAAGTATGTCATAACAGGATGATAAAGGAGTAAACATTCAAGATTTTTCCCTATTATAGCCTGTCAGATGGGATGGCTTCTCTTCAAGAGGATAAACTAAAACTTCCCACTCCCCTCAGACAATTTACACTCTTATACAACTGGCGTGCACTCAGTTTCTTGATCACTTATAGTTGTAAAGAATTATAGGAAATATAGGCTTTGGTTGCCATCTAAATATCTAGAGCAGAGACATTACCTTGCCGACAAAGGTCTGTCTAGTCAAAGCTATGGTTTTTCCAGTGGTCATGTATGGATGTGAGAGCTGGACCACAAAGAAGACTGAGCCCTGAATTGATACTTTTGAACTGTGGTGTTGGAGAAGACTCTTGAGACTCCCTTGGACTGAAAGGAGATCAAACTAGTCAATACTAAAAGAAATTATTCCTGAATATTCATTGGAAGGACTGGTGCTGAAACTGAACTCCAATACTTTGGCCACCTGATGCGAAGACCTGACTCACTGGAAAAGACCCTGATGCTGGCAAGGAGGGAAGGCAGGAGGAGAAGGGGACGACAGAGGACGAGATGGTTGGATGGCATCACCGACTCGATGGACATGAGTTTGAGCAGGCTCTGAGAGTTGGTGATGGACAGGGAGGCCTGGCGTGCTGCAGTCCATCATGTTGCCAAGAGTCAGACATGACTGAGCGACTGAACTGAACAGAACTGAGACTGGTTACATAAGCCATGTGCCAAGATGGAATGTAGCAGAAATCTATTAGAAGGAAGACTGGGGATCAGTCTTCTGACTGACACAGAATGGCTGTGTGATTATTAACCTGAATGTCCCGTGATTTCAAAAGCAAGTCAACGTTGTGGCTGTTGTGCAGGATCCATTGGCTGAGTATGGTAGTGACTTGAGGTTGGAGATCTGCAGAAGAGTGAGTCTGCCAGTCAGGAAGCTGCAAAAATCCTCTGGCTTAGAGGTGAGGGCCCTTGTTAATATCAAAGTCATTAGGATGACTGCAAGGTCAAGATACAGAGTACTCCAATAGAGAATCAGACATAAATGTGCCCAGAGAAGTCCAGATTGAGAAGATATAGACAATCCTTCATTTCCAGGTCTAACAATAAATGTGGAACTAGAGTAATGTTCAGATCCCAAGATAGACATGATGCCATCAAAGTGTTGGGATAAACCTAGGTAGAGAGCACTCCATCCTGGGTGATTAGTTTAAGCCACCATAGTATTTCCCTAAATAATTCAATAGATTTGTTCAGGGATGGTTAGGCTTTTGCCCGTTTGGGCCAATGAGATGCAAAGTGAAATCTGCTATATTTTCTGGGGAAAAGAAGTTGGGCTCTTTTTCTTGTTGGAAATGATAAGGTGCTACCCTGCCATAGCAAACTATCTTATGAAAACCTACAAAACCAGACTTTAGAATGGGCTCACCACTTATAGAAAGAAGAATTGTGGAAAGAAACTACACACCAGATGCTCTAATGGAGTGGCTAAGTCGGTTAACCGTGAGCAGTTCTCCCACTGGACTGTTGGACAGCTAAGATAAAATTCTCCTGAAGTGTTTAAGTGCATTTGAATTGTGGTTTTTACTACTTATGGCTGAAAGAATCCAGCTGATACTCTGAATGGGCCCCCGTTCAGTATTAAAGACCAAGAATGAATAGCACTGTCAGATGAGGGGTCTGAAGTTATAGGGTTACTACTATTTGTATTTCATGTCTGATAGGAATCCTCCAAGCAAAGATCCACAGGCCTTCCTTTCCCTCACTCAGTATGTCTAACCAATCATAAATCCTGTCAGCATCCTGTGACCTTCCTCTGTCTTATGTGTTTCTCTTCATTTCTGATGACGCCAACCTGGTCCAAGCTGCCATCTTTGCATGCCAGGGTCACTGCTGCAGGCTTCTTACTGGTCTCCTAACATATATTTGCTATTCACTCCTTTATTTTATTTTCTACCATACAAATCTGTTATCATCATTTCTTGGCTTAGAGAATATTTTCAATGCTGATTCGTTGTTCTTCGATAAAGTCAAAACTCCCTAAAATAGCTTATGAAGACATCATCAGTCAGGTTACTGCTCCGCTATTTCACAATATAACTCACCGTTTCTCCACCCTTTCTTGCCCAGACTCTGGGCTTGAGCTATTCTGAATCTCTCTGATTTCCTTCTAATGCCTGCATGTGCTCAAGTACCATTAGTCCCTCAGACATATTTCCACACTGCCAGGAATGCCATTACAGTCTGAATCCTATCGTCCTTCAGGGTTTGGCCAGTGTTGCTTCTTGTAAAAGTTCTTTTCTGACCCTAGTTTAGACTGGCCCCTTTTACTAGATACTCCCATGGTTTGTGCTCACTTTAACCCTTTCTAGTATAATTGTTTTGCTATTTCTCTTCATTCTTGCAAGTTTCAGCCTGCCTTTTTCAGCTGTGCACCCCTAGTGCGCACTCCACACTCACGGAAGAGACGAATAATATGAGGCCAGTAATAACCAGGCAGGCAGACCTCAACAAGGCCACCAGCCGACACTGCTGATAAGAAAAGCGGTTAGAATTCCAGTAAAATAATAGCAATTAATGACTCATTGTTCTGTCCTAAGACTGAACAAATGGCCAGCATTCAAAAGAATATGCCCATCACAATGTTGGAACCCCTGATTCAGAGCTTGAGCCATATCATTCCCCCAGGCCAATCCCACTCCAATTTGTTCAAATTCTCATGTATTGCCGAGGCTATTATTCACCCTAATTATGTGGGTACAAAGAACAGGATATCAACCTACAGTCAAAGGTGAGCTTGAGTGTCAGTACAAAAAGGAATGAGTCACAAAGAGCTGGGGTCAGAAGCCAGCTGGACTAATTTCAAGCTTGACTACTTTGGTGAAGCTTCTAAATCCCCTTGAGTGTCTGTTTGCACATCTTGAAAGTGGAGCTCGTATCCATTCTCTCAAGAGTTGTACAAATGAGGGCTTTGTATGCGTAACGGCAATTCTGATGCCCAGAAAAAAAATCAAGCTTGTCATTATCCTAACACAAAGGATCCAGAATTAGAACACTGGAAATGTGGCAGCAGCAATGCACAGACATAGGAATTCAGGGGCCCAGTGAGACCCGCTTCCTCTCATGGTTTCTGTTCTCAGTTTAACATGGTTGAGCTACAATCCACAAACTAGATGACTCATAATCAAAAGTAAAAAATCCAATTTAGTTCACAGTATTGATACTAATGTTAGTCTCCGTCTGGAGGTTTATCTGCTTAGAGTCCATCTGGTTTACAAAGCTAAAAAAGGATGATGTGTTCACAGTCTGATTTTGGTTCAAATTGAGAAATACTTTCTGAGGCTATTAACAGTAAGTGGATACGCTCTCGAGGTAGAATATCAAAGCAGCCATTACAACAATCAGAGGAATGCCTCCCTCTTGCTGCCTCAGTGCCCAGATTAGGAAAATCTCTGCTCAGCTGCCATATGGGTATTGCTGTAGCAGACCTGTGGTGGGACATGGAGGGTGAGGCAGGCGTAGAGAGATGGTTAGCAGGTGGGGTGCAGAATGAGATCACCACCTTGCTTCCCACCTCTTGAAGAGGACACAAAACCTCCAGGATGCTTCTGTTTAATTCAAATGATTTCACTTTAGTATTGAGCAGAACATAAGCCCAGGTTACTTTCTGAAAATTATCACGTTTCCTGAATTTTAAGGCTTTATTTCATTGTGATATTTGGAGAATGTATATTTAATACAGATATAAGGTTTTTTTTTTTCTCTCTGAAAACTGTTATTCAATTGATGATGTCATGACAGATGGCATCTGAGCATTAAATAAAGCTGCCTTACACTCTTCTATGTGGCCAAGCACCCTGATATTATGGGAAAGTATAATCCCATTATTATGCTTAGGGCCTTTGATGAGGGGGCAAGTCACTTGGTCAATGTTCTTGTGAGTTACTTTTTCATCCTAAAAGTGTTCCTAACTGGCACAGAACCCACAGAATCTTTAGTAAAAGATACCCTTATTTGTTTCTCATTAAAAAATCAAGACATTGGAAAGCATACACACACAAGAAAAGGAGAGGAAAATAAACTCTACATACCTCTCGCCCAGAGAAAATTATGAATCATATCTTGTACCATATGCTTCCTAAACGTTTTTTACACACTGTCATGATTATTTATTGGTACAGTCTTTGTAATATATCAGTATATTTGAACTTATTTCTATGACAATGCATTTGTTTACAACCTCATTTTAAATGGCCACATAGTATTTCAATATCCAAATATGTTACTGGGATTCCCCTGTGTCACTGGTGGTAAAAAAAAAAGTCTCCTGTCAATGCAGGAGACACAAGAAATGCAAGTCCAATCCTTGGGTTGGGAAAAGATACGTGGGATAATGTGCAAAATCAAGGAAGATAAAAAAATTAGTTTCCTGTGGCTGCTGCAACAAATTACCACAAACTTGATTTTTAAAGTGATAGGAAATATTCTCTCATTGCTCTGGAGTCCAGAAGTCTAAAATCAATGTCACTGGGCCAAAAATGAGTTGTCAGCAGAACAAGCTCTGTGAGGCTTTAGGAAAGAATCTGTTCTTGCCTCTTCCAGCCTCTGGAGGCTGCCACACCCCTTGGCTGAGGCTGCATCCCTCAGGCTCTGCCTGCAAAGCCACACTGCCTCCTCTTCTATGTGTAAAATCTCCCTCTGCCTCCCTGTTTTAAGGGTAAATGTGGTAACATTTGAAAGGGAAAGTGTTAGTCACTCAGTCATGTCTGACTGTTTGGGACACCACGGACTGTAGCCTGCCAGGCTCCTTTGTCCATGGAATTCTCCAGGCAAAGATACCCGAGTGGGTAGCCATTCCTTCCTTTGGGGCTCTTCCCAACCCAGGAGCCCGCACTGCCTGCATTGTGGGCAGATTTTCTTACCATCTGAACTACCAGGGAAATTCCAGATAATTTCGTCTTCTCGGTATCATTAACTTAATCACATTTGCAAACTCTTTTTCTTTTTTTTAATTTTTTGCTATATAAGGACAATTTACAAGTTCCAGACATTAAGACACAGAAGCCTTTTCTCTTTGGGGGAGGGGGATGCTTTCAGCTCACCACTGATAGTACATAAATTCAGCTACAGTTTTTAACCAGAGATTATGCTTTTTAGAAAAACTTATTAAGGGCAAGAAGTGTGTGTAGGAGGTTTAGATAATGTTCAAAATAACTTTTTCTTGAAAAGGTTTGGTATTTGCTGAAATGAGAGTTATTATTTTCCAATAGTTAGACTGATTTAAAAGTTTCAGTGACTTGGTATTACTCAATTTCCTTATTTGAAATGAAAACCTTCTATTTACTTTTATTCATAAATATACTTCATGGGTACAGCCTGGATGTAGACAAACAGTTCTATGCTAGTCAAGTAGAGAAAGTGAGAGAAATTTTTTTAAAAAGTAAGACGAAGCAGATCAAGTGAGAGCAAGGACAGGAAAGCTGAAAAGAAGCCTGATGCAGAAAGAACGGTGCGAACACGCAGGGTGGTTCCAGGAGGAGACACCGGTCCTCATCCCTGTCCTGTTCAGCCATGCTCCTGGGAACAGACCTCTGGGACTTTGCAACAGAGCTCCCTAGCCCGAGACCTGTATTCCTGGGTAGTGGATAAGGAGTGGAGCATAAGGGGGTGGCAGGAGGTGAACCAGGATCTGTAAATTCCATCATCTTAGGTCTAGTTTCTCCAACAATCACCTTGGCATCAGATCAACCAACAGTGATAATTTATTGTCATCATTATTATTTTATGCACTTGTTAGTACTGCTGTTATTGTTATTATCTTTATTCACTGTGGGCAAGGCATGGTGCTATCTACTTGTTAAGCTGCACCCTGTAGGCCTGCAAACCCTGTCGTTGCTCAGCCTCAGGACCTAAGAAAGGGCCTAGAGTCAGCAACAGCAATAGTTTAATAGATGGGGGATCGTCCATGTCTGAAGCAAAACCCTGGGATAACACCTGACCCTGTGTGGGAGAGGGCAGGCAGGATGTCGCAGCAGTTTCTGCTCCTGAGAGGAGTCAGGTTACCAGTTACAGGGCAACTGGCATCAGGCTGGGTCACTGGTTACCAGGGAAGCCAGCAGAGCAGCATGCCCCTCAACGTCCTTTTGATAAGCTGTCAATGCAGAGATGTTCCGATCTAAAGCTAGAGCAATCACTCAGAAGGCTGGAGCAAGTATGTAGCCATTTACCGGTTATCCTCTATGATAAGAGGGAACGTCTGTCAGGTTAGGTGAAGCAAGGACTGGTTGATCAGAGGATGCACAGAGAGCAAGAGAATGACCCTCTCTGGTGACCTAACCATACACCGACTAACATCGCTTATCTCATTCAAATTATGTAATAGCTTCACAGCAATGCAGGTCATTCTAAATTTGTCTGCACAAGCTGAAACTGTGCAAACTCAATCAATAATCAGTGGGGAAAAGTACAGCTGTTCTGTGACTTTTAAAATTACACCACTTGCAAATGATAAAAATACTCTTACGGTTGGCTTTAAATGGATAAGGATATAACAAATAGCAAAACCAATATTTATTCAGTACACTTTAATTTGAAATATTAGAAACACAGAACCAAAGTGTTTTACTTTTTTGCAAAAAGGGAACGTTAAAAGTGACTTGCGCAGTGCTGGCCTTCTTGCTGTGTGGCTTACAATAAGGAGAGAGCATCCTTCCTGAGCACTGGTACCTTGCCACACTCCTTTCTCAGTCTGAATCAGGTTCTAACACTTCATCCTATGGATACTTTTACCATCACGAGACCCTGATATCCTTTAAGGTCTCTTCAATGTCAAGGTTTTTATCACTGTGGTAAAATGGGACATCTTATTTTTCACAACCACTTGTCTCATTTCTGGTAGTAAGTTTGCTTTCTTATTCTGCTGGCTTCATATTCAGTCTCCTGAAGGGCAGCGATGTCAGCATTCCAAGGTCATCTGCTTTTATTCTCTAACCCCATCTATGTGCAAGTTGAATTTCATTTTCAGGGTCAAGACTTTTTATTTCTTTACTGAAATTCCATATGTGTCATCCAGGTTCTCTTTCAATGACCCACTTTTGTAGAATGCCGCATTTGTATTTCGGTGAACAAGGGACTAATACAACTACACACTTTGCTGTCTGTGCATGAGCTAAATAACAGATGCACAGTCATGGATCACCGATAGAATTTGAAAGATGTGATTGTGATTGGCTACTCATCATGCTGCTCATCTCTTTCTTTTTTAATGTGATGAATTGTGTAATGAAGAACGAGCAGCCAAATATCTACTTTATGAAATTACTCATAGTCAATACAACATGGTTAATACTCATAATTAATACAATCATCTGCTTGCAATGCAGGAAACCCAGGTTTGATTCCTGGGTCAGGAAGATACCCTGGAGAAGGAAATGGCAAGCCACTCCAGTATTCTTGCCCGGAGAATCCCATGGACAGAGGAGCCTGGCGGGCTACAGTCCATGGGATCCCAAGTGTCAGACATGACTCAGTGACTAAACCACCACTACCAATACAACATGGTTGATTAAAATTAAACCTTTGAAGGGCTTTATTATTTAACTTAACTGTGCTAAATAAAATGAGTGCATGTCAGAAATGAGCAGAGTGAGCATGTCAAAAGGAGACAGGAGCCACCTGTCCTATGAGTAGGGCCTGGAAATTTGCCCAATTTATGGAAAAGGAAATTGGGCAAGATTAAATGATTTACCAGACTTCCCTGATAGCTCAGTTGGTAAAGAATCTGCCTACAACGCAGAAGACTGGTTTGATTCCTGGGTCAAGATCCCGTGGAGAAGGGATAGGTTACCCATTCCAGTATTCTTGGGCTTCCTTTGTGGACCAGCTGGTAAAGAATCTGCCTGCAATGAAGGAGACCTGGGTTCTACCCCTGTGTTGGGAAGATCCCCTGGAAAAGGGAAAGGCTACCCATTCCAGTATTCTGGCCTGGAGAATTCCATGGACTGTACACTCCACAGGGTAGCAAAGAGTCGGACATGACTGAGTGACTTTCAATTTCAGTTTCAAATGATTTACTCACAAAATTAGTTGAAGCCAAAATTAAAATTCAGGTGAACCTTACCCCAGATACCAGAGCTTTGCCTTCACAATTTGGCATGATCCTGGGTCCCCCATCCACAACTCTTTCAACAATCAGATAAACTCTGACTGGAAATCTCAGTCAACTCTATTCCTTAGGATAATTTTTCCTGCAGTAATTCTAGTCCAGCTGGAATCCTACCTTCTGCAAATATCAGAGCCTCTAAATTCTCTACTTTCTTAATACTTTGGAGTAATTATAGAACCTATATGACAATATTCACATTTGATGCTTTTCTTCTTGTATCCTCAACCCCCTGATTACATCCACATTGCTGACAATTTCAGGCTTACCCTTTGTTTTTCGTCCTTCAGTGGGACCCAGGGATCACCTCTCAGCTACCCTCCTGCTCTTGGTTTACTTCACAAACACCTTGGTGCATTTGTAGCTTTCCCTCACTAATTTCTGCCAACAGAAGAGAGCTTTATGCAACACTATCTTCATCCCAGGTGGTTCCTTTGCGTTTTGCATTTTCATGAGATTGTGCCAATCCTCATTATATAACTAAGGAATGGAATAAACCTGAGTATTTGGGGCTGGAGGGGATCATAGTGGTACAGAATTATTGAGTATAGTGAAGAAGATAAAGCTATCTCTTCTATCCAGATAGTTAGCATTTACTTTTTTCCATAATGTCTAATTGACCACTGTCTTCTCTGCTTTCATGACCATTTTTCAGAGTAGAAAACAAACTTAAAAGATCAAACATAGAAAGGAATTATGATGCTGGAGTTGGAACCAGAATAGTATAGAAGAAACAGCCCCACATATAAGTTCCATAGATATGCCTGTGAAGGCCATTCTATCACCTACCATCTTCATAACTCAGGGAAGGGCTGACCGTTTCAGAACTTGAGTGTACTCTTCTATAAAGAAAAGTTCAAACTCCCACTATTACTACCAATAGGGATTAAAAGATAGTTCCTGTGAACTGACTGGCACATACAGTGGTCAAGCAAAAGTCAATCCTTATTATTAGGATTTGGCAGAGTAGGACACAATGGCATGTGAAGTTATGTCAATCAATTTTTTTTCATTCACTTATTAGTTTAGAAATCTTCTGTACATTTTCTGATGTCTCTTCTCCAATCACTATTGTGAGCAAGCCCAGAGATGATTCATCAACTGCATCCTGGGTAGCAGGCTTCCAAGTGAGTCTCAGTAGAGTCCCTTATATTTGACAGGTGCAGCCAGAGAATTGTAATCAGAATTTAAACTTTGTTTGAGAAGAGATCCTTGGCAGTAGATTGTCCTCCTAACCTAAGCTGTATGACAAGCCAGAGATAATCTCAATCTGAGATTATCAGATAACTATTATCTGAGATAACTATAGCTGAGACAACCCAGCTCTAGTTTCTTGACATTTGCATTAGTTTCTTGACATTTGTCATAAGTTATTAGATCTTTCTTGAGAATTCCCCAGTGCAAGTGGCTCCATCACCGTGTCTAATGAGCTAAGCACTTCAGGCAAATCTGTGTTGACATAAGCTCTGGTCCCTAAAAACCATCACTGCAGGAAGCCTGACCAGTTTTCACCCTGGCTCAGATCCCCAAGGCCTTCTCCTTATTCTCTGAACTTTGTATCTGCGTTTAGCAGTCTCTCAGTGGCATCTTGCCTTGGATTTAGGTTGATCCTCCTGACATTTTGCCTCCAATTATAAACAGATGGATGAATGAGATGTAATTCTCTGTTATCAGCTTCAGAGAAAGTAGGTAGACTCAGTCCTACTTCTTTTTTTTTTTTTTTTTTTTCCATTTCTCAGCCCTACTTCTTGATGGCTTATAATAAAAGTTCAAGTGAATCAACTTTGGGGAGTTAGGGATTTGATATTGCTTTAAAAGGATTCAAACTGGGAGCTAGTCCTTCAGGCTATATCGCTGTAAGCATATAGGACATAATGAAGCCGTTTGGATGTAGTTCTCCACTTCCTTACAAAACCTCCTGAAAGATTGCGTGGTGAGGTTTCAGGCGCAATGGCAATAGAGTCAGCTGTGTTATTTGAGTCAACTCAAGCAATGTATGTAGACTCCAAAAAGAAAACAATGGAAAATACAGAGAAAAGATAGGAAAAATGTCAAACAAAACCCAGAACTCTACCTTTGAAAGGGCAATGACTTTTCCAATTGTAGTATATAGTTGTTAAATCATATTTTCTTCTGTTTAAAATATACATTTTTCCCTGTAGATATAAACAAGATTGTGGCCTTCATATTGAACTATTATTTTCATTCAACAGTCTGTTCTGAAAGTCTTTCTACATCTGTAAACATATTTTTTATGGGATTGTAACATTTTCTCATATATAGATGTGGGGACTTTATTTATACACATTCTTAATTACGCCCTTCAGATAAACCCTTAGGAAAACAATTTCTAGACTAAATTCTGTAGAAATACACTAAGTGACAGATAGCTATGGACTCATCTGGGTTCAAATTTCAGACCCCCAATTCACTAACAATGTGATATTAGCCGTTAATTTCAAATAGATTTTTGGCCCAACCACAGTGATTTTTTTACCCTCCAAAAGACTGTTTTCATACTGCAATGGAGTTTTCAACCGGGAACAATTTACAGTTTTTGATCCTCTCTTAGGTACTCGCTATATAGAATACATTTCTGCCACTGAATCCCTGATATGGAACAGGCCCCGGTGGTGCTTCTGGGCACAGAGACTTTCTGTGTCATTCATTTCTTTGATACAGGAAATAGCTCTCATTTAGCCTCAGTGACCTTCCCAGAGCTCCAGGGCAGCAGATTCAAACAGCTGTTAATTACACAGGAGAAAGGAAGTGAAACAAGGGAGAAAAAAGCCAAGGGAAATAACAGTGCAGCCCTGGGTCCTGGCCCCCAGCAGCAGGCACACGCAACAGTGCTTTACAGACACTGAGACCCTGTCCAGACGGGAAAATTAACAGCTAACAGTGGAATGCTACCCACAAGCACACAGGTCCCAGACCAGTTGGAACCAGAAGGTTGATGCTAACTCCCACTTACCTCACCAGAAACAAATCAAAAGTATCCATGAGCTGATCAGGCCCTCTTTGAACCATTACTATACAAACTCTTCACTATCTTCTTGAAGGACTTTCCTGATAGCTCAGCTGGTAAAGAATCTGCCTGCAATGTAGGAGACTGGGGTTCAACTTCTGAGTTGGGAAGATCCCCTGGAGAAGGGATAGGCTACCCACTCTGGTATTGAGTTTTCCTTGTGACTCAGCTGGTAAAGAATCCACCTGCAATGCAGGAGACCTGGGTTTGATCCCTGGGTTGGGAGTATCCTCTGGAGAAGGGAAAGGCTACTCACTCCGGTATTCTGTTTTGGAGAATTTCATGGACTGTATAGTCCATGGCGTCTCAAAGAGTTGGAGATGCTTGAGTGACTTTCACTTCACTTCATCTTGAAAGTGTGGTGGGCACACTTGTTGCAGGAAATAGCCTGCTGTGTTCCCTCTTTGTCAGGCAAAGAAACAGCTATTCTTTCTCTTTATTCCTAAATTCTATCTACATATTTCTATTTGGCACTTGTGTACAGAAGCTGAGATTTTGGCAACATCCTCAAAATCATTTTAAATCAGTTTTGTTTCTCTACTATCATATTACTTTGATAGCAGAGACCAAGACAAAGAATTGGGTACATGTAGTTTATTTGTGAGGTGATGCCATGAAGTATAAGTAAGGGAGTGAAAAAAATAACACGGAAATATGGTAACAGTTAAAATAAAGACAATAGTCAAGCATTTTGTGTAGGCAACAGGAGCATCATCCTTGAAATCTCTAGGAAGGGTAGGCAAAAGTTTGTCATCTTCCTTGTCCAAGGATAGGAAGTTGGGAATTGACTCACTGGCTATTAATTCTTCTTAGTACCTGTGGTTAGATATGGAACATCCAAAAACTTAGGAAAAGAGACGAGGCTTGACCTAGAAATGGGATTTCATCCATTTGACTCTGAGTTTATGGAGCTGTCTGCTGAAATTGTGGCTGAATTCATAATTAACACAAGGATATGTGATTTTTTCAATATTCTTGCCTGGAAAATCCCATGGACCAAGAAGCTTAGGCTGCAGTCATTGATGTCTCAAAGAGTTGGGCATGACTGAGCGACTAATACTCATGTGATTTTTGGCAGCAAAAAATACCTGCTACATTACTTCGGTTTCATAGGCACAAAATTTGATCTCAAGGATATTATCATTGCTACCCAACAACACTCAGATAGTCAGTGGCAAATCTGAACTCCAAACCCTGGTTTCTTGACTCCAATACTTGACTCATATTCTTCACATCACACCACACTGCCTCCTAAAAGCTCAAGCACTTTTTGCTTGTAAGGGAGCCGTAGACATGCTGTTCACTTCTGTAGCATAACTGTAGTAACTTGTCTTTTGCATACTGCTCATCAGCCCCTAAATCTGAAACCTCAGCACTTGGACACAGGGGCCAAATCTTTTTTTTTGTTTTTCCTTTCATAACCCCTAGTTAGTAATAACAAATATACTAGTTAATCTTATCTAAAGTGCTGTGTGCTTGGTCGCTCAGTCGTGTCTGACTCTTTGCGACCCCATGGACTGTAGCTGCCAGGCTCCTCCATCCATGGGGATTCTCCAGCCAAGAGTACTGGAGCGGGTTTCCATGCCCTCCTCCAGGGGATTGTCCCAACCCAGGGACTGAAACAAGGTCTCCTGCATTGCAGGTGGATTGTCTTCCATCTGAGCCACCAGGGAAGCAAATACCTAATCACCAAAGGCAGTGCACATGTACATTTTGTTTCAAACAACAGGTTGTGATGTATTGATGAGGTGCAAAATCAATTTGGTGGGTCTTGAGTATAATTTCAAAATTCAGGTGATGAGAAAAATAGCAAAAATGCACACCTTTCCAAAAGTATTTGTTTTCATTATGTGTGTGTGTGTGTGTGTGTGTTATGTTTATCTATAAAGAACATATTTCATATAATTGGTCCTGGATAAGAAACTTTGAAAGTCACTTGCTTGTAGGTGCTAAACGATGTTCAGAACACCTGGGGTCAAATTCTAGCTCCACTAATGTTATTTGGCTAATCTTATTCTTCTTATCAATAGATGTTACTGACCTCAAGGGCTGTTGAGAAGAATAAATGGATCACTCCACACAAGATGTTGAGAACAATGTTTGACACATTAAGATCACTCAATAAATGTTACTTACAATTGCAAATGTATGCTCAGTCCATAAAGTATAAAGTTTACAAGTGGTCTTTGTTTAGTTCAGAGCAAGGGGGATGGAATTCAACATTTTCAAGTATCTGGAAACATGTTATTGGGATTGAATTAAAATAAAATGATTATGTAAGTTTCTTAGTATTCCCTCCGAATTGCTCCTCACTAACAAATGTTTTAGCTCTGTATACATCTATTTGTTATTAATTTAAACCATTAATTCCTTAGGAAGATTAACATAAGCATTTTATATTAGTATGCTAAAATTCATTTAAATGTATGTATTTTGTGTGGTATCTTGGCAGAAAAATGATCTGTGTAATAGCTACAACATATATAGTTGTAGCTTAAACAAGTGACTCTCAAATTGCCAACAAAGAGAAAACAGAGTCAGCGTACTTTCTAGTTCAGAAAGAATACTATGACATGGCTTCCTGACTTGTGGCAATGGCCTTGAAACAGCCTGAGTGCGGGTGAGTCCTGTTTGCAAAAACTAGTGCAGTCATTCTTGATATATATATTCCTTAATATAGATATGAAAGTGCAAGTCACTCAGTCCTGTCCAACTCTTGGACCCCAAGGACTATAGCCAGCCAGGCTCCTCTGTTCATAGAATTCTCCAGTATTCTGGCCTGGGGAGCCATTCTCTTCTCCAGGGGATCTTCCAAACTCAGGGACTGAACCCAGGCCTCCCATGTTGCAGGCAGATTCTTTACCATCTGAGCCACTAGGGAAGCCATACACACAGACACAGACACACACACATGCACATACACGCACACACACACACATAGGCACACACACACACACACAGGCACACATACAGACACACACATACACACAGGCACACACACAGAGACACACACATATGCACACACACACATGCATACACACAGACACACACACGCAGATACATGCACACACACACAGACACACACACACAGACACACACACACACAGGCACACACACAGACACACACACATGCACACACACAGACACACACACACAGATACACGCACACAGACACACACACACACCCAGACACACACACACACCAAGACACACAAAGAGACACACATGCACACCCAGACACACACAGAGACACACACGCATACACACACAGACACACAGAGACACACACACACAGACACACACACGCGCACACACGCACACACACACCCAGACACACACACACACAGACAAACATGACACACACACAGAGACATACACAGACACACACACAGACACACAGACACACACACAGACACACACACACACTCCAGTACTCTTGCCTGGAGAATCCCGTGGACAGAGGAGCCTGATAGGCCACAGTCCACCGGGTTGCAAAGAGTCAGACACGACTGAGCGTCATCACTTTTACTTTTCTTTTCACAGTTGGTTTACGACGTTAGGTTGGCTTCACGTGTATAGCACAGCGATTCAGTTATGCCCAATGCCTATCGGTCCTTTTTCCGGTTTCTCCCATTGAGGTCATTACAGAATACTGAGCAAGTTCCCTGTGCTGCACCGTAGGCCCTCGTTATGTACTTTAAATACAGGGTAAACCTCAGTCCTAAACTCCAAATTCATCCTCCTCCCCACCTCTCTCCCTGGGAACCGTAGGTTTGTTTTCTATGTCTCTGCGTCTGTTTCTGTTTCACAGATAAGTTCTTTGTAAGAATTTTTTAGACTCTGTGTATAATCAAAACTGTTCTTCCAGGTTCATCCATGTTGCTGCAAATGGCTTTATTCCATTCTGCAAATTCTTTATTCCATTCTAATATCCAGTTGCCTACATGTACCACATCTTCTTTATCCATTCCTCTGTCAATGGGCATTTAGGTTGCTTACCTGTTTTGGCTATTGTAAATAGTTCTGCAATGAACATTGGGGTACATCTATTCTTCTATATCATAGTTTTCTCTAATTTTGAGAATAACTTATCTAGAATTTTCTGGCCACTCTTGCTTAGTTTGAAATGATGCCATTATAATTCTTTTCAGTAAGCCTGCAACCTTTATACAATAATTTGATTTCCACTATCCAGCCTCCAAAACCAACCTCAGAAAATCATGGATGGCTAAGATTCTGAAATGTCAGGAAGGCTCTGAGAGATCACTTTTTCCAGAATGTCAACTGTGATAAGAACCCTTCCCCTGGCATCTTTGATGAATTTTGTTGGAACTGTCTGAAAACTTCTAATGTAAATAAGAATTTGCCTCTAGTGAAAACCCATACAACATGATAAACAGTCCTCAAAATTGTCATAGTCATAAACCTCTAAGCTTACAGTTAGAAAAAAAAAGTCTTAAAAAAAAAAGCAAAAATACCTGTCCTTAAAAATTAGGTATTTTTTAATAGAGAACGTGTATAGCGTATTAGAAGTGAAAATTTTGTATTATTGTATTGTTGCAAGATTTTGTAGTGCTAGATGTGATAGTTTTGTTTTTTCTAACATACATTTTGATGAGAACATAGCAATTAACATGAAATATGTTAGCTTTTATACCACCCTTTAGAAATCATCTATATTTAGATGATTTAGAAAATAATTTTTTGTGAATAAGAGGAAATAGACATTATTCATCTTATTTAACAGCCCTTCAAATATTTGGTTCTGCTAACATTTCTCTTTCCCAGGCTCAATTTCCATAACTTCTGAAACTACTCCTCATGTGAAGTGATATCTGGACTCTTTTCTGTCCTAATCACCATCTTCTAGAAGTTCTCCGGTTTGTCAACATAGCTTTTAAAATGTAGATGTTTCTTCATAGAGTTAATTTCTGACTTTCTGGAAAGTGTAAGCATTATAGCTTGTTTAGCTGTTTCCCTGAGCTTCAAATTTAAGGGATTTCTTTTGAAAAGTATAAATGAATCAACCACAGAAAGTGGGATTTCTTAGGCACATTGAAGTTCTCTTTTTGTGTGTTTGACAAAGAATTGGATCATGAGAGTTGGCCTTTATATGAGACTTTGGGCAAAATACCAAACACACGTTTTTCCAAAGAGGATTGACATAAGGCAAATGTCGTAACCGCCTCCCATTTCAGTTAAACTTCTTATTTTGAGATAGTTGTAGACTCACATGCAGTCGTAAGAAAAAATAAAACAGGGAAATCTAATATACTTTTGCCAGGTTCCTCCACTGGTAGTGTCTTGCAAGGTAATTGATAGTATATCACAACCATGATGATAATAACAATACAATAAAAATATAGAAAATTTCTATCACCAAAAGGATCCTCCAAGTTTCCCATTTTAGAGTCAGTTTCCTCCAACTTCAAATCCTCCTTAACCTTTTGGCAATTATTAAAATCTTCTCCATCAGTTTTGTCATATTAATAATGTTGTACAAATGGAATCATATAGCATATAGCATTTTGTGGTTGGATTTGGTCACTTAGTATAATCTCTGGAAATTCATCCACATTGTTACATGTAACATGTTTTTGTTACATGTACTAAAAAAAATAACCCTTTTCTTGTTATTGCTAAGCAGTTTTTCCTTGTATGGATGTAACACAATTTGTTTAACCATTCACCTATCAGAGAAGAATTAGTTTAATTTCAGTTTCTGACTTTTGCAAATAAAGGTGATATAAAATTCATATACATATTTTTCTTTCAACATGATTCTTCATTTTTCTGAGGTAAATGCCCTAAAGAACAATTGCTGGGCCAATGGTAGAGACATGTTTATCTTTCAGAATTTCTCCAAACTGTACTCTGGATGTCTATACCATTTTACACTCCCATCGTCTGAGGGATCCAGTTTCTCCACATCCTAGACAGCATGAGTGTTTCACTGTTTTCTATTGTCTTTTATGGTGGCTGTGTAATGATACAACACTGTGGTTTTACTCTGCATTTCCCCACTTGCCTAATGGTGTGGAATAGCTTCCGTCTGCTTGTCTGCCATCTGAATATCTTGTTTGGTGAAGTTTTTCTCTGTAATGCAGAGGTCTTTAATTTGAATAAAATCAAAATTATATTTATGAATTATGCCTTTGATGTCAAACCTAAGAATTCTTAGTCTTAGATCCCAATGGTTTTCTGCTATTTTTTGTGTGTTTTACAGTTTTATGTCGACATTTATTTTTACTTATGATCCATTTTGACATAACATTTGAGTAAGGTATGAGAATTTGATTGAGAGTTTTTAAGATTCTCTTTATTAAGTTGAGCATAATTATGTCCTCCCCTCTGTTTTATTATATGAAAGTATTTATCATGAATGAGTATTGAATTTTATAAAATGCTTTTACTTCACTGATTGCTATCATGGTTTTTGTTTTATTGTTAGCCTGTTAATATGGTAGTTTTCCTTGATTGTGTTTTTAAATACTTAGCCAGTTTAAGGTTCTCATGTGAGGGAGAAGAGGAGAAACTCTATTTGGGAATAAGCACAGTCATTTTTATATATTGCTGAATTCTACTTGCAGATATTTTCTTAAAGAATTTTGTACCTGTATTCATATATATATATATATAGTGAATAGCAAAAAGTTTTCTTCTTTTTGTTTAAAATTGATATTGGTTCATCTTTAATTCACTGGTAAAATCCCCCAGTGAAGCTATCTGGATTTGGAGATTTCTTCCCTGGGAAAGTTTTAAACATTATGAATTAAAATTCCTTAAGATTTATAGGACTATCCAAATGATACATCTCATATTTGTTGGGTTGTGAGAATTCGTATTTTTAAAGAAATTTACCATTTTGCAGAAACCTCAAATCTATGAGATGGAAGGGGTTTTTTTAATTCTTTTGTTTTCTTTTTGATGCATATAGTGATAAGCCCTGTTTCATTACTGATATGGTCCTTTTTTAATTTCTTTTGTCAATTTTGCTAGAGTTTTGTCATTTTACTTTTTATCTTTGTTAAAGAGCCAGCTCTATGCTTCATTAATTTTTTCTACTTTTTCCATTTCATTGATTTCTGCTCTTAATTTACTTTTCTTCATTGCTTTCTTTGCTCTTCTTTTTCTACTTTCTTGAGACTGAAGTTCAAGTTATTGGTCTGAACTCCTTTCTATGCTCGCTGTAGCCTCATGTATTTCCTCTTTAACACTCAGTACTTTAACCATATGCCCAAATTTTGATATATTGTGTTGTCATTTTCATTGTTGCACATATTTTTTAATTTATTTTAATTTGGAGGATACTGGCTTTACAATGCTGTGTTGGTTTCTGTCACACAGCAGTGCGAATCAGCCATCCATAGACATATGCAGTTTTGATTGTCTTTGAAGCTTTCTTTTTGGGCCAGTGGATTGTTTAGGTGTGCTTTTCGTTTCCAAGTGTTTGGTGATGTTTTCCTTTATGTCCCTTCACCCCCCCACATTTGTAATATGATTGTTAAATGTTTTTTCTACTTACATTTAGAACCACATTACACAGTGTTGGTGTGGTTTTGTGGTTGGTTTTTTTTTTTTTTTTTTTTTTTTTTTGCTTCAACTGTCATCCTTAATTTAGAAAATTCAAAAGTAGAGGGAAAGGCAATTGAATTGATGTACATTTTTGTGTACTGTGCATTTTTTGCCTTCCTGATACTATAAGATTCCTTTGATTATTTTCTGTTTGTGAAAGTAGTATGATTTAGTTTTCATTGGGGGTAGGTCTGCTGTTGACAAATTTTCTTAATTTTCCCTTATGCTTTATTTCCTTTTCATTCTTAAAAGATATTTCTGCTGGGTTAAAAATAGAAATTTGCAGTTGATTTCTTAAAAATGAAAACAATAACATAATGCCACTTATTTTCTGGTCTCTGTGGTTTCTGATGAGAAAACTGCCGTCACTCACATTGTTTTTCCTTTATGAGTAAAGTATTATTTTTTCTGGATGTTTTAAGAATTTTTGTCTTCAGTTTTCAGAAGTTTAATTATGATATGTCTGGTATTAATTTCTTTGGCTTTATTCTATCTGTGATTTACCCAGCTTTTTTAATCTGTAGATTTATGTCTCTTGCCCAATTTGGGATGTATTTATTCATTATTTCTTTGAGTTTTTCTTGGCCCCACCTACTCTTTCCTCTTCTTATGGGACTCTGATGACACAAATGTTAAATGTTTTTTACAGACTCTAAGTTACTGAAACTCATTTTATTTTTCTGTTTATTTCCTTGACATTTTTCAAATAGGGTAACTTTCACTGTTTTAGCTTTCAATTTTCTGATTTTTTTATTCCTTTTTGCTGTTGAGTCTTTCTACTTTTAATTTTTTATCATACTTTTCACTTTTAATATTTCACTTGGCTATTCATACATTTTATGTTTTCTTCTGATACCATTTCTCTGCTGAAGTTTTCTATTTTTCACTTAAGTGTATTTATAATTGATCACTAGAATTTTTATCACACCTGCTTTTAAATCTCTGTCAGGTAATTCTAATATATCTCATCTTAGTATCCATTTATTATTTTTATTGTTTCAGTTTCAATTTAGTTTAGGATCTTCTTAGTTCTTGGTATGATGTGTGATTTTTTAATTCAAACTTGGATGTTTACATATTGTGTTGTGAGACTCTGCATCTAATTAAATCTTCTGCCTTAACAGGCTTTTTTGGAAATACGGGTCTGGAAGTCAAGTGAAGGAGGACCGCCTCCTAAATGTCCTGTGGGTGCAGAAACCGCGGTCCCCTGCTCAGCGCCCAGCGGCGCCTGACCTGCGGACTCCATCAGGGCTGGATGGGAGTAAGGATGTGGGCTTCCCGCGTGGTCTGCAGGGAAGCTGCGGGTGCGCCCCACCGCGATCGGGCGGAAGCCCGGAGGTTGCCTGGCCTCCTCGGGTCACTCTGGTGATCGCACAGCTTCCTGAGGGCAGCGGTGCGAGTCCTCCCCTCCGCCCCACACAGGCAGAAACGCGTCTCGGTTGGTGTTCTGTGATGTCTGCCTAGAGCAAAGCAATTTTGGGCTGTATGATTTCTGGTTTACCAGAAACGTCTGGTCTCTGCCTGGAGAGCGCAGGCTTCTGTCGGGCTGTAGTTTTGTCCGTCCCCTTCGGTGCGTCTGGATTGTCAGCTGCAGCTCGCTGCTTGGCGTGCGAGGCGGGCAGGGAAGGCAGGGCACATCCCACTGGGCCGTTGCGCGGCTCCCGGCTCCCGAGGCAGAGTGCATTTCCTCTTCTAAGGCTCAGCGTCTGCACGTGCTTGCGTTAAGTGTCCTGTCCAGGATGTTTACTGCACTCGGTGGGGGGAACAGGAGAATGTGCGTCACCCCGTCTCCCAGAGGCCGGAGACCCGCTTTTCTGTAGGTGCCAGGAGCGAAGCAGGCCCTGCGCGGGGTCGCCTCCCCCGCTCCCCCGCTCCCCGTGCTGCATGCGAAGCGCTCCGCGTTCAGAAAGCCGGGGAAGCTTGCCTCAGGGCCCGCAGACGGAACACAGAAGAACTGGGGCCCTCGGGACTAACCTCCCGGCCCACGTTTTACCCCCGTTCTTGCGTCTTCCTACCGTGTTCTCTAATATTGTCAGAGGAACAAAAGCTTTCCAAATCAGTTTAACAAATGTCATTCTCAAGTCTCAGAATAATTGTGTCAAGTCAATTAGAGGAAGAGCTTCTTTATTCATTAAAGTGGTACGTTTTGAGAATTAGCCCAAAGGGTAATTGGTTTCAAAACATGTCTCCTAGTCCAGAGCTTCTGGCTCCACGCTCTACCTTCTGCTGCCATAAAAGGGAAATGAATTAATCCCTTTATTGGTGTACTGAATGCAGCCTAGAGAAGCACAGCTCTAATGAGAGAGCAGTATTTACAAGGACATAGGACGCCTAAAATGCCCTGATCTCCCCTTTAACGCAGCCGTCCTCATCTATTTGTGGACATCCTTCAAATCTTGGCCTCTGAGCTGTGAAGTATCCTCAGGGCGTACTTCACACGTGTGACATGACGGTCATCTCATACCACTGTGGCCTAACTCATAACCCTCTGTGAGTCTGTCCTTCTCCTTGTGAGTGGGGTCACTGTGAGAAAGAACTAAATCTTTCATCTCTACAATCGTGGCACCTATACTAGCCATTACACGGTAGAGCCTCAAGAAACAATATTGAGTGAATGCATGAATAAGGAAAAGAAAGTATAATCTGCTCCCTCCCTCAAATTATCTTACATTTGTAAGAAGATATTTCCTGATTGGACTTTGCTTTATTTAGCAAAAACATGCTGCCTACATTGAAAAAGAATTCGGGATGATTATAAAATTAACACAAATTACCCATCCCATTATGGTTCAATTTTTACCTGATCTTTTTCTAAAAAAAAAAAAAATACTTTTGATGAGAATATTTGTTTTCCTCTAATCAAATGTGAGTAAGAAAACTTTCAAAGCACTAGCTGAGTGTAAGCTTTCTCATGGGATTTTACGGGTTACTTTAGCTGGGGTTGAAGGAAAAGCCATTGATTTCCCCTGTTATCTGTGAGGCTTTAATCAATCAATACCAAAATGTATAGATTAGTTCCTATATGTTCAACACGATCGTAGATCCTAAAGCATTATTTAACTCTAGAGGAAACATCTATGCCCCGTTCTCATGTGTTATTCACGTTGTAGTGTAGAATAATTGTAACGCCTGGTCCCTTCCACTGTTACTCACATTGAAGAAATAATGAATGAGGCCTTCCCTGATGATCCAGTGGTTAAGGCTTTGCCTTCCATTGCCGAGGGTGTGAGTTTGACCCCTGGACAGGAAACTGAGAATCCACCTGCCTTGCAGCCAAAAAGCAAACAAGCAAACAAACAAAAACACAGAAGCGATATTGTAACAAATTCAATGAAGGCTTTACAATACTAAAAAAACACATTAAAAATTTTAAAAAGAAATAATGAGAAAGCAATACTAAACTATGGAAAAGTAGTCCTGGGTTGAAAAGGGTATATTATAGAAACACAGTGGTAACTTAAAAATGAGGAGATATGCATTGATTGCCTACTGTATACTAGCCATGATACAAAACATATAGTGTCCCTCAAAATAAACATTTCCAAATAAATATTATTAGTCTTCTTTTTATACATGAGAAATCTGACCCTTGGAGGGACTGAATAATTTGCTAAATGCTTAACATTAACTGAAACAGTTAGGATCCAGTTGAGCTTTTAAGCCACATCTGTGCTCTGTAAAATGCATCAAGTCCATTTTGCCGAATGTCCAGTAAGAATGTACTAAATGATATGTGCTTTAAGAATTAAGGAAAGGAGAAAAGGAGAAGGAAATATGTATGAAGAACATGTGGAGGTCTGTGATACGTAGAGTTTAGACGCAGGGTGAGGTGATGTGGGGTCTGGGTAGAGATGGAAAGAGATTCCTCTCACAGGGAAGAATGGGACCATCTGATTAGGAGAGAGACATATGAGAAATAATTGAAGCCTCCAAAGTTGGGCCACATAATGAGTGGTAAAGTGTAAGCTGGACTTGATGGGAGAATTAAAAGAATATCAAAGACTTTTGAACAGATGAGTATAAACTCAGGATGATTTAGAGAGTAGCCTTGCAGTTGGGCCGGAATGGATCGGAATAACGATATACTTCCAGGGCAGGGAGCCCCGAGGGGCCAGGACAGTGTGTGCAGGCCTGGATTTAGATGAAGACAGGGGGAAAGGAAGAAAGGATACCAAGAGGGAGCGCTCCCCAGATCTGGGCCATGGACTGAACGTGATGGAAGGAGAGGAATGCATCGCACGTGTCAAACCCACGCGATTGTTAGAGCAGGAAAGCAGCAAGGCGGAGAAAAAGCCTGTGCTCGTGACCTCACCATATACTGATTTGTGATCGAGGGATGTTATTTCACCGCTCTGAACCTGTTCCTTTATCAGTTCTTATTCTTCCAGACGGAGTTACAAGACTCACCCACAGAGTTGCTAGGAAAATAAGAAGAAATACAATATTTAATGCACCTGGATCATAACAGACTCTCAGCAACTGTGTGTTTATATCTGTGGATAAATGGCAGTGGCATTCAAAGGAAGGAAAAGCACAGAGGAGGGGAAAGAAGATGAATCAGACTTGGGGGTCCTGACTAGTGTCTGTGCAGGGATTCCACCCACGTCTGGAAGAAGATGTGGACCCCAAGGCAGATCACAAGTCCCCAGGTCACGGAGTTAGATAACAGCCTCTGTGACCTAAGGTGTTCAGATGAAAACATAGAGCACAGAGTGTCTGCAGATGGCTTCTGGGGAAAGCCTGGAGTAGGTCAGGTACACATGGCCGGGTGTTCCTGGGGATGTGGGGCCTTCTGCTTCGTATGTTTTATATGTGGCAGGTCCTTAGCTTCCATGCCGCCTTTGTGTCAGTCTGAGTTGGCGTCCTTTTGTGCTTATATGCATAATGTTCCTTACATCACTTCTGATGCCCTCTTCTGTTTTTATCATATTATGTTTTCTGAGCACCTCCTCTTATTTTTTTAAAGCAAGATCTCTTTCTGGGCTTTGTAACTCTCCTGTCACTGTGCTGGGTTGCATTTATTATACCCATGGTCCAGGGGGGGCGAACTAAGATACAGGCAAGTTAAGGGATTTATTTGGGTCAACATCCTCCTAGAGTAAAGCCCCTCATGAAACTATGGAGAACCCCGAAGGCTTGAAGAGGCGCCAGCCATCAGCTCATCCACGAGTGAACAAACCTTAGAATGGAACAGATAGTAAATATTTTAGGTTTTGTCAGCTAGATACTGTCTCCACTGCCTATTCTCCCCCTCCTCCATCTCATCATTCCTCCTCTTTAATAATTCTTTGAAAACTTAAAAATCAGTGTAAGCTTGCAGGTTGTACAGACCAGCCATGAACCAAATTTGTCAACTTCGAACTTCTGTTTAGCCCTCAGATTTCTTCACCAACATTGCCCTCCTCGCCACAGCTCAAAATCTTGAACCATAGCCAATTGTGAAAGAGTCGTTTACCTACTTAAGTTTCCAACAGGACTGTGTGAAGGGCCACGGCTATGAGGGAACCAGGTTTTGTTTCTCGACCTCTGTGCTTGTTCTTGTCACTCACTTTTTTAAAAATATCATTGTGCATTGCCTTAGTCCGACAGCGTTTGGAGTAATTTTTGTAAAGTTACAAATAACCCACAATTATTGAATGAAACAGCTATTGCATCGTGCAAAGAATAAAAGAGGGAAGTGAGAATGCCTAGAGAAATGCTAGCAGGAGGTAGTAAGTTTTGCCCTGGACTTCCGCTTGACCAGCACAGAGAGAGACTCATCATTAGTCACAAAAGCCAGCACCCAAAGCTTAAAAAGGAATCAGTTGTTTGTTGCAACACATATTGTCCTAGTTTTTAGACCCAAGAGGTATTTCCATAGGATTGAAGAGTGTTTTATGTGACAAAGTGACCCAGGCTGACTTATCAAGTTGTATAGCTTTCTAAGAATGTGGGGGCTGCTCAGATTCTGGGGAACCCTTCTTCTTTTGTCCCCAGATTTGAGAGTGGGAATTCTCATACTTTGCAAGCATTTAAAATGCCTGATTTTCTACACTTTTACCAAACATCAGTGTCAGACCTAACTCCAAGGACTGACAGCAGCCCTCTGACCTCTAGCCTCAGGGTAGATCTCCCCCTGGAGAGCTGACCTGTGCCTGCCCCATATTCTGTCTGGTCTAAAAGCTCAAGGAGCCAGACCTAGTCAGAGCAACTACTAAAGTGGAGGAAGAAGGATGATAGAACCTGAGCCAAGTAAAGGTGTTCCATACCAAAACAAGTCTTATCAATGGCAGGGCATCACCACTACCTACTACATATTTTCAATTAAGTTACCAGAGGCCCTGCACACAGTAGGTACTTGATGCTAGTGGGCTTCTGGTCCACTCTGCCCTGACGTCTGCCTCTTTTCAGTGTGACTGAGGGCTTCCAAAATTTGAAGACAAAATATATTGATGCTTTTTCACCTGTGTTTAGTTGGCTCTTCATCCTCTTCTGGACTGAGAAGATGATGGTGAGTATTTGAATTCACTGGATTCAAGATGCAAAACAGGAAACTTCTGGTCTCTTCCTCTTTGGAGTCTCCACCCTGACATACATATGGCTTCCTCTTCTTTCCCAGGCCTGCCTCCTCCTCGGGAAGGTTGAACCTGTTTCTTCTCTTTTAGGTTTTTCTCAATCTCAGTGCATGCATGGTCCCTTGGCACTAACCATTCAACCGTCTCTCTGCCCCCCAATTATCCATTCTGCAGGCACTGCCTTTTTATTCCACCTGCTCCATCTCAGAGCTATAGTCTTTAGTCTGCTTTCTCTTTTTGTATATTTCCCAGCTTTCCCTAAAGGCTACACCTCAAGTTATGCTGTGGAAATAGGTTGAAAATGATGATGGAGAGCAGTCATTCCTTCAGTGACTCTTTACAGTGCGTGTTCGGGGTTCCGTAACTGAAGAGGAAAACAAGACAAGAGCTACAGATCCTCATGTAATAAGAGCAGGGAGCACAATCTGTTGACGGATTTTTAAGCCTGTGCATTTAATTACCCACCCTATCAAGGTTGTGAAATAATGGGGATTAGACTTTCACTTACCGTTTCAGCAACCTGCACTCACTTCTCTGGGTCATCAGCATCCCTTTGTTCCCATTAAACACCTGGTCTTCCAACAGACTTTCATTATATTTCAGGGATATTTGCAGTAACTTTATCTCCCCTCACAGAATGAAAGGCATCCTTTCTTGCTGACATAATCTGTATCAGCAAAGGGGAAGAGGATTAAGGAAAGGAGATCTTTCAGTATAGCACACGCAGCTTATGGTAAGAGGCTGGATTTTACCAGGTCTTCTTCATCTTGTTCACATTCTTTGATTTCATAATTATTATCACCAAATCATTTATGGACCAGACCATGACCTGTGAAACTAGGCAAGCGTGTGTTAGAATCTGGTTTTGATATCTTACTGTGTGGTTTCAGCAAGTTCTTTGACCTTTTTCATCCTCTGTGTTCTTATCAGGGAAATGGGGAATAAGTAGAACTACCTGAGAGTTTGTGGTGACAAGTAGTAAATATATGTGAAGCCTTTAGTTGAAGCTAGCATGTAACTAATATTGAATAAATGGTACGTGTTATAATTACTCCCTGTAGATTTTTGACTTGCATCTTGAGGACTGATGATTATCCAAGCATCAGAAACTCAGTCTTGATTTGGTACCAGATGAATGCTTGATGACTCTCTATAAATGCCTGAATATGAATGATTAGACACTAGACATTTCAGGTTAGTAGAGAAGATGACAGGATCTTTTTCTTTTAGGAGGAATGTGCAGCCATAGTCACATTAAAAATTAAAGCACATTTGACTTTGTAAAGGCAAAGCACAACAAAGCCACCGTTGGCATTTCATCTTGCAGATATCCAGTTTGAACTTATTTTAATACTTTTTCTAATCTCCAGACCCTGATAGAAGATAGGAAAAATAGCTCCTGGAATATAGGCTACAGTAATAATAGCATCCCATTGGAGTGTCAGCTTGATAGGGGTGAAAACAAAGATGCTTATTTCAACTCAACATTATCTTGCATGATTTGTATTACTGATATCACATCCTCAGTGTTCGAAAGCAAGCTTGGGAATCTGCAGACACTGCTAAATTATGGGAAATAACCGATAATGAGACCCACTGCATTCTGATGGAAGAGGAATTTGCTCATTTGGACACCTCAGTTTAATAGAGAGCTAAATGGATGGTAAATAGAGTTAGGTGTAGATAAAGGTTGAATAGTGTGTTTTGAAACACTGACTAAAGAGAAGGAATACCTAATGAATTGGAAGTACTTTAGTACAATGACTCAGAGAAGATTGGTGAGTCATGAGAGACGATGATCTAAACATATTAATAAAAACTCAAATCATTTTTCTTTGCAGAGAAGGACAGAAGTGTTCACCAGAAGGAACTGATACTTTCCAGGAATCAGCATTTCAGAAAGAGCAGGGACTTTTAGAGTCAGACCCACATAAATTTAATTTCTGCTCCGTCCTTTTCTAAAGTTATATGATTTGAAGCAATTCTATTCATCTAGCTGAACCCTGTGTCCTTCATCTGAAAATAGGGATAAGTCACATCTGCCAGGACTGCTCATAGACCTTGTCCGTGAACACTGTGTAAGGATACATGAGCTGCGGGTGGAGATTGGCCACGCTGGATACATCATAGATTTGTATGTATTATAACAATGTTCTTGAAGATGACCCCAAACCTTTCTTTTTCTTTTAATCAATATACTGCAGAAATGCTTCCAGTATATAGAAGCGAAGTATGTTGAAAATGGGCATGTATTTTTCCTAAATGGCCCAGAGCACCATCAAAACTGAAGAGGGCCCTGAAACTTGGGTGCTCAGATGCCCGCAGAGATGGTGGAACACAGGAGGTGCCCAGGAGGAACTAGTGTGCGGTGAGGTGGGGAACGCTCTGATGGTGGCTCCCTTAGGACGGACGCTGCCCACGAATAAGATGAGGCATCGCCGAGCATCAGTGTGAGTCTGTGGGAGTATGACAGAGTAAATTAGCCCTTCGAGGGGAAGGATCAACTAGGGTGGAAACTGTCCTCCTCCTTTGAAACAGAATCCCTCACTGTAACTGTCCATTGACTTACCCGGCTCTTTCTCTGTTCTGGAAGCTCCTTGTAATTTTTTAAAATAATTAATCCTCTATTTCACTTTTTTACAATTATGGACTGCACCCCAATGTATGCGGGCATTTAGTACCCTAATCGGGGATTCAATCCATGTCCCCTGCATTGGAAGATAGAGTCTCAACCACTGGACCACCAGGGAAGTCCGTGAAGGCAAATATTTATGCTCCTATTGCCACGGGAAAGTGTCCAAGTGTATGATATCCTGATACCTTGTCTCTGAATGAGTCATGCAAGAATCTCTCTTCTGCTGCTTTCCATTGAGGACAATGTCATCATTTTTAAGGTTACTTGTTTTAGCTTGTCTTTTAAAAAAAATCATGAGCATGCTTCTTTCTTCTCTATTTTAGTTTTTGTCAGTCAATATTTATTGAATGCACAGTGATGGACAGTCATTGTGGTAAATACTTCTAAGTCTTTATTTAACTAGTGAAACAACCATGTGAGATCCACAATGTCAGCTCCATTTTCTGGATAAAGAAAATGAGGCTCAAATAGGAAAATAGTAACTGCCTAAGGTTGCCCGATGAACAGATAGGAGAGCAGAGATTTGAAGCTAAATCCACCAGTCTCCGGAAATCTCTTAAACCGTACTCTGTAGGATCCTTGGCAGTGATACCTTGGACATTCTCCCCCACCCACCTCTCAAAGATTATTCTAACATTTTCCTGTTTTCCTTGACAAGCACAAGTTTGAAGTCTTTGTATATTGCTTTATTCTATTCTATTATGCAATTCCCCCAAACAATTCCAGTATCCTTACCCTATGGATACTTCAACTTTCATCAATTTTATTTGGTTCCCATTTGTGTTTAGATAAGTAGCCTACTCAGTTGGACTTGATTTTGTTCATTTTATATCTACCCATCTAAACACATTTCTGTGGGCTATATGGGAGCTCTGCTAAAAGAGCTACAGGGAAATTCCTTTGTGCAGTAGGCATGCAGGGAAACATTGAGTTTGAGCCCATCATTATCACACATAAAAACTCCAACAGCTCCCTTCTTGGTTGGTATAATCAATTCTGTTGCTAGCGAGTTAACCCCCTTTCTTATGGGAATTTAGACACCCATCTCCAGGCATATCCGTTTCATACTCCCTGACAGAAACTGTCCTGCAAAGCTCTCACTTTCTCCCTGATCAGCCTTAACGCGCTTCAAGGATAGGAAGCAGGTCTTACTTATTCCAGTGAACTAGCTGGTGAAATGTATTCACTAGTCTGGTCAAACCATTTTCCTCTCTGTGTTCCCAAGTAAGCCAAATCTTTTTATTTATCTATATAATTTTTCTGAGTGAACTGTCATTATACTTATCTGCCATCCAATGACTCATTTCTAATAATAACTAGAATTGGGATGTTCCTTTAGAGCATATGAAGCATGCTCACATATGCTATTTCATCAAATTCTCACTACTCTGATGAGAAAAATACTTTAAACACCCTCAGTTTTCAGAGAACACAATGCCTGGTTAGGTGACTTCTCCGGGGAATGCCAAACCAATGAAGGGTCTTGTTGGGATTCGGACACAGATATTCTGATGCTACAGTCTATTTTTTAAAATTCTGTCCTGTTGCTTCATTGTGGCTCCATCACCACCAGGAAGCCTTTGTTTTCTGACTATCCTCTCCTCTCAACTTCTACATCCTTCGATGACAAAGAAAGGTATTTTCTTTAGTCCACAATCATCATTAGAATATGTAAGCATGCATGCTCAGTCACTCAGTTGTGTCCAACTCTTTGCGACCCATGGGCTGTAGCCCGTCAGGCTCCTCTGTCCATGGAATTTTCCTGACCAGAATGTTGGAGTCATTAGAATATGAACAAGCAAATAAACAAAGTAATCAGTATGCAAGTTATGCAAACACAGATTAAAATAAAACCTAAAACATATATATTTTATGTTATTTTCCCTTATAGGCTATCAAAAGATACTGAGTTTCCTCTGTTATACAGTACATCCACTTGTTTAGCTATCAGGTTAGCCAACCCAACATTTTATATATAGTAGTGTGTATATGTTAATCCCAACCTCCTAATTTACTGCTTTCCCCCTTCCCTTTGGTAACCGTGTGTTTTCTGTGTCTGTGAGTCTATCTCTGCTTTTTAAACACCTTTGTTTGTGTCTTTTTTTAGACTCCGTATGTAAGTGGTGTCATACGGTGCTTGTCTCTGTCTGTCTGACTGACCTCACTTAGTATGAGCATCTCTATGTCCATCAGTGGTGCTGCAAGTGGCATTATTTATTTCTCTTTCTGGTGAATGATACGCTGCTCACATTTTATTCAAGCCCCCGTTAGAGGCATCCTGGCAGCCCCAGAGCTGCTTTGTCTCACTGTACTTAGCATGTGACCGTGGCACTTAGCATACAGTGTTTTTTGGTGAAGATCTGGAGGTTCATGGTTTTCTTTCTGCTCTACTTAAGGAACTGGGGAGAGTACCTCTGAAGCACATATCTCAGGGTGGAATGGCAGGGGTGGGGAGGGCGGAATTCACACAATTTGGAGAAGTAGCAGAAGTCAAATGTACTTACTACTTACTATATGCTGGAGATGGTTTTAATGATATTATGTATATCAATTCATTCAATCATCAAAGCAATGCTGAGGGTGATGTACAATTGTTATCCCCGTTTTACAATTGAAGAACTGAAGGACAAGCAAAAACGTCCAGAGGCAAGGCTAGAAAGTGTTAGATTTGGGATATATATCTGGACAATCTTACCCCAGAGTCTGTGCCTTATGTAACTGTCTGTGCCAGCATAGGGTAGTTAGAGCTGGGGTCTGGAGAGCGGAGATTGGCAAGATGTCAGCCTGAGGAATGGCTTACAGCTTTAGATAAACTGACTTTATTCCTCTGAGAAAGTCAAGAAAGGGTATGAATTGTCAAGAGCTCTGTTGCATGGATATCACATGGATGAGGGATCAAGCTTATGTTGGCAACATCAGTTGTCGGTCTGGGGATGCTCTGAGCCGACTGCCCCATTTAAGAGCAGTCATAATAATACCATCTACTGTTTATTGACTAATCCCCTCTGACTTTCATTGTCTCCCTAGTATCTATGAATAAATTCCCAGGTCCCTCGTGCAGCCCTGAAAAACCCAACAATTTAGATCTTCCTTATCTGTTCAGATTTGTCTCCCACCACATCTCTCCTCACACCCTAAGTTCTGATCACATCAGTGGGTTTATTGCTCCCTGAACACCCTTCATTTTGAGGGTTTTACTTACATTCTTTACATGCCGTTCACGTTCTTAGTGCCTGAACAATTCTTTCAGCCTCAATTAACTGTACTCTAACACAAGAAGACTCTTCTCAGCCCGAAGTTTAGGGGAGATGTCTCTCTTCTGGGACACCAAGTCTGGATATTTACACATAAGAATGACCACTTTGGTTTGTGTATCTATCATTCACCCAGTTTCAATTCCCTTGAGGGTAAACTCCGCCATATTTACTTTTGTGTCCTAGAATCTAACATGGCAGCTGACACATGCTAAGTGTCAAAAAGCTAAATGAATTACGTATCAAACCTTGATATAGGACTTTGAATCCAGCTCTGATTTCAATATAGCATCATGAGTTTGATGTCACCTAGTGTATATTACAGAAAACTTAAGTGCAGAGAAATAAAATAAGTTATGAAAAATTGCATAGAATAAGCAACAAGTATAATAAGTAAGGGGCAGATTTAGGAAGGATTCAAACCTAGCACTATTCAGAGTCTGGCACCCGTTTCTAGGTCTGTACATTGTACCACACTAATTTCCTCCCCAGAAGTGAGATGACAGTTGAAATTTGGGAAATTGAGCTGAAGAATCAAGAATCATGAGATGCAATGGAGTGGAAAAACAGAATAAGAGGACAGCTTTTGAAATGCCTTAGGCATTCCCTTCTTATTTATGTTTACATTTAAAGTCGCTCAGTCGTGTCTGACTCTTTGCAACCCCGTGGACTATACAGTCCATGGAATTCTCCAGGTCAGAATACTGGAGGTGGTAGCCTTTCCCTTCTCCAGGGGATCTTCCCCACCCAGTGATTGAACCCAGGTCTCCCACATTGCAGGCAGATTCTTTACCAGCTGAGCCATGAGGGAAGCCCAAGAATACTGGGGTGGGTAGACTATCCCTTCTCCAAGGGATCTTCCCAACCCAGGAATTGGACTGGGGTCTCCTGCATTGCAGGGGAATTCTTTACCAACTGAGCTATCAGGGAAGTAAAAAATCTGACACTTGTAGTTTGTTTCCTCCTGCCGCTTAAGAGAGAGAGAAAAAATGTCTGACACTTGCAGCCTATTTCCTCCATTTGGAGACCCGTAGCCTTCCTATCAGAGAAGGCAATGGCACCCCGCTCCAGTACTCTTGCCTAGAAAATCCCATGGATGGAGAAACCTGGTAGGCTGCAATCCATGGGACTGCTAAGAGTTGGGCATGACTGAGCGACTTCACTTTCACTTTTCACTTTCATGCATTGGAGAAGGAAATGGCAACCCACTCCACTGTTCTTGCCTGGAGAATCCCAGGGATGGGGGAGCCCGGTGGGCTGCCGTCTATGGGGTCGCACAGAGTCGAACACGACAGAAGCGACTTAGCAGCAGCCACAGCAGCATCCTTCCTATCTGTTATCCTCTCATTCCTCTCTTTCCTTTTAGGAGAATTATGTTGCCTAGGGAAAGGGGCATCATCCCTAAATTGCTGAGGCAACATATTCTCCTAAACCTCATGTTGAGAGTCTCTGATCCAGGGGCCCCAAGTAGCAGTTGGAGAAAGCTGCCGCAGTGGCAGGAGTGTGAGCAACCATTTGTAACTTAAAAGCCTTCACGCGGCTGGAAACAAATCCAGTCACATGGTCACAGGTTCAGGGAGCAAGAAGAAAAAAAAGACAATCAGCAAAGCTAAAGTCACATTACGTCCACAGTTAAGGTCCAGTGTGGCCCATTCTAGGTCCATTCTAGGGTTGTTAGATGCCATCAGATGAAGAAAAGGCTTCACATGTGATTGTTGTCGCAGGTATTTGCAGATTGTAGAAAGAAAGTCCTTTCCTTGAAGTGGAGATGCCCACCATAGGAAGCCTTCCATTGATGAGGAGGGGAGTGCTCTGCAGACCCAGCAGTTAGACCAAGATTGTGGAATGCAGTGTAGGAGTGAGCCCAGGACAGGAAGGCATTGTCTTGAGGATCAAAAGGCGGACTCAGGATTTTTGGAGTCAGAAGAAGCAGGCTCACATAGGTTATCAGGCCCGTCCAGATCAAGTTCAAGGGAAGTTATGATGCTCACTGAGCTTGCAGGAGCCCACAGGTTATGAAGCAGCACCATGGGAAGAGTCCATTAGTAGCCACCCTTCCTGTTACATGTGCTTTAACTAGAAAGGGGCAGGACACACAGAACTTGGTCAAACTTGGATCACAGGTGTCAGGGAGATAAGTAAGTCCTGGGATGGGTCCCAGTAATAATGTCACCCATGACAATGCAAATAATCCTAGCTAACATTTTTGATCACATACTACAATACATTGATGGTTTTAACTGCTTTATGCATATAATATTCCTTTTTCCTTTCAAAAGCAAGTACTAACCCCATTTATTAAATGAGAAAACAAGAAAAATTAAGTGTCTTGCTCAAATTTACATATACTGAGTGAAAGAACCAGACTCCAAACTCAAGCAACTTCTCTGACATCAGACCTCACACTTGTAACAAGAATTCTCCACCACCCATCCGCTGTTGTCCTCCAATGTGCTGCTGATTCCCAGGTAGGTCAGCCTGAAAGAACAAGACTGAAAAGAAACAAAAGAGGGACTTTCCTGGTGGAACAGTGGCTAAGACTCTGCGCTCCCGATGCAGGGGTCCCAGGTTCCGTCTCTGGTCAGGGAAGTAGATCCCACACACCACAACAAAAGATTCCACATATGCTGCAACAAAGATCAAAGTTCACGGATGCCCCAACTATGATCCGGCACAGTCGAGGAAATGTATAAAAGTAAATATTAGAAGCAAAGAATCCCAGGCAAGGGTGGGCCAGGGATGTACAACCACACAGATAGAAGGTGTGTGAGGTGGATGAGGGGTTTAGGGCAGCCTCCTTCTGCTTAGGTGAAGGCAGTAAAGAGAAATCCAGATAAGGCATTTATTGGTTATAGAAGAGATTCCAAAGTTGAACTTGAAAATTTGTTTAATTCAATGATTCACTCACTCCAGTTTTAATAAACCCATAGGCCAGAATGCCAGGAAGCTATGCGAGTACATGCCTGATGTTTGGACAAAGACAGAAACAGCAGATCAACATTATCAACACAAAAACTTAAATGGCCACCCCGCGTTGATCATTTGTTTCAGGCCTTTTTCCAGACAGAATTAGGTTGATTTTTATTAGACATATGCTCCTTTTAACAGAGGCAGTATTTCTGTCTCAAACCAACTATAGCTTTGCTATACCTTTTCCCTCTGAAGAGCTGACGGATTACCTAACAGAATCACTGACAGGCCTCTGCCACCAACAGAAATGAATGCTTATAAGTCTTCTAGGATCTACTGCCAACGTTAAGGGTATCCAAGACCTTCTCCCACGCTGAACTCCTTCTAAACCCCAAGGCTTCCAAATCTTCTCCATCACCACCTAAAATAAGATTAAATATCAAGGAAGCAAAATGCATTGAATTTTTAAAAGGGGGCCCTTTGAGTTCTGTTTTGCAAATATTAAAAACAATGCCAAAGGCATTTATTCAAGTCCCTTGGGCCACTTTTCAAAGAAATTAAAAAAAAAAAAAAAAAAATAAGTAAACTGTTACGTGAAACAAATGAAGAAACTAACAGGGAAAATTGCAGAAAAATAAAATAAAGGCATCCTCAGGGCCCAGTCCCATCCTGGGCTCAGGCTGGTTTTGCAGGTGGAAGGGACACAGGCCAAGAAGCCGTGTGACTCGGGTCTTCGTCCCAGCTCTGCCCACTCATCGGCTCTGTGGTCATGCCTTGGGAAGAGCACTGAATCATTTGAAGATTCAGTTCCTATTCTGCTGCAGGGAAAAACAACACCAACAGAATTCACAGAATGGACCCAAAGTAGTGAGAAAGCTATGCATCCTGCCTGTCTTTCTCTTTACCCTCATTCCATTCATTCCAGTGTGAGAAAAACCTCAACCTTCAGTTCCAAGAACCTTCTGGTGAAATTTGATCTAACTGTGCTCTGGAAACTACCTGCTATTCCCTTGGAGAAATCTAGCCTGGTAAAATTACAGAATGTTGCTGGGCTGAAGGCAAATCACCTATGAGTTTGGTTTAAAAATATTGCCTACTTCACAATGCTGCTTTTTAATATAATATATAATCATACAATAGAAATGGGATAAATCTGGTAACGCATCTAAGACCATGGTCTGGTGCATTCAAAGCCCACAGTGTTAGCTCATTACCAGTGATACTATCTGTGAAATAGATAACTAGTGGGAACCTACTGTATATACAGCTCAGGGAATTTTCCTCTGTGCTCCGTGGTGGCCCAAATGGGAAGGAAATCCAAAAACGAGGGGCCACGTGTACACATATGGCTGATTTACTACGTTGCATAGCAGCAACTAACACAACAGTGTAAAGCAGCTATTCGCCAATAAAAACTAATTTCAAAACTAAATCAGTTCAGTATTTTTCACTCTTCTATCTGCACATGCAAGAACTATCCAAAGGACCAACATCTTTACATATTTATATGCAAATATAGATTACTAATATATAATTTATTGCACATATTATCCAGCTATAGCTGACCTATCAGTTAAAGGGTTTTTTTTTAAGATTCTACATACAAGTGAGTTCACACAGCATTTGTCTTCCTCTCTATGGTTTATTTCACTTAGTATAGCTTATTGGGGTGATTGTTTCATGATCTATGTATATCAAATCACTAAACTCTGCTCCTCAAATTTAAACAGTGCTGTATGCCAACTATATCTGAATAAATCTGAAGAAAATACAGTTGATCATAATAATAAGTAAAGCATGTATATATCCCAACCTCTTTAGACCCTCATCCTCCTCTAGTTATTAACTACCTTCTCAACTTTCCTGTATGGCCATACTTCTTGGCTAAGTCATCAACATTTAAAATCTTTACCTTTTTTACTATTTTTAAGGAAGAATAAAAATACAATGAACTTCATGTCATTATGTCTTTGTTTTATAAATTATAGACTCCATGTTTCATAGGCCTCATCAACTTTCTGTCTTATACATTATTTTAAAACAAATTCTTGAGATCATATAATTTTTCCAAGTAAACCACTGATTTTCTATCAAGTGGAAAGCAGATACCCATGAGAATCTAGATGTCATAATAAAGAGTTTCCCTCTCAGGTTCTAATATACTCATGAATTATAGTAAAGATCATGTACTAAATAAATAAAAATAAAATAAAATAATTGAGAGAAAAAGCTGTACTTTGAATAGGAAAACCTATTGATTGCTATGAAGAGTAGTAATTAAATCTCCTCCACCTGAAGAGATTTATAAACTCAAAGGAGAAAGCAGAGGTGCGTATCAATAAGAACACAGGTGAAGCATACGGTAAATTGAATGCTAAGAGCAGCAGGGTTTTCAGGGTGTTGGGAGTGTTAGCAGATGGAGGAGTCAGATGGGTCTTGAAGAACTTGGAGAGCCCGAAGAGCATACAAGACTGGACTTTCAGGGTGGGAGTGATCTCAAAAGGCAGAAATGGGCAAGGAGGGAGTAAATGGGAGAGTCTGCCTGTGAGCAGTAGGATGAGATAATAGAGGATTCAGGGAAGCAGCATATGTTTGCCAGTGGATGGGTGTTAATATTTCTGTCTAATTAGCATGTAGGATTCATACGGGATGAAGGGACGGTGAGTCCAGGTACAGAGGTCACCCAGGTTGCAGATGGACATGAACACCTTATGAGATACAAGGAACTCAGAGGATGATGGAATATCCACGTCACGTTTGCATAGAAGAGTGACTGACGTGATACAAGAATACTGTGTACTCATTTGTATGAGTTAAAATGCACACAAATAATAGTGGGTTCTTTTTAGATTCAGGAAACAGCAGAACTCTTTACCAAATGATACACAGTGACATCTTTGGCAATACACTGAAGTTTTCTAAGATCTTTCTTTAGCCTTCCTATTCCCTGATCAACACATGCAGAATATACTCCTATGGTCTGACAGTTGGTATAAATAAGAGAGACTTTAAAAGTGATGCAAAATTCCCCAGTCCTGATCCTAATTGCAGTCCATTACTTTATCATTCCATGAAACACTGTTGCTCATCATCCTGAGAGCTTTGTTGGGAAGGGGGTTGCTGTTATCCTTATTTTATTTATTTTTGAAAAATTAGTATAATCACATTGCACACAGTTAGAAATGTATATAAAGATACACAGAGAAGTCTCCTGACATACCTATCCCTAGAAAACCAAGTATGTTATCTGAGAAGAACCAATTTTTGTCTACTGTGTACCTTTAAGAGTTATTATACAAGTATATAAAATGTTTCCTCCATTTTTATTACACATAGTGGCATACCAATGAACTGTACTGCGTCTTGCTTTTTTTCATTTAGTGACATACTAAGGAGATCTCTTTAGATCAAAGTATATAAACTTCTCTCTTTCCTAATATGCACAATACAACACTTTGTAAATATATCATAAATTCTATAACTCATCCAACACTAATGGGTATTTAAATCATGGCCGTTGAAACAATGTTTCAGTAAATAACTTTGTACCATAGAAAGCTTGCAAGTGTTTGAATATGTGTATAAAAATGTCTAGAAGTGGAATTGCATGAGTCAAAACATATGACCACTCATTATTTTTTAGAGACACTACTAAATTGTCCTCTATAGCACTGGCACCAATAGGCCAATCAGCAGTTAAAAGACTGGCTTTTTCCAAACATTCTCATGAGAATTATTTTATTAATCTATCTGATCTATTCAGGTCTGATTATTAAAAAGTGGTATTTTGATAGTAGTTTGCATTTTCTATCAGCTTTTTTCTGGATCTTTTCAATTTAATATCTGTTGTGTTCATCATTGTCATTTTCTTGATATTCTGCCTTTTTTAGTATCTAACATTTACTGTTTAGCCCAGGAATTGTTTTACTATGCTGCTGTCTTCTGCTGTTGTTATTTAATTTACCAGAGGTAGAATCAATTGATTTTCTGGCTTTTATGCTAATTCCAGCTTTGCTTCATCATGATCAGATAGTATTGCTTGCATTATTTTTATTTTGGAGAATATATATTCATACACTCTTTGTCGTCAGTCATTTAGAAGTTTCTGTGGATCATTTCAGTTACCAGTTATCAGTTATCAGAGGTTAAAATAGATAGATCTATTATTGTCTACTTTAAAAATTACATTACTTAAAAAAAAATTGCATTGTTTAAGTCATTTATTTGGGCTTCCCAGGTGGTGCTAGTGGTAAATAACCTGCCTGCCAGTGCAGGAGACATAAGAGATATGGGTTCAACCCCTGGGTCGTAAAGATGCCCTGGAAGAAGGCATGGCAACCCACTCCAGTATTCTTAGCTGGAGAGTCCCATGGACAGAGGAGTCCGTGGGGTCAGAGTCAAATAGGACTGAAGGGACTTAGCGCACAAACATAAGTCACCTATATACCCTTTTTTTGTCCACTTGATTTTTCATGGAATAAAAGAGGAGAATTATAGTCTATCATTCATTTGTTTCTGTGTATTTTTCCATACCCTCTGCTTTTTTCTTTCCTTATATATCTTCTTGTTTGGGTCAGAAGTCAGAGGTGTCCTCACTAACCAGCCCTCTTCAAACGCCACTGCAGTGGGCAGTGGGAGCTTTCGGACACCTCTGGGAAGTCGAGCATGTTCAGCCACCGCCATCCCAGGGTGGGCCCTGGGAACCCAGGGGAGGGGGAGCCCTGCTTCATGGGACAGGATCGCACCTTCTCCATCCTTCGGGCTGCCTGTCCTGGCGCCTGCTCTACCCCGCCAGGGACTGACCTGGACAGCCGGCCTGACTCGGCTGACTCTGTTAAAGGAGCCCTTAGAGAGAGGAAGCCGGGTCCCCTCGTGGCTTCGCAGCCAGCCTCTGCGGAGGAGCTGGGCGCACTGAGGCTTATCGGAGCCAGCAGTGAGGGGGAAGAGCGGGGTCTGGAGGGAAGAGCGATGGGCTCCACAGTGTCTGTCTGTCTTCACTCTGACTATTGAGAAGCATCCAGAAAATCCAAGCCCCTTCTCAGTTTGCCTCACGTGACCTTCTGTTACTAGACTCTTAGAAGACAGGGAAATCTAGGAAATGAATCTCCTGCCTCACAAAGTTGCCTCGGTGCATTCCTGTTCACCTTTGCTCATTATCTTATTTTCAAACTCTCTGAATGGTTTGTTTCAGGTGTGTTCCTCAGATACAATATGGAGCTGGGGTTTGCTTTTATTTAATCTTGGGATGTTTGCTTCTTTTAGTAGGTGTGTTTAACTCTATAGATATTATTGCATGGATTAATGTGTTTTTGTAGTCCTTTAAACAGTTTCTGATATAATTGTGTTTCTTATGACTTTGCAAAAATATTTTTCCAAACAATCTGTATTTTATTGGCCTTATTTTAGTGATAAATGTGTGTGTGTGTGTGTGTGTGTGTGTGTGTGTGTGTGTGTGTGATATATATGTCATTTTTATGGGCTTCCCTATTGGCTCAGATAGTAAAGAATCTGCCTGCAATGCAGGAGACCTGGATTCAAATCCTGATCTGGGAAGATTCCTTGGAGAGGGAATGGCTACCCTCTCTAGTTTCTTGCCTGGAGAATTTCATGGATAGAGGACCCTGGAGGGTTATAGTTCATGGGGTCACAAGGAGTCGGACAAGACTGAGCAACTAACTCAATCATGAGTTTTATGTACATATATATATAATCACATGATAATATATATGTATAAATTATCATATGTATATTATATATGCACACATACATATATATGCATATGTGTATCAGAGTAAATTATTTTTAATAATTAAATTTGGAAATTTAATAGTTTTATTCTAGTGATTAACTTTAGAGATATCTTTATATAAACTTCATATATATATACTCTATATATAACTTTATATATCTTTAATACTCTGTTTCCTTAAAGACATCTGATTCTGACCTCTGGCTATGACCGATAGTTAAATTAGTCTTTTCTCTACCTTACACTTACCTGTCACCACCTGGCTTTGGTTTATTATGTTCTCTCTCTCAGAGTTCACCTGCGTCACTCTGAATACACCGATCCCTCCATTCCTCTATTTGGAGAAGGAAATGGCACCCCACTCCAGTGTTCTTGCCTGGAGAATCCCAGGGATGGGGGAGCCTGGTGGGCTGCCGTCTATGGGGTCGCACAGAGTCGGACACGACTGAAGCGACTTAGCAGCAGCAGCAGCATTCCTCTATTACTTCAAATGTTAGTGTTTCACAACCGTCATTATATAAGACAAGGAGCTCAGAAGACTACTTCCACTTTCTAATCCTTTTGCCGTCCCAACCTTTCTCTCTTACTTCATCTCTATATTATTTTTGTTGTAACATAGCTTGCATTTCTTATCCCTCTTCCTTATGCTTTTGAGTCATTTCTCAGACAAGAAGGGGAAATGCTACTTTATCATATACATATTAGACTGTCTATACAGATTATCTTAATACATTCAGAATAATGATTCCCAGCTTTATAGATGACAGTAGAAACGACTTGTCACATAACGTGCTGCTTTCTGTCACACACCAGCTAGAAACTCTGCAGTGGGAATCACCTTTTCAGTACAGATACGATAGTGATTCCCTTAATACATTTCAGAAACTAAAATGTAATCAGAAAATATTTTTTTCCAAGTTGAGATCCTAAAGTTCATGTACATTCCTTACAGGAGATTTCCTTACTCTTTCATTTAAGCGTGTATCCTCTTTACATTCTAACAAATCAGATTAGTACCAGCCCACCATCACATTAAAAGCACAAAAGAAGAATTTTTGAGAAGTATTAAGCAATAACTTATACCTTGACTGCAAGGAAATTGGTTCCAGAAAACATAGCAATACAAGGGAATCAGAGAAAGTTTTATGAATGTGCAACTACCATGTTCACACAGAGCTTCACGGTCTTAAGGGTCTCTCCCTGGGCACCCTTGAAATTATTAATAATTTTGTCTTTGCAAGTGATGTCCACTGGGACAAAGACACACTTGCAGAGAGCTTAGAGCTGGGCTCACAAATCGCGTTAGGGTGCCTGCCTTCTTCCTCACCTCCTAACGCCCCAGGCGCCCCCTGACTCCCACACAAGGACAGGCACCACCCTCCCCTCAGGGCAGTAACATGAGCACATACCTAGGGAGAGGTGACTATGAGCATTCACTTTACGGCGTCTCCAGGGGGGACCTGACAGAGTTGTCATTGCCCCAGGTGGGTGAGCCCGAGGCTATGAGGCCGACAGCCCAGCGGAGGCAGATCTCTTGCACACACCCTATGCGGTACCTAGCCTGCCCTGGAACAGACCTCACAATCCCTTGGGGTCGCTCATCCTCCACAGGCTGGCGTGCGGGCCGTGGGACCGGTACACTGACTTTCCCGCTGAGGTCTGAGCTTGGGGCTTACACGGGCTGCGGGAAGGAGGGGAAGCTGCCTCAACGGGTCCACTCCCCCAGTCACAGGAGGCTCGATGGGCGCCCGCGAGGGTCTGCGCTCACTGGGCAGCATTCCCTTCCCGATGGAACGTGACACTCAGTGAGAAACACAACAGGTCGAAAACACCGAGAAGAAAGAAAAACACTTGTATAAGTATTTCAGTACTTTCAAACCACATTTATTTATATATTTTAATTGATGTACTGTTAGCTTATAATGTGTTAGTTTCTGCTATACGGTGAAGTGAGTCAGTTATAAGGCACCTTTTTTCAGCTTTGTCTTACAGGTTATTACAAAATACTGAAAATATTTCCTTCTGCTACACAGAAGGTCCTTGTTGGTTATCTATTTTATATACAGTCACGCGTGCTCAGTCATGTCCGACTCTTTGCTATCCCATAAACTGTAACCCGCTAGGTTCCTCTGTCCATGAAAATTTTTTTTTTTTTTTTTGTCCATGAAAATTTCCAAGCAGGAATGCTGCAGTGGGTTGCCTGGAGTGGCTCCTAGTCCAGGGATCTTCGTGACCAAAGGATTGAACCCACATCTCCTGCATCTGCTGCACGGCACGCTAATCTCAAAGTCCTAAATTATCCCTCCCCTCCTTTCCAATCTAGTAACCATAAGTTTTGTTCTCTTCTATTTTTCACTTTTATTTTATTTTTCATTGGAGGATAATTACTTTACAACAGTGTGATGGTTTCTGCCATACACCAGCATGAATCAGCCACAGGCATACACAAGTCCCGTCCTGCTGAAACCTCCCTCCCACTCCCCTCCCCACCCCACACTGCTAAACTGTCACGGAGCCTGGTGACTCAGATGGCAGTGAGTGCACCTGGCTTTGACCCCTGGGATGGGAAGGTACCCTGGAGAAGGACATGGCACCCACTTCAGTATTCTCGGCGTGGAGAATCCCTGCGGCAGAGAGCCTGGTGACTCAGATGGCAGTGAGTGCACCTGCAATGCGGGAGACCTGGCTTTGACCCCTGGGTTGGGAAGGTACCCTGTAGAAGGGCAAGGCACCCACTTCAGTATTCTCGGCCTGGAGAATCCCCCGGCAGAGGAGCCTTGCAGGTTGCAGTCCACAGGGTCCCAAAGGGTCAGACGGAACCGAGCGAGCAAGCAGAGCAGCAGCTTTGGGTTCCCTGACTACCCAGCAAGCTCCCCGGCCTCCACTTTACACACGGAACGCCCGTGCTTCCAGGCCGCTTTGCCACCCCCTCCCCGCCCCAGCTGTGACCTAACTTCCGTCCTTTCTGCCTGTATCTCCTCCGCTGCCCTGCGAATAGAGCCATCGGCAGCGTCTCCCTAGCTTCCGAGCTGCCTGCTCTGCTGAGCGCCCAGTGCCGTCCGCCTTTCTGCGACCCCGGGGAGAGTAGCCGGCAGCTCTCCTCTGTCCGCGGGGCTTCCCCAGGCAGGAAGCCTGCCGTGGGCTGTCGTGCCTTCATCAGCGGGTCTTCCCAACTCAGGGATCGAACCCAGGTCTCCCACGTGTGGGGGATTCTTTACCATCTGAGTCACCAGGGAAGCCCGTATATATATGAGTTAACACCCGATATTTGTCTTTCTCCTTCTGACTTGCTTCGCTCTGTGGAGTAGGCTCTAGGCTCACCCATCTCATTAGAACCGACTCACGTGTGCTCCTCTTCATAGTTGAGCAATACTCCATAGCTGTATGTACCACAGCCTCTTTAGCCATCCATCTGCCAACGGCCGTCTAGGTTGCCTCTGTATCCCAGCTATTATAAACGGCGCTACAGTGGACAGTGGCGAGCACGTGTCTCTTTCAGCTATGGTGCCCTAAGGGTAAGCGCCCAGGATGGGACTGCTGAGTCATGTGGTAGTTTTAATCCCAGTTTTTTAAGGAATCACCATTCTGTTCTCCATAGTGGTTATATCACTTTGCATTCCCATCAACAGTACAAGAGGGTTCCCTTTTCTTCACACTCTCTCCAGCATTTATTATTTCTCATAGTCTGTTTTCTATGTCTATGTGTCTATTTCTGTTTTCTATATAAATTCATTTGTATCAATTATTATTATTATTTTTAAGTTTAGTACTTATAATGGCATGCTCTTTCTGTTCTTTTTTAAAGAAGTGACCCAGATTTTTATTTTCCCCGGTCTCCTCAAATCACAGTTAGCCCTGCAAAGTAATTGATATACAAGACAATAGCTCTAACTTTTAGTGTTTAATTGCATGAAATTATGACACATGCTCCCTAATACATCATGGGTCATCTTAGTAAGCTGAACACTTGAAGGGTGTAGGAATCAATCTTTTTTGTTGTTCACATGCAATCATTCATGGATCACCTCTCCAGGTTGTGATGGTTTTGCTGTCAGATTAGTGAAAGCACCTGTATTCTTATCTGAGGCATTTTCCTATTATATAGTCTGCCCATGTGCATGGACTGCGTCTTTTGTAGTAAGCATAAGGCTTCCTACTTAGGAGTAGAAGAGTAGATACAAAGAAAAGACATCTGCTGAATAGAAATTCCACTTTTATAGCTATCTGTGGACTCCTGCAATCAATGAAATAACATGCGTACACTTGGCACTGTGTTTGGCCCTGGGAGAGGAGGAAGTTAAGAAAGTAAAAACTGTCGCCTTTTAGGAAATTAGAATTGAACTGGCAGCAGCAAAAGCATATATGCATAATAAAGAAAGAGAAACAAAAAATAATGATATCCATGGTGCCTCAAAATGAGAAGTGCCATCAAAGATCAAAAGACTACTTCCCAGGTGGTGCTAGTGGTAAAGAATCTGCCTGCCAGTGCAGGAGACTCAAGAGAAGTGGGTTTGATCCCTGGGTTGGGAAGATGCCCTGGAGAAAGAAATGGCAATCTACTCTAGTATTTTGCTTGAAGAAGTTCATGGGCAGGGGAGCCTGGTGGGCTACAGTCCATGGGTTTGCAAAAAGCAGGATATGGCTGAGCACACACACACATGCTAGAGAAGATTCTTTATTGAATACTTGCTGTAGCCAGACATCCTAGCTTTGCACAGGTGTGATTTCACTGCATCCTTTCACCCATCCTGAGAGATGGCTATTGGTCTCATTTTACAAACAACAAAGCTGAGTCTCAAATTGCTTAAGCTGTTCCCCAGGGTCACACAACTGGTTGGCGTTCAAAGGCAGATCTATGTGACCCCAAAGCATTCACATGAAGTGTGTACTTCCCAAGGACAACTGCGTCTATTTATACAGTACATTTACCATTTAAAGAACTTTCACATCTATCACCTCATTTGATCTTCACAAAGGCCCTTGATGGAGAGCTCACCACCAAAACGGGAGCGGAGGACACAGGGTGAAGAGCCCGAGTTCATTATCTATTCACAAGCGTGGCTCCTCTGATCCCCCATGATCTCAGCTAGTCTGGTAAATGAATGGATGGAAAAAAAACTGTATAATCAAAGCGCGATCTGTCCAGGGTGGTACTGGATGAATAATTTATGTTGCATAAATACTGCTGGATGGAGTGCTTAACTCAACCCTTGATCAGATGCCTGTTATTATCTGGCTGGCAGACAATCAAAAAATGAAATGAAATTTGGGCAAATTCCATACACACTTGGGAGAGGCCACAGACAGCAAAGGAAGAACTCACAAAAAGAGGGGGGACTTCAGAGAGCTGAGAACGAGTTTGGGGTTTTTAGCCTGCTGGAAGCCCATTATGAAAACAGACGAAAGTATAACTGCTTGTCTTAGAGGGAAATAGTTTGCAGTCCCTGTGATTACAGATAAGCTGCTGTCTCCTCGCTGGCGGTGATTGGGGGTTGGGTGTCTCATGCATTTTCAAATTGTAGCGACTGAATCTGACATTGTTAATGAGCTCCATATTGCTTGTATGCTGATAATATAAGTCTGTCACAGTGGATACAGTACTTGATCATTCATGGAACATAAAATTATTGATCTCTCCTAGAAGCTCAAATCATTGAACCCTCACTCGGGCTCCATGAGTGATATGAAGACAGGCAAACAGCCTCCCTGAAGAAACTACAAGATTCTTGACACAAAACCGGTTGGGCAGCCACAATAAGAAATGCTGAGCATTTGAAAAGTCGAAGCCCTGGGAAAATGATACTTTGGGGGCATCATAAAAATTCCTATAACATCATGTTGTCTTCTTTTCAGCCTTTCCCTACATTAATCATAATTTTCCTCCCAAACAACAACTTTCTTTTCATTTCTGACTTCACAGTTTCTCTAAACTCAGAGATGAGTCACGAGACCATGTCTTCTTAGCTTTTCATCACTGCACAGGTCGGCGTACCCAGGGCTGTGGCGCTGGGGGTCCTTGCCAGCTCTGTCCCATCCCTGGAGACATCCCTCCTGGGCTGTGACACCTATGATTTACCCTTCCTGGACCTGAGAGCCCCACTCATGCAAGCTGGCTGGGACCCTAAGCTGTTCTGAATACAAGGATGACATTTGATGCTTCTTTCCAAAGAAATGTTAAAGGTCAAGGTTCCAGGGTTTTGTGTACAAACCTGGCTTGTACACTTGCAAAATGAAGGAACACGCCAGTGCTAGTCACAGTCCGGCTTCTTTAATATTCACAATGATGGCCTTTCAGGTTATGCATTTTGCTTTGTCATTCCTTGATATAATTGTCTTTAGTTCTAAAAGACATAGACTTCCGCCCTAGCTTCTAGTACCTGCCTTAGCTGTTCCTTGAGTTGCATCGGGTTGCCTATTTATTTGGACATAGCTATTAGGCCTAGCTCAGACCTAAGGCTCTATCTGAAACATGAAACACTGTTTTCCCTCTTGCCCAGAAACCTCAAAATTTCACTGAAGAGGTATTCTGACCACCTGCGTTTCTCAAGGGATTCATGTCAGCTAAGCCAGTTTGCCACAGTGCTTGGAGAGAAGGGCGATTAGCTGGTATTTTCCTGTTTATTCTGCAGTTTAACTAGCACAGTTAGACATTATCCTCTTTCCATGTATCAGCTGAGTTCATTTGTTGAAGGATTTATTTCCTTTTAACATTTGATTCAATTTTGTGTTCCTAAAGTTCACAATACAAAACTGCTTAATGATATATTACAAAATGATTACCTGTGTAGGCACTATTCATGTTAAAAAAAAAAAATCACCAGAACCCAGAGTCCGCAGCTGGGTCCCTATACTCATCTCCCTCCCCCCAAAGGATAACCACCTCTCATACTGTTTCAATAACCATATTCATACATTTCTTTATAGTTTTATCTCTGCAGCAAGCATCCATAAACACTATAGATTTAATTATTTTGCATTTGGCGTTTATATCAATATTATATTCCATTGCGATTCTTTCAGGTTGTTATGTGGGCCTACAGTTCATTAATTTCCATTAGAAATTGAGGAAATACCCACTAACCAACAATAGGATTCCATACACAACTGCAGAATGCCTCAAATTGAAAAATCTTGACAATATCAGATGTTAGCAAGGGGTTGATGCAGTGCTGGTGGGAATGCAAATATATGCAAATATTTGGGAAACCATTTTACTTTTATCTACTAGCATTTGAGGTTGCATACCCATATCCTTGGACTCAGCAATTTCGCCCCTAGATGTTTATCTTGCAGAAGCACATGAACAAATTATATACCAAAACATATTTCAGGATCATAGCAGCATTATTCACAATATTTGAAAACTAGAAACTTTCCAAATGAATAGCAATAGTAGAAAGATAAGTTACTAAATTCATACAATGAATTATAAAATGTGAGAAACTTTTGAGTTTTCAAGTTTCTTATGCTCTTTCCTGTACATATGTTATATTTCTCATTTCAAAAAGAAAGGAGGCAAAACCATCTATAATAAATTAAAACAAATCTGTGCCTCCATACCACAAAATCAGCTACTAGATTAGCTAGGATCTTTTGCCTATTGGTTTATCTACATATTGTTATTGGTAGGAATTCTTCTTTCTATAAAGGTTAGACCCTTAGTTGTATTATGTGTTGTAAATACCTCCTATCTATCCTATTGTTTCTTTATTCACTCTGTTGTTGCTGTTGTTTAGTCGCTAAGTCATGACTGACGCTTTGTGACCCCGTGAATGGCAGTATGCCAGGCTTCCCTGTCCTTCGCTATTTCCCAGAGTTTGCTCAAACTCATGTCCATTGAGTCTGTGATGCCAGCCAACCATCTCATCCTCTAACGCCCCTTCTCCTCCTGTCTTCGATCGTTCCCAGCATCAGGGCTTTTCCAATGAGTTGCCTCTTCTCATCAGGGGGCCAAAGTATTGGAGCTTCAGCTTCAGCATCAGTCCTTCCAATGAATATTCAGGGTTCATTTCCTTTAGGATTTACTGGTTTGATTTCTTTGCTGTCCAAGGGACTCTCAAGAGTCTTCTTCAGCACCACGATTGGAAAGCATCGGTTCTTTGGTGCTCCGCCTTCTTTAAGGTCCAATTCTCACATCTGTACATGGCTACTGGAAAAACTGTAGTTTTGACTACACAGACCTTTGTTGGCAAAGTGATGTCTCTGCTTTTTAATATGCTGTCTAGGTTTGTCATTGCTTTTGTTCCAAGGAGCAAGTGTCTTTTAATTTCATGGTCATAGAGACTGTCTGCAGTGATTTTGAAGCTCAAGAAAATGAATTCTGTCAGTGATTCCATTTTCCCCCCATCTATTTGCCAAGAAATGATGGGATCAGGTGCCATAATCTTCGTTTGTGAATGTTGTTTTAAGCCAACTTTTCCACTTTCTTCTTTCACCTTCCTCAAGAAGCTCTTTATTTCCTCTTCACTTTCTGTCTTAATTAAGCTCAAATAAGAGTTCTTAATTTTAGTGATCTAACGGAGTGATGTTTTTCTTTATGGGATCTTGTATCTTTTCCAAGCTATCATAAGCTATTCTATTAATATCCTCTGGAAGCTTTGCTGTTCTACCTTTCAGATGTATACCTATAATCTTTCTGAAATTTATTTTTGTGGAGTCAAGTCATATGTTATTTTATTTTTTCCGATTTTTCCAACACCATAGAAAAGATGACCATGTCTACCTGTTCTACACTGTCACCTTGGCTAAGGGTCAAGTGTCCCTATGTACATGAGGTTATTTCTAGATTTCTAATTCTATTCCATTTGTTATTTGTCTAACCTTGAGCTAATATCACATGATCTTAATTACTGTAGTTATAATAGCTCTTGATAGATGAGAGAACAAGTCCTCTCACCTTATTCAAGTGAATCATTAACTCTTCTTGTCTTTTAAGTTTCCATATGCATTTTAAAATTAGCTTGTCAAGCTCCAAAACAAAATTTGGGGGATATTGAGCAGGATTGTTATGAATCACTGGATCAGTATGAGAATAACTGACATCTATACAGTATTAGTCATGATTGAAGGAAACTTGTTTTCTCCTTCTCCTCTCTTTATTTAAATCTAATTGTATATTTATCTCAGTAATGTTTTAGAATTTTCTGCATAGAAGACTGTATTTCTCTGTTAGATTCATTCTTATGTATTTTGTATTTTTGAGGCTACTATGAATTGTACCTAATTTTCAAATATAATTTTCTGTTTGTTGCCAGTATACTGAAGTAAATTTAGTAAATTGACCTTGAATCCACCAGTCTTGCCAACCTCATTAAACCTAATAATTTATATATGGATTTTTTTCATATTTTCTATGTATATAATAACATCCATGAATAATGGCAATTATATATTTTCTTTAGGTTCTAATGTTTAAAACATTATTTTTGCCTTTGCTGAGTTGGGTAGTCCTTTAGTAAAATGTTCAGTAGAAGCGAGAATAACAGACAACCTTGTTTACTCCTGATCTCAGAACATCTTTGAAAATGTTATTGATAGTATAACCTTTGTTTAGATATATTTGTAGATTGCTTTTAATTAGATAAATAAGTTCCTTTAGCATATGCAATATTTTCTCAATAAATATATAGCTAGAATGTGTAATTGTCAAGTTTTTCCTGCATCTAATATTATCTTATATTAATATAGTTAATTGCATGAATTATTTTTTAAATGTTAAGCCAATCTTTCACTCTAAGATAAACCCAACATTTTCATGAGAAATATGAATATGTATATATATATATATTTGTTAAATTCCATTTAACAAAACTACTAGGTCAGTTTAGATTATTTGCCTATTTTTCTATGGGTTTATATATATATATTTAATTTGTAGGAATTATTTTTCTGTGTAGATTAGAGTCTATCTGCTTGCCAGACTCCTCTGTCCATGGGGTTCTCCAGGCAAGAATACTGAAGTGGTTTGCCACACCCTCCTCCGGGAGATCGCCACAACCCAGGAATTGAAGCAGCTTTTCTACCATTTTCTGCATTTGAAGGTGGGCTCTTTACTGCTAGCACAACCTGGGAAGCCATTTATGTGTGTGTGTATATATATATATATATATATATATATATATATATACAAATCAAGGATTCTGCAATCCTTTTTATATTTTGTTAGATTTAGTATTTAGTATATTTTAATATTTTATTGAAGCATGACAAATAAACAAACAAACAAAAGAAATGTCATGGCTAAACAACTCAATCATAAGAGAATGGACATTCCCAGGTAACTAAGTTTGCTAATACTTTCTTTCAAATTTACTAGGTTCATGAACATATACGGCTCTATTAAACCATGGACATATTAAGTGTTAAATGTTTTTCAAAAAACACACTTAGGAATCAGATTTGAAGCCAGGGGGTCTAGAATCTTTGGGGCAGCAAGATTATTGTCATTATAACTAAAAGCTAGCAGCCCTCAGGTTTTGGGTGAAATTGAATAGGGCAGTGCATTTTGCAAACAAAATAGAGTGACATGTCAGCAGAGCCTCATGCGATCCTTAAGGGAGGAAAAGATTCAGGGCTCTGCAATCTGACAGTCCAGAGCATTTCGTAACACTAATTTACCTGCTGTGTCACTTTGGACATGTTTTTCACCTTCCCTAATACTCAGATTCTTCGTCTATTCAGTTCAGTCGTTCAGACCCATGGACTGCAGCACACCAGGCCTCCCTGTCCATCATCAACTCCCCAAGCTTGCCCAAAGTCATGTCCACTGAATCGGTAATGCCACCCAACCATCTCATCCTCTGTCATCCCCTTCTCCTCCCATCCTCAATATTTCCCAGCATCAAGGGTCTTTTCCAATGAGTCAGTTTTTTACATCAGGTGGCCAAAGTATTGGATTTTCAGTTTCAGCATCAGTCCTTCCAATGAGTATTCAGTACTGATTTCCTTTAGGATTGACTGGTTGAATACCCTTGCAATCCAAGGGACTCTCAAGAGTCTTTTCCAAACACTACAGTTCGAAAGCATCAGTTCTTTGGTGCTCAGCTTTCTTTACAGTCCAACTCTCACATCCATACATGACTACTGGAAAAACCATAGTTTTGACTAAATGGACTTTTGTTGGCAAAGTAATGCCTCTGCTTTTTAATATACTGTCTAAATTGGTCATAATTTTTCTTCCAAGGAGCTCGCGCCTTTTAATTTCATGGCTGTAGCCACCATCTGCAGAGATTTTGGAGCCCGCAAAATTGAAGTCTCTCACTGTTTCCACTGTTTTTCCATCTACTTGCCATGAAATGATGAGACCAGATGCCATGATCTTAGCTTTTTGAATGCTGAGCTTTAAGCCAACTTTTTCAGTCTCCTCTTTCACTTTCATCAAGAGGCTCTTTAGTTCTTCTTCACTTTCTGCCATAAGGATAGTGTCATCTGCATATCTGAAGTTATTGATATTTCTCCCGGCAATCTTGATTACAGCTTGTGCTTCATCCAGCCTAGCATTTCTCATGATGTACTCTGCATAGAAGTTAAATAAGCAGGGTGACAATATACAGCCTTGGCATACTTCTTTCCCAATTTGGAACTAATCTTTGTTCCATATCTCGTTCTAACTATTGCTTCTTGACCGGAATACAAATTACTCAGGAGGCAGGTAAGGTGATTTGGTATTTCCATATCTAAGAATTTTCCACAATTTATTGTGATTCACACAGTCAAAGGCTTTGGCATAGTCAATGAAGCAGAAGTAGATGTCTTTCTGGAACTCTATTGTTTTTTTTGATGAGCCAACAGATGTTGGCAATTTGATCTTTGATTACTTTGTCTTTTCTTAATCCAGCCCCAACATCTGGATGCTCACGATTCACATAATATTGAAGCCTGACTTGGAGAATGTTGAGCATTACTTTGCTAGTGTGTGAGATGAGTGCAATTGTGCGGTAGTTAGAACATTCTTTGGGATTGCCTTCCTTTGGGACTGGAATGAAAACTGACTTTTTCCAGTCCTGTGGCCACTACTGAGTTTTCCAAATTTGCTGGCATATTGAGTTCAGCACTTTTATAGCATCATCTTTTAGAATTTGAGATAGCTCAACTGGAATTCCATCACCTCCAGTAGCTTTGTTCATAGTGATGCTCCCTAAGACCCACTTGACTTCAAATTCCAGGAAGTCTGGCTCTAGGTGAGTGATTACACAATCATGGTTATCTGGGTCATGAAGATCTTTTTTGTATAGTTCTTCTTTGTATTCTTGCTTCTGTTGGATTTATAACATTTCTGTCCTTTATTGTGCCCATCTTTGCCTGAAATATTCCCCTGGTATCTCTAATCTTCTCGAAGAGATCTCTAGTCTTTCCCATCCTATTGTTTTCCTCTGTTTCTTTGCATTGATCACTGAAAGAAGCTTTCTTATTTCTCCTTGCTATTCTTTGGAACTCTGCATTCAGATGGATATATGTTTCCTTTTCTCATTTGCCTTCCGCTTCTCTTCATTTCATAGCTATTTGTAAGTCCTATTCAGACAACCATTTTACCTTTTTGCATTTCTTTTTCTTGGTGATGGTCTTGATCACTGCCTCCTGTACAATGTCAGGAACCTCCATCCATAGTTCTTCAGGCACTCTGTCTATTAGATCTAATCCCCTGAATCTATTTGTCACTCCACTGTATAATCATAAGGGATTTGATTTAGGTCATACCTGAATGATCTAGTGATTTTCCCTACTTTCTTCCATTTAAGTCTGAATTTGGTAGTAAGGAGTTCAAGATCTGAGCCACAGTCAGCTCGCAGTCTTGTTTTTGCTGACTATATAGAGCTTATACATCTTTGGCTGCAAAGAATTTTGTGTTGACCATCTGGTAATGTCCATATTTAGGGTCTTCTCTTATGTTTTTGGAAGAGGGTGTTTGCTATGGCCAGTGTATTCTCTTGGCAAAATTCTACTAGCCTTTGTCCTGCTTCATTTTGTACTCCAAGACCAAATTTGCCTATTACTCCAGGTATCTCTTGGCTTCCTACTTTTGCATTCCAGTCCACTATGATGAAAAGGACATCTTTTTTCTTGTAAGTCTTCATAGAACCATTTCAACTTCAGCTTCTTCAGCATTATTGTTTGGAGCATAGACTTGGATTACTGTGATATTGAATGGTTTGCCTGGGAAATGAACAGAGATCATTCTGTCATTTTTGAGACTGCACCCCAGTACTGCATTTTGGACTCTTGTTGACTATGAGGGCTACTCCATTTCTTCAGAGTTTCCCTGGTGGCTCAGACAGCAAAAGAGTCTGCTTGCAATGCAAGAGACCCAGGGATCAAACCTGGGTCAGGAAGATCCCCTGGAGAAGGAGATGGCAACCCACTCCAGTATTCTTGCCTGGAAAATTCCACAGATGGAGGAACCTCATATGCTACAGCCCATGGAGTCACAAAGAGTTGGACATGACTGAGCAACTTTTTTCTAAGAGATTCTTGCCCATAGTAGTAGATATAATGTAGTAGATAAAATCACTTCAGTATTCTTGCCTTGAGAATCCCATGAACAGCATGAAAAAGCAGAAAGATATGACACTGAAAGATGAACTGTCCAGGTCTGTAGATGCCCAGTATTCTACTGGAGAAGAGTGGAGAAATAACTCCAGAAATAATGAAAAGATGGAGCCAATGCAAAAATGACATCCAGTTGTAGATGTGACTGGTGATGGAAGTAAAGTCCGATGCTATAAAGAACAAAAGTGCATAGGACCTGGAATGTTAGGTTCATGAATCTTCATCTGTAAATCCAAGAAATTACTACCCTTTTAAAGAGAGTCTTAAGCAACTAAACTGTGCTAGTTTGTAAAGCCCAGTGATTGGCACACAGTAGATGCTCAATGAATGTTCATTTCCATCTCTCTATATATCTTCCCTCCATTAACAAAAACACAAAGCAATGACAAAAATAATTCAATAACTTAGGGTCCAGTTTTTCAGGTGTAAACAAAGCACAAAGAAGAAGGAAAATGTGGCAGTAAATACAAGCCCAAATCAGATCACAGCTCAGATTGCGGTTCCTCCCTCACATTTAGTCCAGGGATTAAGTGGGCAGCAGGTGTTCCAACTAGAAAATGTGGGTGGGAGGGCAGAGTGCCTGCAAGAGTTAGGTCTTACCACCTATTTCCCACAGCATGAGCAGATGACCTGTTACTGTCCTTGGCGTGTGAAGAGCACTTCTGCCCGATTGTTGACACAGAGTCAGAGAAGGGAAGGGGTCCCAGGAAGCCTGCTGGCAGCGGCGCGTCACAGTTTGTGGATCGCATCCATGTATGCAGTCCCCTGGGGCTTCCCAGGCGGCTCAGTGATGAAGAATCCGTCTGCCAGTGAAGGAGACACAAGAGATGCAGTTTCGATCCCTGAGTCAGGAAAATCCCCTGGAGTAGGAAATGGCAACCCCCTCCAGTATTCTTACTTGAAGAATTCCATGGACAGAGGAGGCTTGTGGGCTACAGGCCATGAGATCTCAAAGGCTCAGACCGGACATAGCGCGCACACCCAGGCAGCCCCTGGAGGTGAGCTCTGCTGCTTCACTCTGCCTCGGCGCCCAGCCACTGTTCATCACGGGAGCATCGCGGGCACTCCGAGTTAACTCCTGGTGGCTGCGCTCTTCCTGGAGGGTGATCTGTCCTTTTTCTCACTTGAATTTAAGCTGGGTCCTTTGTAGAGGTGTGGATGGACGTACAGTCTGTCATACAAAGTAAAATACGCAGAAAGAGAAAACAAACATTGTCTATCAATGCATTTATGTGGAATCGAGACAAAATGGTGCAGCTGAAGCTATGTGCAGGGCAAGGATAGAGATGCAGACATAGTGAATGGGTTTGTGGACGCAGAGGGGAAAGGAGAGGATGGGATGAGCTGGGAGATTAGGATTGATGTGTGTCTACTACCAGGTGTAAAATAGATAGCTAGTGGGAGCATGCCGGATAGCACACAGAGTTCAGCGTGGTGCCCTGTGATTACCTAATGGGGCGGAATAGGGGGCTGGGAGGGAAAGGATATATATTCACATACAGCTGATTCACTTTGCTGAACAGAAGAAAGTAGCGCAACATTGTAAAGCAATTACATGCCCATAAAAAATAAATAACAAATGGGGTTATTCTGGACTCCTAGACATTTGGGGATGCTTCTGTCAGGACTTTTGTATTTTTCTATTAATAACTTTCAAACATCAGTGTTTATGTTAAAAACCATCTCCAAAAAGTGGATGCCCTTCTCAATTGATGCCCTCCGTGCATTCCCCCTCTGCCTCTTACTTAGTCATATATCTCAGTTTGCATCTGTTTCACGGTCCAACTTGATCCTTTACTTCAGCTACTGCAGTTGAACTGGAATTGAGGATGAAGAAAGCAAACCAGGACTTTTAAGAAAACGGAACGTGGTTGCAATCTTACATGCAGGCTATTGGCTATTGTGCTAATATCTTTATGCTATTGTCCTGAAAACTTGGAGAGTCATTGAATTACTTTTTCTGCTACCTCCTTCCCCAAAGAGTGCTACAAACTAACATACGAACATAATTCTCAAAGTGTTACTTCAGCTTAAATTTTCTTCATTTCCATCTGATTTTTGGGTTTGGCTTTCAGAGGATGCAAACCAAACCCACTGTTTTCATCCTCCTAGGGCAGAAACTTGAAACCCATTCTGGCCACTTTATATACAACTTCATCCCTTCATAAAACTTCCTCTTTCCACTTGCTCACTTGATATTTTTCTATCACTCTTTAACATACTATATATTTTTATGTAATTAAATTGTCTTTTATTTGTTTCCCTTATTAGACGATAAATTCCTAGAGGCAGATATTTGACTCTATGCACCCCCAGGGCATTGCATATAGAGTGTGCTTGGTAAATTTTCATCAAAATAATTATGCAATTTATAACAAAATTCATTGAATTCTAAATGATCCAAGCTGGTTTGGGGTAAGGAGCTAGGCTGGAGGTTGAAGGAAAGGAATGTTCAAAAAGTTCGCAAAGAAATATACAATCAGGCAATGAGTGCTTAGCAATGCATTTTCTAATCCAATGGTTCTTTCAAATCAAAAAGGTCTTGTTCCACAGAACTTCCTTCTGTAACACCCATTCTTTCCCAAACCCTTACTGACCTGCTCTCGATTTCTGCATTCAGACACAAAACTGACCAAATCACTGGGCTGCTGCTTCTGCTGCTAAGTCGCTTCAGTCGTGTCCGACCCTGTGCGACCCCATAGACGGCAGCCCACCAGGCTCCCCCGTCCCTGGGATTTTCCAGGCAAGAGTACTGGAGTGGGCTGCCATTGCCTTCTCCGAATCACTGGGCAGTGGTTCTCAAATGCAAATTGTGAGGCCTCAGCCCAGGGCAATTATGTCAGAAACTCTAGGAGAGGGACCCAGCAACCTGAATTTTAACAAGCTCTCCAAGGCATTATCCAGGGCCAAGTCTGAGACTCACTGGTGTATATCTTCTTCAAAGAAAGATAGCACTTTAAATCGTTGTTTTTCAGTTCTGAGATAAAATGAAAATTATGACTATGCAATAAACAATTCAAAATCTCTCTCCTTTGCATGTTGGTGTGTGCATATATATATATATATGTACATATATATATACACACACATATATGTCATACACATACATGATAATATATTTGTGTCTGTGTGTGTATAAAATGTATGTATATTTAATGTATCACACACACATATGCATGCGCACACTTGTACAAGCATTTAAAAAGATAATGTATACCCCTCAATGTTCTGATGGTCGAAGGGCCTCAAAAGCCACAATACCTATCTCAGGTTGTCATTTGTATAAGCTGCATGTCTTGCATTCAACTTTGAAGAGTTGACAAGTCATTCTCAGAACTGTCTTTTCTAGGGTACACTTCTGTCACTGAGTTGATTGAAGGGATAGTAGGGGATGCAAAAATAATGAGACATTTTCCAGAGAGGAAATGACATGACAGTAAGCCAGTTCACTTTTTAAACCATCATGACCCAATCTGCATGTGGGAATTCTGTGCTTTATAGAGGCACGGAAAGAGTGTTTTGGAGGGGGTTAAGGTTAGTGGAAGGTCAAAGAAAAATAGCTCTCCAATAGCAGTTCATGCTTCTTAATCCAAGCTATGCTTTCTGCATTGTTGAAACCTGGTATTGGATATTAAGGGGAGATAATGAGATGAGGAAATCAACATTTAATAAGCACCCAATCTGGACTGGATTTTCACATGCATACCTCACTTAATCTTCATAATAACCCACATTCTATAATTCTATTTCAGTGTTAGAGAAGGAAATTGAAGTTTAGGGAGGCCGTGTAACTTGTCCAGGATCATATATTTAGTAAATGGGACCATTCATTACTAAAAAGTTAAATGATACTTCAAGTTGGCCTGCTTTTTTTTTCTTTTTTTTACCACACTGCAGAGCATATAGGGGTCTTCCCTGACCAGGGATAGAACCCATGCCTCTTACAGTGGAAGTATGGAGTCTTAACCACTAGACCACCAGAGAAATCCTAACTTGGGCATTTTAAGGCAATGGTTTTCAAACTTGGAACCACCAGAGGCTTAAAAAATACATGTAGCCAGTGTCCACTCCATAGTTTCTGGTTTGATCATTCTATGGAGCAACCTAGGTATTGGGATGTTGAAAGACTCCCTAGATCACTTTACTAGGCAGCCTGTCTTAAAAGATGCTGTGTGTGTATGCTCAGCCATATATGACTCTTTATGACACCATGGACTGTAACCCTCCAGGCTCCTCTTTCTGTGGAATTTTCCAGGCAGGAATATTGGAGACAGTTGCCATTCCTACTCCAGGGGACCTTTCCCACACAGGGATCAGACCCATGTCACTGAGGTCTCTTGCACGGACAGGCAGGTTGTTTACCACGTGGGAAGTCTGTTGAGAAACACTGCTGAAGGCATAAAGCAGCAGCCTTAGTGGATGTCAGAGTCTGGTGAAAGTGACAGACACAGCCATTATGTACCGAGCAAGACAGGATCTAGTAATCTAGTAACAATGGTGACTTGAGGGGATTGCTATGCAAGCACAGAGGAGGTGCTCATCAACCAGGCTGCTCCGCATTCTCCAGAACCTAAGTATAGTTGCAAGGAACAAAGAAGCAAAAAGGAAGAAAGAACAATTAAAGGAGAAAAGAGGAAATACCAAATGGAAGGGAGCACAGGTGTACTATGGAGAGCTAGTTTGGCCTCCCTGGAGTATGAGGAAGTGACTGATGATGGAGAGGGAAAAGGCTGGGCTTATACAGTATCCTTGAAGGACTTGTCATAAGATACAGATGGCCAAGAAACGCATGAAAAGATACTCAGCATCACTAATTATTAGAGAAATGCAGATCAAAGTGACAATCAGGTATTACCTTACACCGATGAGAATTGCAGTCATAAAAAAAAAAAAAGAAAATCCACAAGCAAGAAGTGTTGAAGAGGGTGTGGAGAAAAGGGAACCGGTCCTCCTATACTGTTTGTGGGACTGTGGTTTGGTGCAGCCACTACTAGAGAACACTATGGTGGTTTCCACAGAATACCAAAAATAGAGCTCCCATTTGACCCAGCAATCCCACCCCTGGGCACATACTCAGACAAAACCGTAATTCGAAAAGATACTTCTAGCCCAAAGTTCATTGCAGAACTGTTTACAATAGCCATAACACGGATGCAACCTAAAGGCCCATCAATAGATGAACAGATAAAGAAGATGTGGCACATATATACAATGGAATATTACTCAGCCATAGAAAGTAATGAAATTTAGTCATTTGCAGAGACGTGGATGTACCTAGAGTCTGTCACACAGAGTGAAGTAAGCCAGAAAGAGAAAAACAAATATCGTATAACATCACTTATGTGGAATCTAGAGAAATGGTACAGGTGAGCCTATCTGGAGAGCATGGATAGAGAAGCAGATGTAGGGAGTGGATGGGCAGATGTGGGATGGGGAAGGTATGGAGGGGAAAGGTGGGATGAATTGGGAGATTAGGCTTGATGTATATATATACTACCATGTATAAAATATATAGCCAATGGGAACCAGCTGAATAGCACAGGGTGCTCTATGATGCTCTATGACGACCTAGATGAGTGGGATGAGAGGGTAGGAGGGAGGCCCAGTAGGGAGAGGATGTATGTATACACAAAGCCGACTCCGTTTGTTTTAGAGCAGAAACCAATCAATGCTGTAACTCAACTGCACTCTAATTAAAAAATAAGGAAATGATAGATGGATGGATAGACTGTAAGTAGACTCAGAGAAAAAGAAGTTTGTCATCTGTGTTTAGTCACTCAGTCATGTCCAACTCCTTGCAACCTCATGGACTGTAACCCGCCAGGCTCCTCTGACCATGGAGTTCTCCAGGCAAGAATACTGGAGTGGGTTGCCCTGCCCTCCTTCAGGGGATCTTCCCGACCAAGGGACTGGACCCAGGTCTCCCACACTGCAAGTAGATTCTTTACCATCGGAGCCACCACGGAAGCCCATGAATACTGGAATGAGTAGCTTATCCCTTCTCCAGGGGATCTTCTCAACCCAGGGATCTCCTGCATTGCAGATGGATTCTTCAACAGCTGAGCTACCGGGGAAGCCCAGAGTTAGTCGTGTGTGTGTGCATGCTCAGTCGTATCTGATTCTTTGTGACCCCATTGCCAGTAGCCTGCCAGGGTCCTCTCTCTGCGGGATTTCCCAGGCGAGAATACTGGAGTGGGTTGCCATTTCCTCTCCAGGGAATGTTGCCAACTCAGGGATCAAACCCAGTCTCTTACATCTCCTGCTTTGGCAGGCAGATTCTTTACCACTAGCGCCACCTGAGAAGTTAGTCATAGGGGAACGTAAAGCTAAAACAAATTTAGGAATTATCTGATCTAATCAGCTAACTTATAGGTGAGAAAACTAACATGCAGAAGAGCTTCTCAACTTGCCCAAAACCGACAATCAAATCATATTAAGTGGAGAACCCTGACTGAGTTATAGTCCTTGAGACTTTCAGGCAAGGTTCAACCACTGCCGTCAGAAGAGAATAGAGTCTTGTGTGTTTGAAAAAGTCAGATAAGGCTTTGATATTTGGGAAGCAGACACCAACTGAATGGAGACAGATGTGCCATTTATCTTGTTAATGACCTTAAACAAGTCCCTGGGTAGGCAATCACCTATATTCTTGTTTTGTTTCCAAAGATACTCTTCTTTTTAAGATAGGCATATGTGGAACTGCTAGCTGTATATTGAATTTACTCACTGTGACTTCATTGTGTTTTTAATGGGTGAAGTAAGAAATGAGAATGAATCATGTTTTAATGGATTTGGGTTATTCTAGCAATCCAGTGTGGTTCCTGGTCTTGACCACCTCCATCTTCCTGGCAGCTTTTCTTTATCTTGAAAAGATGCAAATTTGGGTGTTAATGCTTCCCCAACCCCTGGCAGAGGCTTAGACACACATTCATGGCCCTTACTTTAAATTAAAAGAGCTAACACTTTTCATAACCGCCCCCCGCCCCCCGTGATTGTCCTAAGTCAGCCTGCTTTAGGCACAGAATGACCATTTAAAGCACATTTCATCAATGCATTGATGGAAAAGTACAACGCTTCCTTCCCAGCTGGTCTGCAAGCACGTTTTTACATTTTCCTTCCCTGCTTTCCACACTGATTTTCATCCCTCAAATGTTTCAGAGGCTTTCTCCTTTGTCTGTATTTTGGTTCACTGAAGTCTGCAGAGTCAACACAATTCCTGCTTACGCCTGATTTCCAGAACTTTTACTATCATTGAGAAGAGATGCAAAACTCAAAACTGCTCTTCCTTTCAAGACAGGCCTATGTGGGACGTCTGTGTGTTGAATTTACTCACTGTGCCTTTGAGTAGGTTATTAGTGGGTAGATTTTGGAGTAAGAAATAATTGGGAATGAATCATAATGCTGTAAGAGACTTAAGTTTGTGGTCAAATGCTGAATTAGAGTTTAAAAGTCTACAGTTAGCGACAATCTGATGTATTATGAATTGTGAGATGAACCATAAGACATGATGAGCTTGAGGAACTCACTTTCTGTATCACCCCACTCATCCCGAATTATCCAGCTTCCCAACTCTTGTAAACCCCAGCAAGACCCAAAGCTTTCCCTGCCACTGCAACCCATGCTGATCTTTCCCTTCTGTGAACATCAGCTGAATTTTATAGTGTGTACCAAACAATTTAGCACTTAGCACTAATTAAATGAGGTTAAATAAAATCACTTTTGTAGAAGTGCCTGCCGTAAACTGTACAAGACAGATGCATGGCACCATTACCACCATTAATCAGATTAATTGGCTTTTGTATGTTCATTTCTCCTCCTTGCCTCTTTTGTAAGTCTTAAACTGGAGGGTCCATATCAGCTCATTCATAATGGAAGGAGAGGTGATGCTAAATAGCTGTGGATTTATTAAAGGTGGGATTACTTGGTGGGTCTGATTCATGACTTATTATCTACAATAGGCGTGTTTCTTCTGCTGCCATTTTATCCTTGAAAATTCTCCCTCATCCCTGCAAGGGGAACCATGCCAGAGCTCCATCCAGCTATATTTAGACAGCCAGAAGTGAACTAACTGTAACATGATTTATAATCTTAAGTCCAGGGAAATGATATTACTAATTAAATCGTGAAACATTAGGCTGGCTGTCGAGCACAGATATATTTAAAGTCATAACAGCCCTTGCTTATTTGTAAAGCGTTTGCATACTGGATGATTCTAGTGAAATTGTTTCTATTTATCAGGCCAAGTATAAAGTGTTCATCACCAAGGCGTCTGCAAACAAGACAGACCATCTAAGATAAACCCAAACCCAAGAGAGCAATTTCTCCTTCATTTCACATTTCCCCTTTCTCTACAGCCCTTCTGTGAATCTGAGCTTCACCCCATTTTGGAGTCAGCAATTTCAAAACCTGGCAACTTCTAGAAGCACAAGTGCATGAAAACATGAGGCAGAAGGGAGAGACAGAAGTGGCAGAGCCTAGATGCCTATCTCATGCCAGGTTCATTCTCAAAACACTAACCCTGCCTGTCTCATTCCACAGACTAGAAAACCAAACAGAGATGTGAAAAGAAGGAACTATCCTCATGCATGGCCTGGCTCACAAGGGGCAGACCGTGTGGAGCTGCGGACGCTCTCATGCTGATGGCAGTGGTCCTTTGAGGCCAGTTTCACTTTCTGGGAGGAAACTTTTCCTCCCAGGCTCTCTGCCTTTACGCCTATTGAAATTCTTAAGTTTGATGATAAGAAAGGGCTTCCCAGGTGGTGCTCATGCTAAAGAACCTGCCTGCCAGTGCAGAAAACATAACAGGCGTGGGTTCCATCCCTTGGTTGGGAAGATCCCCTGGAGCAGAGCCTGGCAACCCACTCCAGTAATCTTGTCTGGGAAATGGCATGGACAGAGGAGCCTGGTGGGCTATGGTCCATAGGGGTGCAGAGTCAGACACAGCGGAAGCAAGTTAGCAGGCATGGAGCACGATGATAAGAAAACTAAGAAAAATGAGTAGGTGAAGGTGTCAACACTCTCCAGAGACGGTCACATTCACGAGTTAAATTCTTGTAAGGGACAAATCTCTAAGTTCAAGAGTAATGAGAACTCTGTGAGCTTGGGGGTCTAGCAGATCTTTTGTCCCACTGCCAGGGCACACAGAGAACTCCTCAGCTCTAGGGATCCTCATCTTTAGAGTGGGATAATGATGCCTATATCAGCAGAGTTTAAGGAGATTAAACAGATAATTTTTAGATATCTACAAGAAGGCGAAGGAAAGGGCACAGCAGGAGAGAGTGGGTTCCTCTACATTTCCCAAATCTATTCATGTGTTTGCTTGCTCTCTGCTTGAAGATGGCCTTAAGCACTGCACATTCTACAGACTTTGGCAAACTCGATAGGCACATCCTGCTTCAGCACAAGGTATTATATTGAGCATAATAAAATTGTGGTTTAAGATGAAAGGCTTGAAACTCAAGTTAAATAGAATCTTGAAGCCTTAATTGAAGTCCCAAAATGATTGCTTTAAAATCTCTTTATCTTGCTTTGTTACTTTGCTATCTGGTTTTGAAGGGAAGGAAGCCACCAGCTAACCTAACTTATACTCTAAGAGCTTTCTGTCACTGTTGCAATTGTGTAGACAGATACCGTCTCTCATCCTGAGAGTGTTAGAGAATCACAGTATATTACATGCACGGAGGTGAAGAAAGGTCTTTGGCATTAAATCCCAGTCTGGGACTTCGTCTTCATCCCATATGGATTGTTAACTTGCCAAATTCAAGGCTACAAACTATTCTTCATAATTAGATTTCAAAAGCCTTTTTCTGATTTTTTGTTTTCTGTAATCAGGATTTGCTACTTAAAATTGCAAATTGCATGTATATTGCCAGGGTCCATATCCGATCATTTTTTATTTCTTCTCTAAGCTCCAGGGTGGGGGGGAAATTGTCTTGTTTTCAGTGTCACATTTGGGTGGCTTTAAACTGCTAACCCTGATGTGAGTGAGGAGGAGGGAACGAGAAGGATGCGCCGCCCTCTGGTCCCTTGGCCTGCAGGCTCCAAGCCCAAGCTCAGGGCGGCGTTGCCAGGCCTCTGGCTCCACCGGACTCAGCCACAGCTCCCACCTCTCTGCTGCGTAGTCTTCACTCAGTCACTCGTTCTTTGATTCTTTCACATGAAATGACTGCCCTTTGGCCTGACCATGTAATACCATATAACTTTTGATAATGAAAGGAATGCATTTACTTCTTGTGCCTGAAAATGATGCATAAACTGAGACGCATCTGGACCAGCCAGGAAATCTGGTCAACCGACCTATGCCAATCTCTCCAGTATCCTCCAGCTCCTTCAACACTGATTATGAGTCCCAGATTCTCTCTCTTTTTTTTTAATCGGGGATACAGTCACTTTACAATATTGTGTTAGTTTCTGTTGTACAACGGGGTGAATCAGTCACATATATACATCTATCCCCGTCCTTTTGGACCTCCTCTCGCCTGTCCCATCCATTTAGGTCATCACAAACCACCAAACTCCCTGTATTATACAACAAGTTCCCACCAGCTATCTAAGATTTTTATATCTAATCTTGTCATTTTGTTTTTTTTTTGGTATGATTCTGTTCTTATGTACTTTGAATGGATGCATTAGCTCACCAGTCAGGTTTCTAACCTCAAAATAGAGACTTTCCTCCTTAAGGAAAGAGCCTAGTGATGCTCTGGGATGGTCCAAGTAGACAGTCAAACACTGAATGGGTAAATGCATCAATTAAAACTCTTTAGATGGCTCTGTCTCTTTTGTAAAAGGGAAAAAACAAAGGTGATAATTGTGATAATGGTAGCAACACCCAGAAGTATAAAAATTTCAAGAATAGTAGTCTCATAAACATTAGTAGCAACAGCTGTTTTTGAAGTTGCTCTTCTTTAGAAAAATCTGAAAAGGAGCACACTAGAATTACCCTATTTTTTATTAATATGAGTCGTTGTATTTCAGTGAAAGGAACATTGATCCAAAGATGTTAGTTGACTTAACTTATAATCCTGACCCAGATGAAATGACTCTGTGATCTTAAATGTGTCACTTCAAGTGGATAAAGTTCCCACTTTTCTGATCTATGAATTGGGTTAATAAAGCAGTTCTTTTCCTCTAAATCACAGCCATGCTGTGATAAGGCATTTGATACCATGACTTCATTAAAATCATGCTCTACATAAGAAGGATTTCATTCTTCATCCTGTATAGGAAATGCCATGAAGTGCTTAGCACACAAGAGTGTGAAGTCTTGTCAACAGTCTTATGTCATAAGTATCACCAAATCCACCTGCAGCTCAGGAAATGGAGATGAAGAAGGATTAAATAAGTTGATCAAGTTACTAACTGCTGGAACTGGGAGTCAACCTCAGGTTCATTTGGCTCTATAATCAGGAATTGAATCGTGCCATGGCTCCAGCAAATCTAATGATTTCTCGATGAGTGATTGGGAGGTAATATATCGGAAACTGATCTTATGATTCATTAAGCAAAAGTGGCTCCATGCAGATTCCGCCCAAATGTTTCAGGGTAGTGCAGCTGTTAGACATTGATTTTATTTCTCCACTGAGAAAAGTGGGTAGGAGTTAAAAGAAAGACTTTTCTAGGAAGAAAATCCTCATGGGTATGCCATAAGCTTCCATTGGTTTACATATTTTTCATTCCCACTACATGATGTTTAGAAAGAAGCAGACTCCTCTTAGGAAGCCCCCCTTTTAGAGCAGCAAGAACAGGAGCCGTATTTTATTTAGCTTCCTGTTTTAGCATCACACTGTGTGCATGCCGTGGTTGTGTGCCAAGAATGGGCAAAAACTCCTCTCCAGGTAAGACCTCAAAGATGTACAGGAGGACATGTATTAATGGATATCTGTTTAGTCTATCGAACATGTTGCCATTCTATTGAGGACAAGGGTTGCACAGGATGCCATGATCCACCTTGGTCTTTGCAATTTAAAGGAGAATATTTAAATGTGCTACAACAGTACCACTGGGTTTAATAGAAGCCCACTTTCAGATTGTATCTGAGCACAGAAGGTATCTATAAGCCTCTCCCATATGACACTCAGAGGGGATGCTGCCACAGAGCTTGGGGTCAGAGAACACAAAAATGGGAAGGTAAAGCCAGAGAGAACAAGGGCAGCAGCAGCCTCTCCCAGAATCAGCCAAGGACACCAGAAAGATCAGGGATCAACAGTCAGGACCAGAAAAGAGGAATGTATCCTAACTGGGAGGAGGCCACAGATTGAACCTCAAGTGTGTCCTTTCTTAGGCTACATGATAAACAACAGTTACCTCGGTCCTTAGTGGAGAGCTCTAGAGACCTAGGGATCTAGAAATCAAGCAGAGCCCATGCTTCTTCTGCAGTTTGCTGACAGAAGGACTATAAGAACATTGTGGGCAGGGCTCAGCACAGTAAATAAGCATGTTCCTTTTCTCCAAATCTTTCTGCTGGCTTCATGAAGTGCAGAGCTAATGACTGGTATTGTTGTAGATATTCAAGTTAGATGTTGTTAGATATTTGAGTGAAATGAATAATGCTCAACCATTAAGAGTCAAGATTCTCTTGCATAGATATGTAAATATTCCCTGTGGAATATGGTCTTACTATGACGTGCATTTACCTGGAAATGTTACTAAATATACTTCCAAATGGGTTCTGGCTTTACCATGAGAATAATTCCCTGAGGTAAACAAAGTCAACCTTATTAAGCCCATTTTACAGATCAGAAATTTGGTTAATGATTTTTACTCCTGGGGCTCTCTGTTAGAAGACTGAGGGAATGAAAAGTGCTCACCAAACTAGAAGGCATCCTGAGATCAAAAAATGAGGCAGTCCGCGCCATAAGATCAATGGGTTGGTTTATTATAGGGTAACTTACAGAGTGGGAACAGAATATGGTGGATAACAGTCCAGAAGCTATACTCCATGCTGCTGAGGGACCACGGGACAAATTTATGGGTAACATAGGATTCGGGGGTAGGCGCTTATAAACAATGTGCAATCCTAAGTCAAGATTTATAAATCTTGCAACTAGCTTCATGGGCTTCCCTGGTGGCTCAGATGGTAAAGAATCTGCCTGTGATGAAGGAGACCCAGGTTTGATCCCTGGGTCAGGAAGATCCCCTAAAGAAGAAAATAGCAAACCACTCCAGTGTACTTGCTGACTCATTGGAAAAGGCCCTGATGCTGGGAAAGACTGAAGACAGGAGTAGAAGGGAGTGACAGAAGATGAGATGGTTGGATGACATCACCAACTCAATGAACATGAGTGTAAGCAGACTCCGGGGGGTAGTGAAGGACAGGGAAGCCTGGCATGCTGCTGTTCCTGGGGTCACAAACAGTCAGGCATAGCTAAGCGACTGAACAACAGCTAGTCTCGTGGGTGCCAGGAATATACTGGCAAAGGCCTTCATCATTGCCTGGGGACTAACACAGCCCAGAGGCCATCTGGTCCTTATGGTTATTAAACAGTGCCTATTAATGACAAAGCCCCTGACAATAGAGAAGTGGTTTAGTGCACAGTACAGTCCTGGATAGGGTCAACGGAAGGACGGAAGGAGATAAAGGGCTCAAGGTGGTTATGCTGCCAGCCACACACACTGTCCGAATATTCAGGCTGTATAAACACTAGATCATTGTGGCAATGTAACAGTAATAATGCTAATAGAACAATGCTACCAACAACTAACATTTAATGAGCACTCACTATGCACTAGGCACTCAACTATCATCTCAACTTCTGACTTATAAAACAGAAATTAAAAAAAAAAGAACAGAAATTTTACAATTCTCAGCTCTACATGGGAGATATAATTACTGTCCCATCACTTCACTGGCTTGGTGACAGTTAGATACAGTTCTGTAAGGTAGGGTGCTCCTGCATGTTAAGTAGTAAGTGTTCATTTATCAACCCATCACCTGGACTAATCGGTTCCTCTCTGCAGCTTATCAAGCCACCCACATTGGGCACCTCCATCTGCTTAGATTCCTCCATCTAGTTTCTTAATAACAGTATCTAAAACATGACTAATAAGAATAATAATAATGGTGCATTTCTTCCATTGTGAAAACCTGTCTCACTGAAAAAGTATTTTACATGTTTGATTTATAATATATCCCTGGTACACATTAATCATAATTCTCCTTTTTTAGACAAGGTAGTTAAGATTTAGACCACTGGCTTTTCTAAGTCATCCCAGTAGCAAAGTGAGACTCATAGGAGGTTGTTTTTTTTCATTTCACTCCATAGCTACTTTGCTTCAAGTGACTCTCCCTCTTTTCTCCAAGCCTTTTTTGTCCGTATGTCTTCTTCAAAGCCTCTTACAACAACAGCTTCTGCAATGCTCCCTGCTGTCCTGAGGGAATCTGAGCTCCTGAACAATTTAAAGGAAGCTCTCCCACAATGATTATCTCTGGTTCTATTTCTCTCTAAAGGACATGCTTATGCAGGTGGGAGCCAAGCGGTCAGGCTGCCATTGTGCTCTTTTTGCAGGAAAGGCTCTTCTTCTGCTTATCTTGCTAGAGTATTAGAATAGTCAGTTCAAGTGTCTCCTCTCTTTGGGAGCCCAAAACCACTTTATCGAGCACTTCTCTCTATGGGTCTGACCTGTTCCCAGCACTGATTTTTAGTAAAACATGGGCAGTGCTTTATTTCCCCCACATTGGGACCCATCTGCCCCACCCAGCATACTTGGGGTCCTAAAGAGCTCGAAGCATAACTTGGTCATGTCTGTGTAACCATGGCCTAGCACAGTAGATGGCAAACCTACAGTCAATTATTATTACTATTATTTTTGGCTCTGTCAGGTTTTAGTTGTGGCTCGTGGGCTCTCCACTGTGTCATGGAGGATCTTTCTTTGTGATGCATGGATTCTATGGTTGTGGCTTGTGGACTGGTTTGCTCCATATCATGTGGGATCTAGTTCCCCAACCAGGGATCAAACCTGTGCCCCTGCATTGCAAGGGGTATTCTTAATCATTGAGTCATCTGGGAAGTCCCTATAGTCAATTTCTGAGTGAATGAATAGAAAAAGGAAATCCGCTGCCTGTGTTACAGGGCAGAACGCCTGCTGCTGCTACAAAGCAGCTGCGTCCTGATGGGAGCTGAAGTGGCTGAAGAAGCCGCCTCTCTTCTCCTGCATCCTTAATTGCTGTTCTTTCCTGCAACATTACCAGCATAATGTGCTAATTCTTCCTCTGTGTCATCTGAACACATTTTTAAATGTGTGTGGAGCCTAATTCTCGTTCCCCTCATTTGTAAAGGCCAAAGTTGAGGTGTTGTGAAAGTCTCAGCTCATGCATCAGTGAGTTTCTCTGCAGTTCAATCCACGAGGCCATTAGCTACCTAATCTCACTCCCATTCTGTTCCTGGAGTAAAAGGGAAAAAAAAAATCCCAAGGACAGTGTGACTGTCTCCATTAAAGGGAAAGAAGGGTGAGATAATTAAGAAATATTTCCCAGACTAATTAACCTATGGAAAAGAACAACAACTACAAAAAATATCAGTAAACCTTGACTGATATTTACATTAATGAACCCGAGTTCCAGACAGAAACTCTGAGATCTACTAATAAATATTAGTTTGGAAACAACACAACAATGGGTTCTTTTATATGGCACTCTCTTCTTCAGAAAGCTAGTTGTTAATAAAATACCCCCAGCAAGGGGTCTGGTACAATGCTATTTCTATCTCATAAAATCCATATTGTCTACTTCCAGTCAATGAAACTCACTATCTAATAAAACTCAATTGTGCATGATCCCGAGGCCCAGAAACTGTGGATAATTGAAATGAAAGACACAGAAATACAAATAATTGGCTGTAGTCAATAGCCCTGATGATCCCTCCCTTTTGGCTTTTTAAATATAGTTGCATTTATCAGCATTCTTTCCTAATCTCAGCAGACATTATTCCTCAATACTCCCCAAGACCTGAACCCACCCCAAAACTCTATCCTCTGAGAAGGGGCATTATTTTTCAGAGAGATCACTGAGCTTTATAATCAGTTACACTAAGCTTCAAATTGCTAGTCTAGTTCTTCCTGGTTGTGTGACCTGAACTTTTACACTAGAATTTCAGTTTCCTTATTTGTATAATTAGGATAAGAATATCTAGTCTACAGATTATTGAGACAATTGAAATAAATTGAAAGGGCAGCGCATGCCAACATGACCAGCTCTGCTCTCTATTCGTTCCACCCCACTGGGCAAAGGAGCACTGTGATCCCCAAGAGGAAGCGAACACAGACCGAAAGGAAGAAACTAAGAGACCCTAGAAAACTCAGAAAGGATATAATTATTCTCTGCATAAGTACCAAATGGCCAGCCTTTTTAGGTCTTCTGTAGCCTCATAACTGCAACGCCTCTGAGAATTCATTCTGGCTGGAAAGTAAAAGTGTTAGTCATTCAGCCATGTCCAACTCCTTGTGACCCGTGGACTGCAGCCCACCAGGCTCCTCCGTCCATGGAATTCTCCAGGCAGGGATACTGGAGTGGGTAGCCATTCCCTTCTTCAGGGGGCCTTTCTGACCCAGGGATTGAAGCCGGGTCTCCTGCATTTCAGGCAGCTTCTTTACCATCTGAGCCACCAGGGAAGCCCGCATTCTGGCTGGAGAGAGGATGTTTCCCATATCAGCTTGAATTGAGGCTAAGTGTGCATCCAGAAAGCAACAGGAGCATTGGTAGCTGACAACTCAGCATCCCGCCAAAGCTCAGTTACAGGAAAGAGAAGAGCCTTGGAAAACCTGTGCTTCTTTGAACCTCAGTTTTACATGGAGGATGCAAGCTTGCCTCATCTCCCCTGTGCTTCTGTTGGGTGGTTCAAGATGTTTGTTGGGTTTTTCTGTAAGATGCTACAGAAAACCTGACTGACCTTTTTGGCCAACCTAAGTATTGTTGTTCAGTTACTAAGTCATATCCACCTCTGAGACCCCATGGACCGCAGCACACCAAGCTTTCCGGTCCTTCGCTATCTCCCAGAATTTGCTTCAACTCAGGTCCATTGAGTCAGTGACCATCTGACCATCTCATCCTCTGTTGCCACCTTCTCCTCCTGCCCTCAGTATTTCCCAGCATCAGGGTCTTTTTCAATGAGTCGGCTCGTTGCATCAGGTGGCCAAAGTATCAAGTTTCAGCTTCAGCATCAATCCTTCCAGTGAATATTCATAGTTGATTTCCTTTAGGATTCACTGGTTAGATCTCCTTGCTATCCAAGGAACTCTCATGAGTCTTCTCCAGCTCCACAGTTCAGAAACACCAATTCTTCAATGCTCTGCCTTCTTTATTGTCCAACTCTCACATCCATATGTGACAACTGGAATAGCCAATAATATACATGTCTATACAGTGTGAGGAAGGATGGACTTGAAGAGAGAGAAGAAAAACTGAATGAACAACTCAAACGGTCATAGGAAGAGCTTCGATTTGTCAAAGTAATATCTATTTCCTTTTGAAACAGCAAATACTATTCCCCCCTGGGCAGACTTGAAGTGTGTCTCACCATCTAGCTATTTCCACTTCTACTCCTTTCTCTATACTTACTATCACCAACATTTACATAGAGATCTACACCTCTAACCACATCTTCATCCATATTACCATCATTCTCTCCACCAAAAATTAGGTGTGGAGACCTAGGGATTTTGTGTTCATTTTTCTGTTTTGTTTCATTTCTAGAATGTTTACACAGACTGTGGTTCTTGCCTGGTCTTGTAATGAAAGTTGCTCTTTGCTGCATAAACTTCATTTATTCCTATTTCATCCTCTAAAGCTAGGGCATCCACAATCTCCTTCATGTAGGCTTATTGATAGCCCTGATCTTTATTCATCACACAATTCTCTGAACTCCTGCATAATGTATTACTGTGGCAATAATGAACCCTAAATCTATATGAACTAACAAAAGATGTGGAGTTTGAAATTGTGTCACCCAAACCATCTATGACATGCAGTCTTCACACTTAAAGAGTGTGATGCCCCATTTCCAATTAAATATAGTTCCCATTTTTTTCATCTTGTAATCATCTGAGGCTCTCAAGGATTGGGCCATGGCTACTCCATCATATGTAGCCCCAGTGAGTGTGTGTGTAAGTCACTTCAATCATGTCCGACTCTTTGTGATGCTGTGGACTGCAGCCTGCCAGTCCCCTCTGTCCATGGGGACCCTCCAGGCAAGAATACTGGAGTGGGCTACCACGCCCTCCTCCAGTGGATCTTCCTGCCACAGGGATTGAACGTGAGTCTGTTACCTCTCCCTGTACTGGGGGGCGAGTTCCTTACCACTAGTCCCACTGGGAAGCCCATGTGGCCCCAGAGCTATAGCTGAACCAGAGAACCCTGAAAAATGGTCCTAAGACGTCATGTTGTAAACTTTTTCATTGCTGCAGTCATAGAGTCACCAGCAGTGGAAGGGGAACTAGCACGGGGGAAGTGAAACAACCAGCGCGAACCGCAGGACTGAAGGGCTTCCCTGCTGGCTCAGTGGTAAAGAATCTCCTTCTTTAGATTCTCCTAAAGAATCTCCCAGAAGACTCAGGTTCGATCCCTGGCTCAGGCAGATCCCCTGGAGAAGGAAACGGCAAACTACTCCAGTGTTCTTGCCTGGGAGGTCCCAGGGACAGAGGAGCCTGATGGGCTACAGGCCAAGGGGTTGCAAAAGAGTTGGACGTGACTCAGCGACTAAACAAGAACCACCACAGGACTAAAGTGTGTGTGTGTGTGTGTGTGTGTGCACGTGTGTGAAATCCACAAAGTCAAGTTAACACTGGAACTGGCTGACTGGGAGCAGTGGAATCCTTCTGTATACATTGACTAGATTAATTGTCACATCTTCCAGGCCGTGTCCCTGCATCAGGAAAGCTCTGGCAACTGTAAATTACATGCACAACTGAGCGACTGAACTGAACTGAACTGATGCTATTTTGTGTTTTGGGGATGTCCCATTCCCAACTGCTTTAGGTCTTAGAAATAACATCCTCTAAGAGGTGACCCCTTCCTATCTAGACTAGATAATGTGTCCCTGCCCTGAGTTATCCCATTTATCACTTTTTCCTTTCACTTGGCACATATTATGTTCTGTGTACACACCCGTCTTCTTCAGCAGAGCATGATTCCCCGAGAGCTAGACGGCCCTGTCCATCCCCACCCTTCACTGCACAGAAAAAGCGTGGATGCAGCACTGAGGTTCCATCAATGTTTAAATGTTTGAATAAATACATGAATAAATAAAGCTACCCATTAAACTTTTAAGATATCTTTTTCTTTATTTTATTTAAAATTTTCTTTCCATGTTAACTTTAATTAGATTTTATTTGCATATAAGTGAGAAAGGAGATGGAAGAAAGGAAAAGTTTCATTTTGGCTGAATCTGTGTAGACTTGGTGTAGAGAACAGCCCATCAACCCAGGCTTTTGACCTTAAACGGTAATCAAACATGAACTCTGAGCTTATCCTCCAGTTATTAGATGTCAGGGCTTAGACTCTAATTACATAAGTGAAGCCCAATGCTAGAGAAGTTTTCATTATCAATACTCGTATGTTGGACATAAAACATTGCTGTTTTGGATTTTTTTTAAGGATGGAATTAAAACCCATGTCTAACTGTAGGGTGCTTACATTCTGGTGAGGAAAGGTGGATATATATTTATCTATCTATCTATCTATCTAAATGTGTTTGCAGGTATAGAAACAGTGGCAGCAGCAGTAGGTCAGAATGAATTTGTACTTGCCAGTGAACAGATGGCAAGGCTTGCACATGTGGAGAAATTGGTGGCCATTCTGGGCGAAAGAAATTACAAGATCACGGTCACCTAGGGTCTTGTAGCCTGGAGATTGATGCTGTTTTGCTGAAGTGAACAGTCTGAGGAGAAGGGCACTGGGTGATAAACCAGGAGGTAAGGGATGCCTTACATCCTGTGTAAGGATTACCCTTACACAGGCCAAAGGGATGCCCAGCCAAGGCTTTCTCTACTGTGTTTGGTATTTGGGGACAATTCATTTTTGCTGGATTTCCTGGAGAAGTTCAGAGCAGTGAGCACAGATTTCATCAATGCAAAACAAAGAATTAAAAGATGTTAGATAAGAGAGACACATTAGAGATTGTTCATGACAGATGAGGAAGCCTAGGGCAGGAAGCTGGAGGAGCAGAGGCCCCTGCCCCTTCATGGCCGATCTCACACGTGGTTGTGGTCAGAGCTGGAGAAACCCAGATCCCAACTAAAGGCCGAATGTCCCTGGGCTCCTTTCATTTGCACCTGCAGGTGTTCCTCCCACACAACAGTAGGTGAGAGCAGGGGTCCAGCACAGAGCAGGTCCACAGGTTCCCAGACACATTTGCGTCGTGATTCGTACATCAAGACTGGTTTTCACTCAGGATACTTAGAATGACTCAACACTCCTGTCCTGGAGGACCTTGCATTCTTATGGAGCCACATTGAGTGAAGTTTTAGTATGGAGCCTAACACACCAATGTGATGGGGCCGTGGCTTTCAGAAATACGTTTACGAGCCTTTAGGGGCCTCCCAGGAGGCACTAGTGGTAAAGAAGCTGCCTACCAAAGGAGGACACATAAGAGATGCAGGCACGATCCCTGGGTTGGGAAGATTCCCTGCAAGAGGGCATGGCAATCCTCTCTAGTATTCTTGCCTGGAGAATCCCACGGACAGAGGAGCCTGGCAGGCAACGGTCCATGGGGTCACACAGAGTCAGACAGGACTGAAGGGACTTAGCAACAGAAGCATACGTGCCGTTTCATATAGACCTTAAACTTCATTTTGATTTTCACTTAGTTATGTCACTAAGATTTGCTACTTTATCTTTTCTTAAACTTTTTGTTTTATGTTGGTGTATAGAATGGCTACCCACTCCAGTATTCTTGCCTGGAGAATTTCATGGACAGAGGAGCCCAGCAGGCTATGGTCCATGGCGTTGCAAAGAGTTGGACATGACTGAGCAACTAACACACACAGTTAATTCACAGTATTGTGTTAGTTTCAGGTGTGGCTAAGTGATTCAGTTATACATGTATCCTCTCTTTGTCAGACTCTTTCCCCATATAGATTATTACAGAATATTGAGTATAATTCTGTGTTATATGGTAGGTCCCTGTGGATTGTTTTGTATATAGAAGTACATATATGTTAATCCCAAACTCCTAATTTATCCCTCCCCCACCAGCTTTTCCCTTTGATAACTGCAAGTTTGTTTTCAAAGTCTGTGAGTCTGTTTCTGTTTTGTAAATAAATTCATCTGTCTGGGTTCATCCTTCAACTGCGCACATTGAACCTTCCACTGAACCGGCAGCCTCCGAGCACCTGGAGCTCCAGGGGAAGCTGTGCCCTACTCTTAGAACCAAACTGGAGAATCAGTCCCTGAGGTTGAAAGGAAATCTATCTGATTTGGTTACTGACAGAAGAATAAGTGGCTTTATTGCTCCTATCTACTCTCTTAAGAAGGCGTTGAGGAGCCCACATGATCTGAGCCTCTGCAGTTGCTAACCCTCCGGTCTCTGTCTCTCCTTCTCTCACTGTATCATTCTCTCTTACACACACTCAGCTCTGTATCAGCCTTCTGGAATAACTCATGATTCTACGAGGAGTTATGCTCCACCCACTGCCATCAGCTTTTGCATAGAGAACTTCCCTCCCTAGAACACTTCTTGCCTCTTCCGTCCAAGACGCCACGGATGCTGTTTATTATGTTTGAGACAAGGATAGATTTTCTTACACTTCAATCCTACAACTGTTCAGACTTTATTTCTTCATAGAGATAAGCCTCTATGGTAATTGTCCATTCATTTGCTTTACTTTTTCTCCTATAAGACTATGAGCTACTCCTAAACAAACGCTGTCATTTTTATTTATAATCAAGAAATTCTGGGACATCCCTGGTGATCCAGTGGCTAAGAGTCAGCTCCCGATGCAGCGGGCCCGAGTTTGGCCCCTGGTTGGGGAATTAGATTCCACGTGCTGCAACTAAAGAGTTCATATGCTATAACCAAAGATCCCGTGTGCCATAGCTAAGACCTGGTGCAGCCAAATAAATAAATGAAAATACTTTCTGAAGAAAGAAATCCTAGTGTCTTTATAATAGGGTAAACGGTGCTGAATAAGGTATTTGGTAGAAATCTCCCTGTTTCCAGAACTACTACACTCACCTGTGAGTATGCATACACAGACACACACACAGGCCTAAGAGCTGAAAACAATCTCCAAAACGCCATCTGATCACCCTCAGGCCACTAAACAAATAGTTATTCCCATTTGAAAGATGTTAAAGAGCAGTTGATATCATCTCCTAGGGCAGGCCCAGCCCTGGACAAAGCAGTGGGGCAATTTGCTCTGAGAGCTCACCTATGCTGGTGCAGCCTCCCTCAGATGACTCTCACCTCCTCTCTGGAAGGTGAGTGGGGTCTCAGTGCTGACACCTAGAGATCCTGCATTTGTCACCTAGGAAAACTTCAATGCCCTCACATACAGGGTGCCCCCGAGGGTGGCAAAGGAGACTCTGGTCTATATCTACTTCCTCTGGCTTCTTATTAGGACGTGGTATTGCTAAATAGAGATATTTTGAGAATTCTGTGCCCAATCTCTGTCATTAATCATAGGAAGGAATTGATGTTTTCAAGTATCTGTAGTGGGATTTTGAGCTTTGAATTTCATGGGAAGAATTGAAATATGATAAATATTGATAACAACTGTAAATAGCAGGCAGCTGAGAAAAACTGTCACTGCTGGTATGTTAAATTACACAATTAAAAAAAAAAAATCATGAGCAGTATTTCATTTAATCCTCAGAATGGCCCAGTTAAAGCAGGTGAGACAGAGGCCACTATTTCATTAACAATGAGAAAGGGACATCAAGGTGCAGAGAAGAGGAGCCGGTATTTGAAGTCAGGAAGCTGGTGCCAGCTCTCTTGACATCAGGGCAGATGTACTTTCCAGAAGCTGCCACTTCAGTTCAGATCCTAGCTGCTAATGTCCAGATGCCTAATGTGCCCAAATCATTCACACCACTGTTTTATTAAAAAATGCAACCCACACACACGCGTGAGTGCACACACACGTCCTCTCCCGATGTTTCCTAAACAAAGGGTAGGACACAAGTATATTAGAAATTTTTCAAATCAAATTCAACTTCTTTCAGTGCTAAGGACCAGAACACTCCAGCCATTTCACCTAGGAATTTCTCTTCTAAAAATTTACTCTAGATAAAGAGCCAAGGGCGCAGATTTTGATGTTCATTTCAGAATTATGAAAGTCAATATTTGAAAACAAACCTTGACATTAGAAGAACACTCAGAGAATTTATGTTGTATCCATAGACTGGCATCTTGGGAAGCTGTCAAAATTCTCACTTGCAAAGAATGTTTCACGAGATGTGAGATGTTTGTGACTTAAATCTAAATAGATACATTAAGAATAAATAAGAATGAAAACTATATCAAATTGTTATTAGTAGGCATCTTGAATCATACACTTATGGATGATTATGTTTTCTTTGTTTTAGTCATGATATTCAAAAATAAATGCATTTGAGTAATAAAAAATTAAGATTTATTAGTAAAAATGATAAGCTTAATGCATCTTTTCATTTAGTGTGCTGTGTTGAGCTCCTCTTATAGCCACTATTCTAAGGGGCTAAAATACACCAGTCTCTACATTGCGGAACTCACATTTGTGTGGGTGGGAGGTTGGAGAGACACAAGTTAGATAATAAGCAATAAACATGCCAAATAAATGACATGACATTTCTTCATTTAGCAAACAGTTTATAATGCTTTCTCTGTGCCAGCTGATACTCTAATTAGAAGATGACATTAAAAAAAGAAAAAAAACTGTATAGGATACAGAGCTTGCAGGCAAAGGGTGAGTGCAATATTAAATAAGATGAGCAGAGGAGAGCTCATCATTGACAGGGTAGCCTTTGAACAAAGTCACAGAAGAGATGAAAGCCTTGGTCAAAACAGTCCCTTATTTGAAATCTTGGGGCCAGGTTTGTTTTCAGAATTTTTCAAAACTTAGAGATGAAATTACATGCATGTACTGTTAACTAATACTTCAGTGGGGCCCAAGGCAGTACTCTTTATCAAAGGCATTGCTACTGTTGCAGGGAAACATAGGGGTATTCACACAAAGTGGTATCTATCTAGAATATACTTGTTGTTTTCATTCAGTCGCTAAGTTGTGTCAAACTCTTTGTGACACCATGGACTGCAACGTGCCAGGCTTCCGTGTCCTTCTTCAGCTCCTGGACTTTCCTCAAACAAATGGTCATCGAGTCGGTGATGCCATCCAACCATCTCATCCTCTGTCACCCTCTTCTCCTCCCGGACTCTGTTAGCCCACATCAGTCCAGGTTTGGTTTCTCCACTAAATATGTTGCAGGGAACAGTTGTTTAATTTCAAGCCTTTTTGGATTTCAGAAACAGAAAAAAGGGGCTTTGTGGTACTCTGCAATCTGAGATAACCTTTCATAGTTATTGTCATCACCACGGTGTTCCCCTCTTGCTCCATGTGCCTGCTTATAATGACGCAGCTCAGAGACGGACTCGGGCCAGTTCAGATGTTAGAGGATGGTGTGGGTTACTTATGGTCTGTGCTGGTAAGCTATCACCAGAAGTCCAAATGGCCCAGGCTTTCCTGCCAGAGGGGGTTTCTGCTCTGCAATGAGATTTGGGGTAGCTTACTCCTGAAAGTTCCTCCGCTGTAAGAAAATGTCAGTCCATAAAGGCATAAATATCTTGCATAATCTCCTGATAGCCATCTTGCATGCATGCTCAGTCAGTCACGTCTGACTCTTTGTGAGCCCACAGATGATAGCCTGCCAAGGCTCCTCAGTCCACAGGATTTTTCCAGCAATAATACCACTGGACAGCTGGGTATTCTGATGGCCGTCTTAAACAGCAACTGTTCCAAAGGCAATGCACTAACATGGATGCACTTCAGAGATGAATAAGATCCACCCACTGTATTGTGAACACGATTCTGGTACATGTAAGGAGTTCATTGAGTATGAGTTGAGGAGATATTTGATAAATGAAGATGCCTGGCTGCTTGCTCACCCACGTGTACTGCTCACTCCTTGCCCCACCCCAGACTCTCCCAGGAGAGCTGCCTCATGTTTTCAAGTGTTCTAAGCTACATGAATGCTTTCAAATATTCTCAATTAGTTTTGGCTTCCATATTCTAAAAGCTAATTAAAAAAATACTTTACCATGGAAATGTCACGCTGCCACGAGGCAAAGACTTGTTCTGTTCTGTGCTGCATTCTCAGGTCCTTAAAGTGTGCCTATAAAACAGCAGACGTCATATATATAACATTTATGTATGCATGTATATACATAAAACTTTCACAAGCAACATACACACACATATATATAGAATTATGTATACATGGAATTGTAACTGTATTTTATTGTATCTACAATTCCATATTTATATGGGAGTCAAGAATATTGGCACAGTTGCCCTTAAACAATATGAATTCCTATAAAATTTAGGGCAAATATGTTTTTCTACTTTTTTGTGCTCCAGATTAATTGTATCAGTTCAGTTCAGTTGCTCAGTTGTGTCCAACTCTTTGTGACCCCATAGACTGCAGCATTTCAGGCCTCCCCGTCCATCACCAACTCCTGGAGTTTACTCAAACTCATGTCCTTTGAGTCGATGATCCCATCCAACCTCTTATCTCATCCCCTTCTCCTCCTGCCTTCAATCTTTCCCAGGATCAGGGTCTTTTCAAATGAGTCAATTCTTTGCACCAGGTAGCCAAAGTGTTAGACTTTCAGCTTCAGCATCAGTTCTTCCAATGAATATTCAGGACTGATTTCCTTTAGGATGGACTGGTTGGATTTCTCTGCTGTCCAAGGGACTCTCAAGAGTCTTCTCCAACACTGCAGTTCAAAAGCATCAATTCTCAGCACTCAGCTTTCTTTATAGTCCAACTCTCACATCCCTACATGACCACTGGAAAAAACCAAAGCTTTGACTAAATGGGCTTTTGTTGGCAAAGTAATGTCTCTGATTTTTAATATGCTGTCTAGGTTGGTCATAGCTTTTCTTCCAAGGAGTAAGCGTCTTTTAATTTCATGGTTGCAGTCACCATGTGCAGTGATTTTGGAGCCAAATAAATAAATAAATAAATAAATAAAGTCTGACCCTGTTTCCACTGTTTCTCCATCTATTTGCCATGAAGTGATGGGACCAGATGCCATGATCTTCGTTTTCTGAATGTTGAGTTTTAAGCCAACTTTTTCACTCTCCTCTTTCACTGTCATCAAGAGGCTCTTCAGTTCTTCTTCGCTTTCTGCCAAAGTATGGTGTTATCTGCATATCTGAGGTTATTTGTATTTCTCCCAGCAGTCTTGATTCCAGCTTGTGCTTCATCCAGTCCAGCATTTCTCATGATGTACTCTGCATAGATAAATAAGCAGGGTGACAATAGATAGCCTTAACGTACTCCTTTGCCGATTTGGAATCAGTCTGTCATTCCATGTCCAGTTCTAATTGTTGCTTCTTGACTTGCATGCAGGCTAATTGTATACAGTACTTGTTTCCTCGGGACCCATCATGGCTGTGAGGGTTCCATTGAATTCATTTTTATTTCCAACCAGATCATCCAACCCTTCTCCAGTCAGTCTTGCCATAAGTCCTACTCCAGCCACTCCACTATACCATTCTTCCAGTCATGGCATTATTTGGAGTTCTTCATATGATATTTCATTTTGATAAGTGAGTAAGGAGAAAATGTCAATGTTCAGACAGTAAACCTCAGTGCAAGAAGAAGAGGAAATTTGCTACCAAGAAGAGGAAGTTTGCTACCAAGTGATCCAAGGCCGTGCCTGTCACAGAGCAAAGGAGCCTACAAAGAATCAAGCTTATTCCCACGGCAGTGAAAATGGAGGTTAATATCACAAACCAGCTGGCTTCACCGTTGCATTATCTGGATTCAGAGCTCTTTAGGATGTGTAACCAGGCCAAATAGCCTGATTTTCTGCATTACTTCTCCTTAGCTTAAAATTTTAAAAAAAATTGAACAAAAGGAAAACTAAAACAAAAAAACATACCCCTTTCAAGGGCCATCGTGAGTTCTGGGAGCAGGCATAAAATGAACAGGGAGAATGCAGGGGAGAAATAATGCCAGCGAGGCCGCAGGCTCTCCCTCCCCTCTGAAGCCCAGGCTGCAGAGGAAAACCCTGCAGTTTCTGCGGAGCCAGGAAGCACAGGACAGCTCACATCTGGCCAGGCTACCTGAGAGTGTCCCGTTTCTGCCAGAATCGTCCCCTCGGCACTTGTGAGCAGCACCGGGCCAGCTTCTTCACTTCCTGGACCACTCCTGCTGGTGAGAATGGTCATGAGTTTTGACTTCAGTTGCTGTTCAAATACTTCTATCCTGGCAGTTGAAAATCTAAGTTTCTGTCTCTCTTACATCCTTTGCATCACTCCAAAACATCTTAGGAACGGTGAAGCAGGAGAAACAAGTCGTTACGTCTGTCTGCTTAAAACAAACACTATAGCGGGAATTCCTGGTGGTCTCGTGGTAAGGACTCTGCACCTTCACTGCTGAAGGCTGCGGTTCAATCCCTGGTGGGGGAACTAAGAAAGACCCCATAAGCCACGTGGCAAGGCCAAAACAAAAAGATACCATGGAAAGCAAAGGGTTTAATTCCCAAGCAAAACTTTCTTTTTTTTTTTTTTTAAACAAGGCCCTGTGAAATGTATTTCTGATTTTAAAGGAACAGAACTGGAAACTGGAAAGTATATGTTTGCTGTTATACCTAAATATATAAAGATTTTAATACCTATTGTATTTGTCAATGTGCTAAACAAACTGAGACTTGAAATGCAGAGACACAGTTTTAAACACGCCTAAGATGCAAGTATCTCAGCTTCTGTTTATTCATTGTGTATAGCCGTTAATTCCTTACCCAATAAAAATGCAAGCCAGGGGCTCTGCTGGTAACTTGCAAATGGCTATTGATGAGGATAACAGGGACACGCAATCCAGAGGCACTGGGCTAGAGACTTGGGGTGTTTGTTGGTAAGGCCCCCATCCCTGTTCTGAAGGACTCTCAGTTGTTGTCACTGACACACCCAAATCTATACAGTTATTTTAAGAGCATGCCTCAGGATTTCCCTGGTGGTTCAGTGGATAAGATTCCACACTCCCAATACAGAGGGGTCAGGTTCGATCTCTGGCCAGGGAGTCAGTTCCAGCATTCTGCAAAAAAAAGAGCCTGCATACTGCAATGAAGATCCCACATCCTGCAGTTAAGACTCAGCATAGCCAAATAGCTAAATTTAAAGTAAATTAATAAAGAGGGTGTGCCTATTTGATACCTACTCCTTGCCCACGCATTAAGCTTTGAGCTGGGAATGCACATGTAACAAATTCAGAATGTGGGAAGTGTCCTGAGGGCAGGCGGCACAGGAGTGTGGCCCCCTTTAGTGCAGGATGTGAGGCTGCACCTAAGATCCCACGCTGGGCAGAGGAAAGAGGGTTCTGGGATGTAGAAAGAGCACATGACCAGAGTCCATGGGAGAGACAGCCTGCCACGGAAAAAAATTAAAGTTAGCGAGATCATTGAATACAGGGGGAGAGTAGTTCATTATAGGGAGTGGATTGGTCTGGAGTTTGTGATAGGAAGACTTGGGGCTGGTATTAGGAATTTGAGCTGTCTCATAAAAGCAACCCCACGCCTTGGAAGATTTGCAAACAGAGGACGAACAGAAACACATTCTCTCCCGTGTCCTTGAGATTCATCCTGCTCTGCCTGCAGGATGACTGTTCCTTCTCTGACCATCCTCCTGAACTTTCTTTCAGGACTTGGTGGTGATACTAACCTTGCTAGAAGGACTTGGGCGTGTGATGAACCACATTTAAAAATCTACTCTGCCACTCGCTGGATGTGAGAATTTAGACATCGCCTTGCAAAGATGTTCTTCCTTAATTGGGCCTCCTAATGGGCTACTAATTAAGTCTATGTTTCAACGCTTTAAAAATGCTCTCCTCTGTGGTCGTTGTCGTATGAATTTCAATTAAATGCCTTAACTCACTGGCCTTGGGCACTTAAGTGGATTGCCAAGATGAAGTCATTTAAACATATATGTCTATTTCAGGACTGCTTCTGTGAAAGATAAAGAAGGAACTAGCTCTGTGAAGTTTTCCCATGGAGATGATAATGAACCCTTGTCTCCTCAGCCTTAATAATCCTTGTTTATCCTTCTGCCAGGTGGCTTAGTGATAAAAAAAAAAAATCTGTCTGCCAAGCAGGAGATGTGGGTTCAACCCCTGGGTTGGAAGATACCCTGGAGAAAAAAATGGCAATCTGCTCCAGTATTCCTGCCTGGGAAATCCCGTGGACAGAGGGGCCTGGCAGGCCACAGCCCTTGGGGCTGCAGAGTCAGACACGACTTAGAGACCAGTCAGCAACGGCAGCATCGCTTTGCTGCGGTCGGCAAAGACCTCAGACCCTGGAATCAAGAACCAACGTGATTAGGTACCGGGGCGTAAGCTGGTGCAGCCACTAAGGAAAACAGTTTGCAGATTCCTCCTAAAACTACAAATAGAGTTGCCGTATGGTCCAGCAGTGCCACTCCTTGGCATATATACAGGGAAAACTATAACTTAAAAAGATGCATGCGCCCTATGTTCATAGCAGCATTATATATGAGCGTCAAGACATGGAAGCAACCTAAATGCCCATTTACAGATGAATGGATAAAGAAGATGTGGTACAAATATACAATGGAATGCTTCTTAGTCTTAAAAAAGGAGTAATAATGCCATTTGCAGCAACATGGGTGTTCTTAGAGATTATCATACTAAGTGAAGTAAGCTGGAAAGAGAAAGGCAAATATCATAAGATTATATTTTTGTGGAATCTAAAATAGGACATAAATGAACTTATCTATGAAACAAGCTCACAGGCACAGAGAATGAGACTTGTGGTTTCCAAGAGAGAGGGGTTTGGGAAAGTGATGGATAGGGAGTTGGGATTAATAGATGAAAATATTATGTATAGAACAGGTAAACAAAAAGGTTCTCCTGCATGGCACAGGGAGCTACAGTCAGTATCCTGTGATAAACGATAATGGGAAAGAATATGAAAAGGAACATATATAGACACACATGTGTATATAATTGAATCACTTTTCTGTGAGGCAGGAATTAACACAATATTATAAATCAAGTATACTTCAATTATTTAAGAAAACGAATAGCAGCCATCAGTTTATCCTGGACAAACACCGCCTGTGTTTGTCCCAAAGACACATGTGCCCCTAGTCATACCATAATGCATTATCTTGTAAGCATCAGACACTTATTAAGGAAATTGAAACTTCTTAAGGGGCAGATAAGTGGAACAAAGAAAATAAACCGTATCTGGCCTCCACTCAGAGCATAATGGCAGGTGTTTTTCCTGTCTGATGATTCATTCACTTAAACTTGACCAGATCTGTGAAGTGGAGTCCACAGTGAACTGTGACCAAAGCATTTTACAGGTAAGGATGCGGAGCCTGAGAGAGAGGCTGGTGACTTGCTGGGTGAGCTCTGGCTTGCATGTGTTTTATGTGTTACACACAAGAGTTGTAAAAACAAGGCATGTCTGACCCCTGGCCCATCCATGGTCTTTAGGTGAATGGTCCCTTTGTGAAGGAACATAAAAATAAAACGTGATTTTTTTTTCCTAAATGCATACTACCTGCTAGGCACTGTGCTAAGCATATTGGATCCATTATTCCATTGAATGCCTCACATAAATCTAGATGGTAGAGTAGGTTCTATTATTCTTCAGATTTTGTAGACAGAAAACGGAGACTCTGGCAGGTGAAGCAAACAGTCCAAGACCTTCAAGAGGAAAAAGTAGCAGAGCTGGACTTACAGATCTGCCTTTTGAGGTCACCTTTGTTCTTATCCATTCCACTTATGCACAATAATGCAATTATTATATAGCAGGTGAAAGTAAAGGTGGTATGTTATTTACAGTATTCAAAGTTAACATTGGTTAGTGAGGACTTGCAGAGAAGGTTTTGTGGAGGCAGAAGGCAGCATGCAGCAGGCAGGCGATGGGTGGCTGGAGAGTATCCAGAAACTAGAGGGGAGATGAAGGGCATTCCAAGCAAGGCAGCATCATGGTCAAGTCAGGGTTTTGGACCAAAAAAGGTCAGATCTGAGGGATTTTAAAGAGAATATCAAGCCAGAGTGTAAATTTCAATTTTGAAGAAAATAGTTAGTTATAGTATTCTATGATACTATATGCCCCTGTGTTTGGTAATAACATTTCTCCTCCAGTTTCCTACAAAAAGAAAAGTTGTAACTCAGAGACAGGCAGATGAAAACCACCCTCATTCATCAACTTTGGTTGCTATGGAAACTCTTGGTGATACTCTGTACAGAATTCTGGAATCAAGGTCATCTAGACTATCCCTGGGGTTGGTTCTGCTTAGAATATTTTAGGAGTGATTAGTCAAGCTAAAACTACCCTCCGGCTAGGGGTAGCAGTTGAGGTTAGGATTACTGACAGCAAGGTTGATAAAAACTTAACCCTTTGTAACCTAATGACAAGAGTTAAATAATTCATTTTGCTCATTGATTTTTTGAAAAAGGGAGAAAGGATGATGCCACTAATCCAAAAATTAGGAAAAAAGTAGAAAACTCAGAAAATAAATAGCTGTGAATTATGGAATGACCCATGCACAATAAATGCAACTTAATAGATATTTTAAAATTGTAATTTCTATCATTTAGAGAGGACACAGAATGCTGGTTTAAAGTGTGACCCCCAGCAGAAACTCATGCCTGATTCAGGTCCTAATGTGGCTCTCTGGGAACTGAGTGATTAAGGGAGGAAAGATAAACTCTCTAACCTTCCATCTCAACTGAATACCGGGGATATGCCCTCCTTAGTTGCAAGTTTTGCTCATTTGTTCACTTTCCTTTTATAGTGTCGTCTTCCCCAAGATGGAAAGAGCCTAGTTACTGTCTATCAGCTTAATTCAGATTCACCCAGGGTGGACCTGGAGACAAGTATTCTGCAAATAGTTTGTCTGGAAAATAAAGGGAGGAGTATCAGAGGCCAGGAAGCCAGTCAGGGAAGAGAGAGCATCACAAAGCGTGTTATCCACTAAAGGAGGTCAGGAGAGGTGAAGTAGGAGCTCAATCCCACTGGAAGAATTTATGGGGGTCAGTGTAGAACACAACCCAGTGGGGTGGGTAGGTTCATCAGTGCTGGGCTGAGGGATGTTTGCAAGGAGCAGTAAGTCTCTGGTACTTCCATCCTTCTATGTGATGGGCAAAGAGGCCTCCCATGGGGAGAGAATGTCTTCAGATAAAAAAAAGAAAGAGGGATATAGGGGAGATGCTTTTTTAAAAAAAATATTTACTTATTTAAATATTTTGCTTGGCTGCACTGCATCTCAGCTGTGGCACGTGGGGTCTAGTTCCCTGACCAGGGATGAAATTCAGCCCCTCACCTTGGGAGCTTGGAGTCTTAGCCCCTGGACTAACAGGGAAGCTCCCTGCAGGGAGAATTCTAACATGTGGAAGTGTTAAAGTTAAGGACATATGGGTGGGTATCACTAGCATCTGCTGTGCTTCCCCTAGCTCAGAGCAGACAGCATTGTCTCCATAAATATCAGTCAAATGAATGACCTATAGGATGAATGACCCTCTAGCACTGTGCTTCCTTCTCTGGTTGCACATTCGAATCAGATGGGAAGCTTTTAAATACCGTTACATCCACGCCCTAATGCAGGCCAATTAAATCAAAGTCAGAATGGTTAATAGTCAGGACAGAGAATTACTGCTCTTGCTCAACTAATGCATGAATTCTCTCTACCAAATTCCTGACAGATGGCCATATAACCTCTTTTTGAAACCCTTCTTGGGAGGGATTTTGCTATTCTCAAAAACAAAGCATCCCCTTTCTTGACAGCACTAATTGTTCCAATGTTTTTTCCTTATATTGAGCCAAAATTTGCCTCTGTACCTTCCATCAGTCATCCACCCTCTGCACTTCCAGAATAAAGCAAAATGAGTCTATTCCATTTTCTACATGACTGCCCATTAGATATTCAAAGGCAGTCAAAATGCCCTAACTTGACCTTCATTTTCCACACTCCAAACACACTTAGCTCTTTCAACAACTGCTATTCAACCCGCTCTAATCGTATTTGAGTTTGCCAATTCACTTTTTCCTGTGGAATTTTCAGTTGAACCCAAGGTCCATGGTTGCATGTGGAAATATAAAGAGGACCATGTGTTAAATGAAGTGTGTGTGTGTGTGTGTGTGTGTGTGTGTGTGTGTGTGTGTGTGTGCATGTGTAAAAGTTATCGGTGATGGGTTCACTTCAAGTATATTCACTTGAATTGTCTTATTAAGCAAAACAGGACCTCCACTTTTTCTTTCCCATCTCCCAGAACTTGCCTCTCCTAACCATGTTTATTTTTGTCTTTTGGCTAATTTGTTTGAACACCTCAGTTCTTACATTGCTTTTAGGGCAATATTTTTAGTATGCATAGCATGAATGTTTAGATTGAGGTTTGTCACCTGTCCTTTTGATAAGTACTGAGCCACAAAATTCATGAACTCAAAAACAAAATAAAATCAATATGTTTGCTTTTGAGAGAAAGAGACTTAATTGCGGTGGTCCTCCAGGGAAAGCAATTCTGAGCTAGTGACCAGATCTGCCTCAAATGTAGAGGGCCAGCAGGTGGACCTCTTCTGGACAAATTTGATGGAAGAAGATGGAGCGAGTCTTTGCTGTTTTACAGACAGTCAGCATCATGCCTGGCTCTCTCTGCTCCAACACAAAATAGAACTCCAGTTAGCTTTAGCAGAGTGCCTCTAAAAGAAAGTTTGGGGTAAAAGCAATTTTGTGCCAGTGAATGTAACATGATCTCCAAAAACACAGACAAATAGGCCAGTGAATGTAGCATAATCTCAGAAAACACAAATAGAATTGGCTGATGGCTGCAATCAGTAATCTTGATCTGGAAATAAGATCAAGGCTTTGATTCTCACAGTCAAGTCTGAAACAACTGAGAGTTTGATATACTGCCAGGGCCAAGGATGAGGCAGTGGGAGAGACAGTCAAGATGACTTGAGAACAAGAGGAAAGACCTGAGTCAGAGGAACAGCACCATACCCACAGGGACACCACTGATCATCATAATGATTCTAGTGATCTGTGATTCCCAAGCCTCGGTTGATGCCCCTGTGAAATGAAAGAAGATTATCAGCCAAACAACTATAGTAATGATAGGAAAGTCTTTATCTCTGTGCCTCAGCTACCTCTTCTGTAAAATGGGATTTTAAGAAGACATACTTTGTGGGGTTATAGTGAAGACTGACTGATCTGATACATATGTAAAGCTCATGGAGTAGAGCCTGGCACATGATAAGCATGCAAAAGTGTTAACTAGTATTTAAGGGTCTGTCCTTAATTGTTTCCCTTTAGTTCCAAAACCTTCAGGACTCAAGTTTTTCAAGTGTAAAACAGAGGAAGGTTTTTAGAGTCCTTGAAGACGCTGGCTCTAGTTCAGTAGTTCTCTGGGCGTTGCTGAATTTAACAAATTGCTCTGGGAATCTGGCTGTGGTCTGTCTCCCAAAGCTGCCTTCTTCCTATGAGAAGAATTTGGGTTAACTTCCCAGGGTCTGACTCTTAGAGTGTATGCAGGGAATGTGTTTAGAATGAATGAATGAAGTGCTGCATATAAAAATTCATTAACACCTGTCTCTGTGCCTTTGGGGCTTCTCTGTGGGGAGGCAGCTGTGGCAGGTTCTCAGAGTCGGGAGAGCAAGAGGCAAATTTCAGCTCCTCTGTTTTCTCATTTTCCTGACTTATTTTTCCTTCCAAGTTATTCCATCTTTATGATTCCTTTATTGATGCTTCCCCACTTACCTCTTTTTAAATCTTATTGAATTGCAGGTATAATTCTAATCTATTATACAATTTCTTTCAGAAGAAAGAAGGGTATAAATACCAAAAGATAGATAATACCATTTTTATGATTTGGGATAAGTTATGTTGTTTCTCTGAATCTCATTATTCCTTTGCTACATGGAAACTTACCTGATTTCTCAGTTGGTAAAGAATCCACCTGCAATGCAGGAGATCCCAGTTCGATTCCTGGGTCGGGAAGATCTCCTGGAGAAGGGATAGGCTACCCACCCCAGTATTCTTGGGCATCCCTTGTGGCTCAGCTGGTAAAGAATCCACCTGCAGTGTGGGAGACCTGAGTTCAATCCCTCAATTGGGAAGATCCCCTGCAGAAGAGAAAGGCTACCCACTCCAGTATTCTGGCCTGGAGACTTTCGAGAACTGTATAGTCTATGGGGTCACAAAGAGTCAGACGTGACTGACTGACTTTCACTTTCACTTTTTCATTTTCGAATAGGATCTATAGGGGGTGCAATTAGTAATCTCTCCAAATATCCTTTTCTATCCCTTTTTCCTTCCATCTTGAACTCTAATTCTTTTTCAAGCATTCACTGTCTTCCACCCATCTGTGTGCGAATGGGGAGACAGATCCTGCCCTCTAGCCTCAAATTCTGAGACAATATGGAGGTCTGGCACCTCTACCAGGAACAGCCTCTGGCATATGATGAAATTCTAGCAAAGTGAAGAATCTCTTTTCCCTAAAAGGCTATGGTTCTTGGCAAGAAATAGCTAGTTTTCTTCCTTTGTATATTGCCATAACTAGGTTCATTCTGTCGACTATGAAAATGAAAATAACATGCTGAAGATGGTCAAAGGAAAATACAAGAAAAGACACGGGATCTTGGTAACACTGTCAGGCCACTGAATCCATTCTGGACTCATCGAGTGTGAGACAGCAAACGTCCCTGTTGGTTGAAACCAGTCAGCTTGGCTTTTTCTATTGCAACACAGAGCGCCTTATTTAGAGCATTATTCATGCCATAAAGTGACTGAAGGACTGGAGGAGGTAACAGACAGGGCTTAGTATTTACATGTTGATACCAGGCATGTTAACATTTTCAACAAATGTTGATGCCTCTGCGATAGCTATTTTTTTTCCCTGCTGTGAGATGATATTTCACTTATATATGCATACTTCATAATTATAGTCCCATTCTGGACAAAAGTTGCTGATTTTTAGCCATTTGATGGCCAAATATATCTCATCACAGCATTCCACCAGGGTAGGCATTTGGTGTTTCTTTCTGTGGGTATACAAAGATTTGATGGATACTTCTTCTGAAGGATAAACATATTTGGGGAAGGACAAGAGATTCTCCACCTTATCTGCTGCTGTTGCTACTGCTAAGTCACTTCAGTTGTGTCCTACTCTGTGCGACCCCACAGACGGCAGCCCACCAGGCTCCCCCGTCCCTGGGATTCTCCAGGCAAGAACACTGGAGCGGGTTGCCATTTCCTTCTCCAAAGCATGAAAGTGAAAAGTGAAAGTGAAGTCGCTCAGTCGTGTCCGACTCCTAGCGACCCCATGGACTGCATCCTAGCAGGCTTCTCCAGGATTTTCCAGGCAAGAGTACTGGAGTGGGGTGCCATTGCCTTCTCCGCCTCCTTATCTAGAACTTCCCAAATACTAAACTATATTTCTCTTCCTCACAGAGACTCTTTAACCTCACAAGTTGCATATGAAATAGACATCAGAATTCCTATCTAAAGATGCTGAGATTATGAGCAGTTAAGAGATTGTCTCAAGATCACACACAAGAGAAATGGCAGAGCTTTCAGTCACATCTACTGATTCCCCAAAACATTCTCTTTTCACCACATTAGACTTTCCTAAGCTAATAAAGAAAAAGACGGATATTCCCACATGGGAATAAAAAAGCCACAAAGCTATAGTGGGAAGGAGCAGGTCAACACTGGGTCATCAGATGAACCATCTGGGTTCCTCTCTTCCCCAACAATAAATTCCTGCGTGGTAGATGCCATTAAACTTATTCCGCATCTCCCAGTGTTTGCTGTCTTGCCATAGGCTTTTTCTTTTTTTTTTCAGGTTGAAAGCAATTGACCATGGTACATAAGCAACAAACTATCAAAACTGCCTACACAGGTGCGCAGAGTGGCGGCCTAACCCAGGCCACTCACAGCAGCGCTAACCTGACACACGCCTAATGATACACACAATACAATTCTGAGACATCGAAATTAGGTGTAAATGGTGAGCTGTTGACATAAATGACTGCAATTAGTATTGTGTCTGCACAGGTAGACCCTGTGTTACATTTTGCATTTCTCACTGGTTGATTCTTTGGGATTTATAAATTATTATCATTGTTGGACAGATTTTATAACTGCAAAATGCAAGCCCTTGGGAATTTGTGGCCAAAGGGTTATATTTGTTTATTTGACTTCATTTGTTTGTTTATACTGTACCCTGCCAATTTCATAAAGGTTTAGGGATCCTCTGCAATAACCACAGACAATGCAGTAGGAAAATATGCATATATAAAACACAGCACAACAGCAAAATCAACAAGAAAAAGAGGTTTAGGCCACAAAAAAATCTAAAAGTTGACAATGTTTTTTGGGTCAAGGATGAGATGTTAAAACTTTCCTGGACTATCTAATACATCAATTTATTTCTAATTATCTTAATAACAACCCTGCAAAGCAGATATCCTAATTCTCATTTTACACTCAGGTCAGAGAGAGAAAAATGTGTTTACTATTCATTTCAGCTAGTTAATTAATAATGCTGAGATTAAAATGCAGTCCGTAAAACTTCAAACTCATAGTCTACTCTGGTGAGTAGGAAAGGACTTTAGGTGAGATGAAGTTGAGGGCGATGATGGGTCTGGAATTTGGAGAAAATAAAAGTTGAATCCAAACATCTAGAACAGAGAGAACCGAAGTTAGAAGTGGGCAGCCCAGCGTGGTCCATGTAAACACTGGCGCTAACAGGAACTGCAGGAAGAATGCTCTGAGGACCATGAGAACTTAGCAAGCTCTCAGCATTTATTTAATATGTATTAACAGAAGTGCGTACTGCTAGCTCTGTCATGTCTGACCCTTTTTGACCACAGACTGTATCCTGCCAGTCTCCTCTGTCCATGGAATTCTTGAGGGAGGAACAGTGGAGTGGGTTGCCATTTCCTCCTCTAGGGGACCTTCCTGAACCAGGAATTAAACCTACATCTCTTGCTTCTTCTGCATTGGCAGGCTGGTTCTTTACCACTAGTGTCCTCTGGGAAGCTGTCCATTAACAGGAGTAGATGTCAATAAATCTTAAAAAGTATTAAGTATATGAGTGTCAGGACACTGGCATCATTATATGTTCATCTTAGTTTGGACCATTTCTGACTTGGAAGAGACTTCCATAATTCAAAGAAAGCAAAAATCTTGAAAGAAAACTTCTGTGCTCACTGCAAATGCAGGCAGAAACACAAACCAATGTCAACTGCCCTTGGTCACAAAGAGTTAATAATGTCATGGCTTATGACACCCTCACATGAAAATATGAAAAACAGTAAACAGATATTATAATTAGATTTTGGAAATGCTTTCAAAAACTATCCACAGTTTCAACAGATGATGGAGGGTGATTCGAAAATGTCTCATGGTGAGTTGATATTTAAAACATATCCTTAATTATGTCTTAAGATTTAGAGAGCTAGGAGCGCCAAGTAAATAAAGAGAAATTATACCCCCCAAATGGCAGATGCTCCCAGAATGTGTGGACAAGTGTGAATTGCTAAGTTCACCTCTCTGGAGTCAGACTGTAGTCCTGTGACATTGACTCAATTGACCTTGGGCAAATTATTTACTCCTCTCTCTGCACATAAAAAAACCACAAGGTAAATCTCTCATCATGCAATGCACTTAAGGTTCACAGCACTGAACTTGGCACATAGTAAGTGTTCAGTAAATGGTGGGTATTTTTATTCAAATTATTGAATGAAGTGAAGGATGTGGTAGTAGGAAACCGGAGTTGGAACATATAAATAAGTTATCAGAAGAGTATATTGTGTCGATTAAGTTTTAGTTTTTCTAGATTCTCCTCCTCACAAAAGAATTATTTGCAAACAACAAAAACATGCCTGAGTCCACGTGAAGAGTAGCCACCCCATTGTCGTGGTTCAGTCGCTCAGTCATGTCCGATTCTTTGCAGCCCCATGGACTGCAGCACACCAGGCTTCCCTGTCCTTCACCATCTCCCAGAATTTGCTCAGAGTCGTGTCCATTCAGGCAGTGACGCCATCCAACCATCTCATCCTTTGTTACCTTCTTCTCCTCCTGCCTTCAATCTTTCCCAGCATCAGGTCTTTTCCAATGGGTCGGCTCTTCACATCAGGGAACCAAAATACTGGAGCTTCAGCTTCAGCATCCGCCCTTCCAATGAATATTCAGGGTTGATTTAATTTAGGATTGATTGGCTTGATCTCCTTGCTGCCCAAAAGACTCTCAAGTCTTCTCTAGCACCGCAGTTCAAAAGCATCAATTCTTCAGTGTTCAGCCTTCTTTATGGTCTAACTCTCACATCCATACATGACTACTGGAAAAACCATAGCTTTGACTAAATGGACCTTTGTCAGCAAAGTAATGTCTCTGCTTCTTCATACGTTGTCTAGGTTTGTCACAGCTTTCCTTCTAAAGAGCAAGTGTTCTTTTTGTCTTGTTTTGTTTTGTTTTAATTTCATGGCTGCAGTCACCATCCACAGTGATTTTGGAGCCCAAGAAAATAAAATCTATGTCTGTTTCCACTTGTTTCCCCTTCTATTTGCCATGAAGTAATGGGACTGGAGGCCATGATCTAGTAGGATCCATATCTGAACATCCCTTGACCCTTGTCTTTGCTGTTTCAGCACCACCACACTGGCCTTAGCAGGTTTCAAGGAGCACAGTGACCTGCTCCCTCCTGGCCTAGGAAACGTTACCATGGATGTAGTTACTTTGTTTATGCTAAGTTATCATCCTAGAAAACACTTGGAAGAAAACCGTATCTATCTACCTACTAAGAATTTTCGCTGACTGTAACTGTAAAGATGAGACTCGCTTTCCTTAAGGAGTCAGGCGTTGGCGGGGGTGGGGGGGGGGGGTGTCTAAATCTGATTTCCATGAAGTTTCTCCAAGGAGGCAGGACAGAAATGCTAGCTATCAGGGGCCATCACCCTACTTAAACAAGCAAGCACCATACTCCTCCTCCCATTAAAAGTCAATAAAGTGACGTTGACTTTGCTTGAAACTCCCATTTTGAAAGCAAAGTTCTTTCTTCCCTCACATCAACGCTGTAGAAAAGCTAGTGTCTCCTGGTAAGCAGCCTTCAAGATCACCCACCTCTGCCCTTGCTCCCGGGATAGCTTCTCTTCATCTCTAAACTTTTCCAACTGAAGGAAAGGAGGGAAAATAAGTTTATTTTTCTTCCATGAAGAATAAATTTCCTTTTTTATACATCAAATTATTTCCTCTGCACACATTTTTTAAAGAATTAAAATCCCTCCTGACAACAGTCACAGCTTAATCATTTTTATTTCTCTGATCCAAGGTCTATGACTCTGTTCTCTTCACTTACTTAGCTGGAATCTGACCAAACATTCCTTTTCTTGTGTCTGTGTTTATCCGTGGTATTTGTTTTCAGTGGATTTCAGAACATGAGTGTTCTCCTCATGTTTGGGCTCTGAAAACATTAAGATCCTTGCCAAATGTTACAAAGAGTACCTGCATTCTTGAAGTTATTCAGTCATTCACAAAAAGATATTTACTCAATTAAGATATATTCAGACACTTGTATGTACTCAGACATAGCTGTGAATGGGACAAGAAGCCTGCCCTCAGAAAATTTACATTCCAGTGAGAGATATAGGCAACAAGCAAATGCAAAGATAATAATGCTATTTTATTACAGAGTTCTTGCCCTCCTTGATCAATAGAAATCGATCAGAGACTGTACAAGAGACTCAGGCAAGGCTTTATTGGAGCCCCTGCTGCAGAGGATAAGTGACAGGTTCCGTGGCTTGCTCGATCACCCCTGAGGGGAGGCCAGGTGACTCCTCCCATGGGGTAAGGATAGGAGTGAGTCCAAAGATCAGGCAGGAAAACGGCTTAGGTGGTCTATCCACCCCTGTGGTGGTGTTGACTGCTGGCGGCATGCACTGTATTCTGGTTTTGCTCCCAGCTCTTCAGGAGCAGCAGTTGGGGTTTTGCTTTTTCGGTATCTTGCTGTCTGTAATTCGCCCCAACTGCACAGCACGCTCATGCATGCAATGTTTTGTCGTTTATAGTTTCTTCATATTTTGTTGCTCAAGGAGACATTTGTCTGGGTGCGAGCAGTGCTGCAAAGAGACCCAGGTCCCAGCTTCTCTAAATAATACAGTAAAATTATAGCTACCTCTAAGTCATAAAGAAAGGAGGAAGGGGGAGAAAAAGAGAAATAAACTCTAGTTAGTTCAGGTACTTTATTTTAGGTAATCTTTAAAGGTTTCTTTGATGAAGTAATATTTGAACAAGTGTCTAAATAAAGTGATGGAGCAAGATATGGAGGAAGAAATTTCTTAGCAGAAGGAGCAGTCTATCAGACTAAGACAGGTTTGGTTAATTGAATGATCTGTAAAAATGCCAAGGTGATTGGAAGGGCAAAGGGGACAGGTAGAGAAGGAAAAGAGGGGTGGGCAAGGACAGATGATGCAGTGCTCCATAAATCACATGGATGGATTTGGATTTTATCCCAAGTGTGATGAGATGCTATGGGCAGCTTTTGAGCAGAGGTTTACATGATGCAGTTTAAATATTCTTAAACTCACCTGGGTGACACTGGGAAAGGGAGATCTTAGTCAGGAAAAGAGAAGTTGCAGGATTCCTCCTAAGCTACTTGCTGGGTGGGTGGGAAGGTGGGATAGTGAGCTTTTGCAGGGAGAAGCTTGACTGTAGATACAGTTGCTATTACCCAATGCAAGTTCCTGAGCTCCACACACACAGGGAGGCCAAATAAACTAAAGCATCAAACATTGGAGTTTGGAGCACAGAAAGGTTTGCTGCGGGGCCATGCAAGGAGAATGGGTGACTCATTTTCGAAAAAGCCCAAACTTCTCCAAGGGTCTAGCAAAGCACTTTTAAAGGCAAAGTGAGGGAGGGTTATATTTGCTTGTTGCAAACTTCTTGGTGTAGGAATCCTTCGTTCTTGCAGCCCATAGGCTAGGTCATGATGTTCCTGTAAACCTCCAACAAGACAATGTCATTATCTGTTTTGCAACTTTTTATCTCTATGTGAATGGAAATCTGTTATACTCTTCTCTTATGGCTCAATGGGTAAAAAATCCACCTGGCTCATCTGGTAAAAAAATCCACCTGTAATGCAGAAGACCTGGGTTCGATCCCTGGGTTGGGAAGATTCCCTGGAGAAAGAACAGTTACCTGCTCCATCATACTGGCCTAGAGAATTCCATGGACTATATAGTCCAGGGGGTTGCAAACAGTTGGACATGACTGAGGGACTTTTACTTTCACTCTACTCTTAAAGGTCAGTGTCTTGAAAATGGACTATCCTGTATATTTCAGGCTATAGGCAACATTCTTAACTGAAAGCAAAAGCAATAGATTACAAAGTGAAAATCAGTCAGTCATGTCTGACAGTTTGTGACATCATGGAGTGTACAGTCTATGCAATTCTCCAGGGCAGAATACTGGAGTGGGTAAACTTTCCCTTCTCCAGGGGATGTTCCCAACTGAGAGATCAAACCCAGGCCTCCCACATTGAAGGTGGATTCTTTACCAGCTGAGCTGCAAGGGAAACCCAAGAATACCAGAGTGGGTAGCCTATCCCTTCCCCAGCGGATCTTCCTGACCCAGGAATCAAGCTGGGGTGTCTTGCATTGCAGGCAGATTTATCAGGGAAGCCCCAATAGAACACAGTGATTAAAACAAAAGAAACACGGAGTCAGGTTTCTTCTTCTCTGTTACCTTGCAGCCCTCTGTTACGTTGCCTGTCTTACATGATGCATAAGCCATCGTGAGACATACAAAGTGTCTAGCAGAACAACTATTGCAATTAATATAAAATATGTTTTCAGTCAATAGACCAGAATTAATCTCAGTTGAACTAGTCACTTATGGTGTGTGATTTTGTGCATCAGGTAAGACCTCTGTGGTCTTATTCCTCCTCTGCAGAATGCGGATAAGGATAAACACCTCACATGATCGTTTGGAGAATTAAAACCATGTGTGGAAGCACCTAAGATGCAGTTTAGTGTTAATAGCTGCAAGATTATGGACAAGTTGCCTTAATCTCTCTTTGGCATAGTTTCTTCTTTAAAATGGAAATGCCTGAAATGTTTGTGATGACCAAATAAGAAAATAGTTCTGCAGTTTTTACCTGAGTGTCTGACATACAATTCATATTTCAAAATGCAAGGTAATACTATATGTGAAAATAATCTTAAAAAGTATAGATATATGTGTATGCATGACTGACTCACTTTGCTATACACCTGAAACTAACACCTCGTTGTAAACCAACTATACTCGAATAAAATTTTTTAATAAAATAATTATCAGCTGCCCCACTTTTCTCTCACCACCCCTGCCTCATTCATATGAAATACATTTTCATTTAATAATCTAATTTATGAATGGCTTTAGGTGCCCAACCTAATTAATGTCTGCAGTCCTCTTTCTCTGCCTTTGCATCACTAAAATCTTAAGGAATGACAGAATGTAAGGTCAGGGACATTAGAAAAAATGTGAAATCATCTTTATCTGCTTCTGTCACTTCCTACTGACCACAGGAAATTCCTGTTCCATCCCGTACCATCATACCCTTTTGTGTCTTCTGTTACTTCATTCCACACACATTCAATGATCTATTCTGTTCCTGGCCACCAGAAACTGAAAACAATGCTCTTCCTAAAAAAAAATTAATAAAAAGCAGGAAAATGTGATATCTACCTTGGAAATACACACAGTTCAGAGCAGAAGTCTCAAACTGATGGCCCATGGGTGGTCCAATGTATAAAAAAATGTTTCATTGTTCCCCATATTTAAAATCTGGGATTTTTTACATTAAAAGCCTCAGATTATTAATATTTCTTTACAAAATATGAATATTTTAGAATAGTTTTATGGAGAAGTATAGCAGCTGGTTCTCTCTGCATGAGACACGTCCCTTCATTTAGACATAACCCCTGAAACCGCAGGCTGCTTTCACAACCAGCCCACTCATTCATCCATGTCACCCAATGTGTGTGCAGAGGATGATGAGGGTGACTCTGAGTCCAAAAAGGAACACCGTCTAGACTAGGAGACTCTCCAAATATTCAGATCACAGAATTCATTTTTCTGATTGAAACATGATTGTTAATATTCCAAACAAAAGTCTCCAAAGAGTCAGTCATTTGGACTGTGACTAGCCTGCTTGGCTTCATCATCTATCACTCCTATGGCTTAATGTCTGAGAGTTTGTAAACAGGACATGAATTGAATTACATGGCCCGTTGCTTTGTTTAAAACCAATGTGCCGTAATCCTGATGAAAGCAACATGTGGAATATTTTATAAAAATAATTACATGCAGTTCTCATTAGAGTCAGTAAGAGCCTAAATCACAGTTAACAATCAAAAGTTTGGAATTAGTTGCATTCACTTGCCTTGGGATTTCAGTATAAGAAGCTAAGGAGGAGGAGATGGACTTTGGTGTCCTCCAGATCTGATCAGGTCTCAAAGAAGCAGGTCATCTTAGACCAGAGATCTTGAAGCCTCACTTGGCTTCATTAGCTAGCATTTGGCTGGTTGTTGGCAGTTTCCCTTCTAGCCTTGCTCTCGTATTGGCGTCTACTTTTACTTATTCTTAATGATAATAGCAGCTCTGCTATTGTGTCAGAGTGCACATCCTCAGTTGTACATGGCTGACTCTGTAGCCCTGTGGAATATAGCCCTCCAAGCTCCTCTGTCCACAGCATACTCCAGTCAAGAATACTAGAGGGGTGGCCATGCCCTCCTCCAGGGGATCTTCCCAACCCAGGGATCAAATTCACATCTCCTGTGTCTCCTGCATGGCAGGCAGATTCTTTACCACTGGGCCACCTGGGAAGCCACTGAACAAGAGGAATCAACCATTTCTAATCTTTGATGTTCCTTTCAATGCAGTGTTGGCCAACAAAGGAATAAATGGGACGAGGGAATTTACAGTTAGAATATTTGCATGGACAAAGCCCATTTCATTGTGAACGATGACCCAAGGAGCTCACAAGCTGGAGACTCAACTCTCCCTCTGTCCTTTAGCAAAGCTTCCTCAGTTTCCTCCCCCAACCTTCCTTCAGGATGGAGTGGACAGGTCAAGCACTTCTCAGCTCCTATTCTGTGTCCTTTGCATATGGAAGCGGTCTAGAGCCAAGGAAGCAGGGCATAGCCCCTGGGAAGTTCAGCTCCATCTGAGGTCTATGCGCTACACGGTGGACCATCAACGCACATTGTAACTCAGCTTGCTTCTTGTCCTTATGAAGGTAAAAAACTCTTCACTCTTCTTACTATATTATGTTTTTGTCCCATCATCTCCCCCTAAATACTCCAAATTAACACTTTCTGTTTTGTAAACTATGCCTCTTAGAGCTTTCTGTCTCTCAAAATAAAAGGTTTCTGATCAGTGCTCAGGAGTAACCCCTTCATTTCTCTTCCCAGCCAAGAAGCTTCACTTAAAAATGAAATTCCACAGTTTATGGAAACTCCACAAAATCCAGAGGGAGAAGAAAAAAGAGATTGCTTCTACTGTTGCAAAAGCATTTGAGAGATAGATGGTCCTTGTTTAATATATTTCCATATGTGACCGCAAAGTTAAGATCATACAAGATTGAAAAATCTTCTTACACTCTGGAGTCCAGTTTTACTTGTAAATTCCAACCTTGCTTATCATTTGGAGTTGTCAAGTTAAAAACAAAATAATTTTTAAAGGTTCTCATTTTTCTCAATATTGTATAAAAATTCCTGAGGGAGAAAAAGAAACAAATATGAAGCATTTCTCAGGTAAAAAAAAAATACTATAAACACAAGGTAGCAAGTTTTATGTGGAAGAAGTAATTTCATTACCACATAGCTTCCCTAGGATTCTGAAAACAATTGTGGGGCTTGAAGCTAGATTGCTTCCCTTCACCTCTCCTGAGGTGTGTGGCAGAGGGCTTGTCTGGACGGGAACCTCAGGGACAGCCAAGCTGCTTCCAGAAGGGTCAGAGTTACTCTCCAGTGTGACTGGGCCAGAGACGTCAGGTACACCAAGAGCTGCCTTCCCCTCAAGGTGTTGGTTGTTGACACCTGAGGCTTGCTGAAGAATGAAAAGGCAGATCCCAAGCGATGCAGGGCCAAAGCAGACAGTCAAATCGCATTTATGGCAAACATGAAGGAAGGAAAGAAGAAGAAGGAAGGGAGGAGGGAGGAAATCGGGGCGGAATAGAGGAAAGAGAGCCAGGACAGAGGAGGTTAAACACATTCTAATGCTTCTCAGCCTTTTCTGGGAGCACAGCACAGATGAGTTAGTTCTCTGCTGCCAAGGAGGCCGCGAACAGCACCATCTTCATAAACTGCCGCGAAGATGAAACAAGGCCCTGCTCTGCGGAGCGTTTCTCTCTCAGCCCATGATGATTGGCTTCTTCCTCCTCCCCCTAAGGATGTTTCCTCGGTAGAAGTTATTAATCATATCAGGGGGTAGTAAACCGGATGCTACGATTATAGTTCACAATGTAATAGAGATGGTGCTCTTCCATCCTCTCCAAAAGTTTATACAGAAAAGAGAACAGACAAAGGAAAGAGCATGTTTGTATTAGAAAACTCAGGTTCAGCTGCTTGCTGCTAAAAAGACAATAATGGAGAGGCAAGTGTCAATAGAAGGAAATGATGCTTTAATCAGAAAAGCCAATCTTGAGGGAAGGTGGATTTGTGTCCTGAGACCAGCTCCCAAGATTCTGCTCAGCCATGATCATTATTAAAGGGGAACAGAGAGGGAGAATCTCAGTGAATCATCGAAGAAGGTGGTTGAGGTTCTGCATCTTTTTCCATTGAATGCAGACTGGCTGACTCTTCAAATGCTATCTTCTCCCTGTGATCTGCCTGCAGGATTCCTTAGGGGACTGGGGGTGGGTAGAGAGCTAGCCATTCTTTAACTCCTTCATTCTTCATTCTTACTTCTCTTTATCCAGGAAAAAAAATCAACAGGTTAGAAAAGGCATGGGGTGCGTTCAGAAGGGCATAAGCCAGGAGTTAGACTAAGTTGCCTGGTGATCTTGCTCCTATAGTTAGGTCCTTGCAGGTTAGAGGGGAACAGAATTGGGTGAGCAGGAAAGGGACAGATGAGTTGCTTTCACACAGGCTTTGGGCCCTTAGGGAGCAGAGAAAGTGAACGTGAAAGTCCCTCAGTCGTGTCCAGCTCCTTGTGACCCCATAGACCATACAGTCCATGGAATTCTCCAGGCCAGAATACTGGAGTGGGCAGCCATTCCCTTCTCCAGGGGATCTTCCCAACCCAGGGATTGACTCAGGTCTCCTGCATGGCAGAGGAAAGCTCTAGACTGTTAAAACACAGTTCTCCACCTGTTTTTTATACAGACTGTGTTTTAATTTGTTTTTGTTGTTGTTTCTCTTTTCTAGTAGCAGTCATGATGACATAAGCCTAGTTTCCTGCACTCAGTTTATTGGAAGAAATTCATTTTCCTATTAAACTTTCAGATTAATGTTGACAGAGATCTTGAAGTAAATCTGTCCTGATGTGATTGGAAGGAAGGGACAAGTTAGGCAAAATTCTCTAGATTTTCTCAAATATCTGCAAGAATGTCATGTCAGGGATTAGGCCCGACCTGAGTAGAAAGAGTAAAAGAAAGAAGCCACTCAAATTGTTTACCATCATCAGTACTACACAAACATTCACATAGATCACCAGCTATCCCAAGTCCTCTGTATTAAAAGTTGTGGTGGTGGTTTACCTGCTAAGTCATGTCCGACTCTTGCAACACCATGGACTATAGCCCGCCAGGCTCCTCTGTCCATGGGATTCTCCAGGCAAGAATACTAGAGTGGGTTGCCATTTCCTCCTCCAGGGGATTTTCCCAAACCAGGAATCAAGCCTGGGTCTCCTGCACTGTAGGTAGGTTCTTTACTAACTGAGTTATGAGAGAAGCCCTTAAAAATTGGAGTGTAAGTAAATAAAAACAGCATGAGCTATTATCATTATCATTAATGAGGTTTCTTCCTCACCAGAAACCAGCGAAAGCGTTTATATTAATAAACTGTGAACTGGGATACAATCTACTGCTTTGAGGTTGACTCAGATGCCTCCATCAGACCTTTCCTGCCATCCAAGTAGCAGTCTCAACAACCACTATGCTCTTTAGAGGGGCTCAAAGGCAGGCCCCCACCTCCCCAAATCACAGAGCCCACTTTGGAACTAATAGAGAAGCTGTTCCTACACTCAGCACTGCCTCCGGCCTTCTTTCTTCCTGATTCTCTCTGCTGTTAAATTCACTTTCATGTCTTCTCTCCCACCAGACTGTAAGCCTCCTTGAGGGCACAGGATGGAGGTTATCAAGTACATTCTTCGGAGTCCCTTTCCTTCAGGGGCTCAAAGTGTGGGGTGAACTGAAGCAGGATCTGAGACCAGCCCTTTCTTTGAGGATTGACTGGGGTGGTAGGTGTCTCTGTGGGGCTGAGTTTGGGGCAGGCACAGAGCAGATAGAGATGAAGGCCATGGGGATGCAACCAGAAGGGACATGGGTGATGCACCCATACAAAGGTCAATGAACATGTTATAAGAGAAGAATCCAGTTCACCCATCAGCAAAAATTAATTGTGAGGATGATGGAAAACCCCAATAGAGAAAATATCTCTCATTGAAAGAAAACTTCAATATGGGCAGTTTCTACAAAAGCTCTTGAGTTATGAATGGAAACTGCAAACACTTGACTTTTGTTGTGAACTTTCAAGGAACACTGAGCAAAATACAATGATTGATTGTTTTTGAAAAATAATAGCTTGTAATGCAATCATGCATTTCCAGCAACATCCACTGGCAAACTCCATCTAAGGTCAAGAAACTTTGCTGGGATGACAGTGCTTCCACAATTTAAGTAAAATAGCCAAATGTTAATTCCTAGTTCATTTTTTATTGCATTTTGAAATTGCAGAACAAAACGACAGTGTGTTTAGAGCCCTTTGTCAGAGTTAGGCTGAATATAACTCCACAACTTACAAAAAGGAGAGTCCGTGAAGGCCACAGCCCCTGCTTCCCAGGGTCGGGGTCACGAGAGTGGAGGGAGGTCCAGCACTTGCCATGTCACATGGATGTCTTGCGTTTTTCATGTGGGCAAAGATAATGGGCAGGTGTCTGGGTGAGAGCAACATCCATGTAAAATCTTTAGCCAAGACCAGAATGGCTCAATGTTATATTTAAGGGAGTCCATTATGTATTCAAACTGCAGAGAGAGAAAAGAAAGGAAGATTTAGAAAAGCAGAGTAGGAACTAACCGGGGACACTGATGGGTGATACTAATAAACAGGCGGGAGGCACACAGAGATAGCGATGAACCTTGGACTGCAAGGAGATCAAACCAGTCAATCCTAGGGGAAATCAACCCTGAGTATTCATTGGAAGCGCTGATGCTGAAGCTGAAGCTCCAGTACTTTGGCCACCTGAGGTGAAGAGCCAGCTCATTGGAAAAGACCCTGATGCTGGGAAAGATTGAAGGCAACCGGAAGAAGGGGCTGACAGAGGATGAAATGGTTGGATGACATCTTCAACCCAATGGACATGAGTTTGAGCAAACTTTGGGAGATGGTAAGGCAGGGATATCTGGCGTGTTGCAGTCCACAGGGTCCCAAAAAGTCAGACATGCCTTAGCGACTGAAGAGCAATAACAAAACCCATGATAATACTTCATCTGCCTAGCTTTTCTTTTCTGAAAGGGCATTGGCTTGACTTTTGTTTCAGTCACTGACATAACCTTTCCTTTTCTCTCCGTGCATCACTCTGGGAGAAATCCCAAGGCTCTGACTTGGCCATTTGACATGATTGAGCGCCTGAGTTAGCTTTACAGATACCTTGCCAGTATTAGAATCATGTGCAGATGCTTCTGAAATGAATGGTACCCTGGGACCTGGGTAGAGACGTGCTGTTTAAACACACAGCAGTGTTATCTGCCACGTTGAAATGTGGCAACCTCTGGATGTCCTCCACTGGGTAAACTGAGGGAGCTTTCCACAGAGTGTCTGGGACAGACTTCCAGGCTGAGGAGCTGCTGGGTGAGAGCAAGCTGGCCCCAGGGCAGGGTCACAGTCACGGTGTTGCCAGGGGCCATGGGGAGCTGTGCCATCTCTCCACGTGTGCATACCCATGCCTCTGGCAGAGGGCAACTCTGGCGAAAAGACCAGCAGAGCAGGAGAAGGGCAGGAATGCCCACTGAGGTAAGCAGGGAAAAGCACCAGGACAGAGCAGGAAGACCGTGCCGACAGGCCCCCTGGCTGTCCGTTCCTGCCCAGGGACCTTGAGTTCATCCCGACTCCCCTAAACCTTATTCTTTGCATCTTAGACAGGAAACCCTCCCGGCCCTGGTGGCCACATTCTGACCCCTTCACCCTCCAAGAAGCCCCTTACGTCCCTTTCCACTTCACTGACCCCACCTCATATGTTGACTTTTCCATTTCCATGTTGCTCAGGATTATAGTGACATCCCCATAACCAGAGGGTTATGGCTTTTTCCAAACAGGATCGAGTTGCAGCAGGAAGGCCCAATGTTGCCTTCTATCAATCAGGTCACTTCACATGTTCTGGTGATTCCCTTGCCCTCCACAAATGCCCTCTTTCCCTACTCACTGGCTTAAAGCCACCTATTCTCCGTGAGCAAGTCTAGGTAAAGAAGCGGAAGTCTAGTTTCTGTTATTTATTGAACACATAAGTCATGGTATCTCAATATACCAGCTGCAAAATATCCTTGCATAGCATAGTTTTGATTACCATGGGCCTCACATTATCTTGCCAACAAAGGTCCATCTAGTCAAGGCTACAGCTTTTCCAGTGGTCATGTATGGATATTAGAGTTGAACTATAAAGAAAGCTGAGCGCTGAAAAATTGATGCTTTTGAACTATGGTGTTGGACAAGACTCTTGAGAGTCCCTTGGACTGCAAGGAGATCCAACCAGTCCATCCTAAAGGAGATCAGTCCTGGGTGTTCATTGGAAGGACTGATGCTGAAGCTGGAACTCCAATACTTTAGCCACCTGATGCAAAGAGCTGACTCATTGGAAAACACCCTGATGCTGGGAGGGATTGGGGGCAGGAGGAGAAGGGGATGGCAGAGGATGAGATGACTGGATGGCATCACCGACTCGATGGACATGGGTTTGAGTAAACTCCCAGAGCTGGTGATGGACAGAGAGGCCTGGCATGCTGCGTGCGGTTCATGGGGTCACAAAGAGTCGGACATGACTGAGTGACTGAACTGAACTGAACTGAACTGAACGTAGCCAGATCACCACAAACCCTCAGCACTTGGCTAATTTGAGCTATTCTCTCTCTCTCTATGTGTGTGTGTATATACACACACACACACACATATATGTGTATATGTATATATAAGTAAAGGCCTTGTTATGCCCGCTCCTGGCTGGACAAGGACTGTGGAAAGGCAGAGGCATGATGGCGTAGGCTGTCTGGCTCTACGCAGACTTCACCAGAATCTTGGAGTCGTCACGCTGGCTGGAGACGTTCTCAGAGGCTGCCATGTGCACGCAGATTCTGTTTTGATCTCAGACTCTTGACCTTCTCCTGTTTCTGGTTTTGGGAATTCGCTGTGTCCCTGGCGTCAAGGCCTGTCTGCCAGAGTGACAGACATGGTGTCCTCATCCTGCTGGGTGGTCAGCAGAGTAAAGGTCAAGCTTTTCTGGGATGTGTGGTAAATGCTGAAGCAGGGCTCTCTGAGAGGTTTTCCATCAGCCACGCTTGGCTGTGGCTCGTGCTCTTTATTGGCAAAGCAGTGCCCTGTCCCACCCACGCACAAGCCACACCCTCTGTCGGCCACCGGCTGAGCTCATGGGCCACACCCATGTGCCCCTCTACCAGCATCTACTATTAATGACACCAGAATGTTTAGTGGTTGAGTAATTAAGAGTTCAGTCTTATTTCTGTTTCTCTATCATGGTTTGATTAAATATAGTTCACATTGTTTTCAAGATCTTGATGTTTCTGTATCACAAGTGCTCATATATTATCTCCCGATTCATCTTGAGTTTGTTTTGGTGTCTTTTTCTACTCTTAATGTTTCCACCTAAAGAATTTCCTTTAGTATTTGTTGTTGTAAGGCTGGTTTGATGGTGCTGAATTCTCCAGCTTTTGCTTGTCTGTAGAGCTTTGGATTTCTCCCAGAATCTGAATGAGATCCTTGCTGGGTAGAGTCATATTGGTAGGTTTTTCCCTTTCATCACTTTAAATATATCTTGCCACTCCCTTCTGGCCTGCAGAGTTTCTGCTGAAAAATCAGCTGATAACTTTATGGGGGTTCCTTGGGCTGCTATGTGTATCTCTTATTGATGCAGATCCACCACCAGGTATAAACCAGACAGGTGGCATCAGCTTGCTGTACCGCCCCAGGAGATCAGCTCACTGCTCTGCAACGACCTAGAGGGGTGGGATGGGGGCACCCTGAGAGGCAGGCCCAAGAGAGAGGGGCTATATGCATACACACAGCTGATTCACTTCATTGCATGCCAGAAACTAACACTATTATAAAGAATCTATACTCCAATAAAAAATTTATCTAGAGAGGAGCTCCATTTTCTGTCTCAAAACAGCAATGAAACTAGATATTCTTGAGAGAATTGGGACATATATACCATATGAGAGGCATAATTATTATTATTAATTTGGAAGAAACTGTTAAATAACCACTAATGTTTTTACATTTCTCTGTTTCTAAAAAGAACACAATAGCACATGCTCAATTTAGAAAGTGTATGCATTACAAAACATTAGAAAATACAAAACACCAGTAACTGAATGGTTGAGTAATAATTACTTGTAACATTTTAATATCATGGCTTTTATCTTGCCATATTTTTTAATGCTCTCTCTACATATACAGAGAGAGATTGTTACCATATAAGTATATATTAATATCAGTATCAGACACATGTAAATTACATGTACTGAAGCATGCAGAAACATATGTGTATAGAAAGAAACTTACATATTTAATATTTAAAGTTTAGCATCTTCATTTTCTTATGTTGAACCTTATATTATAATTTTTCCCAGATCATTAAATGGTCCTCAAAGCTATGATTCTAAAATATTTAAAAATTATTATAGTGAAAATTCACAAATCTGAGTTTCTGAAGCTGAAACTACTGTTTCTATAGGAGAGTTTGCTGTGTCCTTCTTATGCTGTTCCCAGAATCTCTCTCCTCTTTTCTCATTTCTTCATCCCGCCCACATCCCTGGTCTAGAAGAGTCACTGCATCTGCCAGCAAATGCACCTCTAGAATTCAGTCCTCAGCAACACAACCAATGGTCATTGGATGAGAGAAAGTTTCCCTTGCTTCACATCTCATTATTAAGAGACATGAATTAATGTATGTGGCTGAATTAAGGGGAAGGAAATAACACTTATGGAGCTTAATTATGAAATAACTCAAAGCAGAAAGTTGCAGAGCTCTGAAGAGGACTTCCTCGTAGGAGTTTGGGAACATCTAAGTCAGGCAACATGCACGTTTAAGGAGACAAATAATTATTTGTTTCCTCAAGAAAGACTGCTGGGCCCTCTAAGAGCATAGGAAAATAGACACTGAAGTCAGTTGGATCTGGACTCAAATCCTGCCTCTTGTGCCTGAAAGGTGTGCATCTGTACCTAAACTTCTTTCCCTATAAGTCCTCTCCTCTTTGTAAAGCAGTGGCAAGCCCATGACTGTGTGACAGTTGGGAGGAATAGATATGTGAATGCATCAACTGTACCTGACACCTGGAAGATGTCACAAACACACACTTCCCATAGAATCACACAGTAAGATAAACTGGAGGAAGTGCCTCTCCAATGATTGAATAAAACCCATCCTACTTCTACATAAGCTATAGACTTTTATTTTTTCCTCTTATCCCCTTTTTCAGCATCCATTCCTGTCTCACCTGCATTATTGCATGTATGGAGAGCTGCCTTTTTTCTTAGGGATTAAGGCAACTTCTTTTCCATTGAAACTTTTAAATGTGTAAAAATGAACTCCCTCCACGGATCAGGATAATTGTTAGGCTATAGGCTTAATTTTTTATTATATCTTTGTGTCTAATACTTTAAGTATAAATATTGATTTCCACTAGACCTTAACCACATTCGTGTCATTATTTAGTTGATGACCTTAGAAACTGGCTGGTACTCTAATTACAATCTGATCAATCTGAACAAAATTTAGGGCTTAATTGGAGCTTCCCATATACTGAGATATCTTTTAGTTGTATGAACATCTTGTTTAATGTTATAGTTTTATTGTGTCCCTGTATATTACCATTCAGCTTGTGTTCCTCTAAGACCACAGAGTCTACTTTGGTCTCAGTCCCTCAGAGGCAAAACTCCTTCATCATCTTTAGCTTGAGATGTTTTTGACACTGTCATGGTGATAATGGTGGTAATTATATTTTGTCTGTTTCACTCCTGAGATTAAGGCAGACTTTTAAGTTACCTACATTTTTCGTTAGACTCTAGTTTGCCACAGATTGTACATAAAAAACATTCCTGGCTTCCCTGCTGGCTCAGCAGTAGAGAATCAGCCTGCCAATGCAGGAGACAGGGGATCGGACGCTGGTCCAGTAAGATCCCACACGCCTTGCGGCAGTCAAGCCCGTGTGCCACAACTACTGAGCCCGAGCCCTCGAGCCTGGGGGCTGCAAGCGCTGAGCCAAGTGCTGTAGCTGCTGAGGCCCATCCACTCTAGAGCATCGCTCTGCATCTGGAAAAGTCACTGCAATGAGAAGCCCTTACCCAACTACAAGGTAGCCCCCACTTACCACAGTTAAAGAAAAGCCAGTGCAGCCAGGTAGACCCAGCATATCCAAAAATAAGCACACAAATAAATAATTTTCAAAAGAGCTTTCCTAATTCCCGAGCTCTTCCCACCAAGACTGTGTGAAAACTAACTCCTTACCTACTCACAATCTGCTCTCAGTTCAGTTCAGTCGCTCAGTTGTGTCCAACTCTTTGAGACCCCATGAATCGCAGCACGCCAGGCCTCCCTGTCCATTGCCTATTTCCGGAGTCCACGCAAACTCATGTGCATCGAGTCAGTGATGCCATCCTGCCATCTCATCCTCTGTCGGCCCTTTCTCCTCCTGCTCCCAATCCCTCCAAGTGTCAGGGCCTTTTCCAAAGAGTCAGCTCTTCGCATGACGTTGCCGAAGTACTGGAGTGTCAGCTTCAGGATCAGTCCTTCCAATGAACACCCAGGACTGATCTCCTTCAGGATGGACTGGTTGAATCTCCTTGCAGTCCAAGGGGCTCTCAAGACTCTTCTCCAACACCACAGTTCAAAAGCATCAGTTCTTCAATGCTCAGCTATCTTTATGGTCCAGCTCTCACATCCACACATGACTACTGGGAAAGCCTGCTCTCACCCCAGTTCTTCCCCTTGGCCTTGCTCACACATGCATCAGTGCTCAGTCTATAATCAGATATTGGTACTACACACACCACAGAATCCATTTCACTTAGGGATATGTGGGCATATTTTTGTTCATCTTTAAATCACAAGAGAAGAACATGAAAGTGTTACTTCGATTGATAACATTATTGCCAGAGACTACAATCTACAAAACCAGGAGTGATCAACATTAGGGATGAAGATGCTTTCTTTAATTACATGAAATGCCAGCCTGCAAGTCACATGGAGCAGAAGAGGGGTTTTACTACAGTTCACCCAAAGACAAATGCACTTCCACCTTCCAAACATAAAAATCCAAATCCTATGGCTTTAGCAGAATTAATAGGATTCTGATGCATGCCTTATGGGCTTGACTTTAAATTCCAATAGCTGGCTTCATGCCTGTGCTTGACACTGCTCATCTGCTCATTTCTTCTCCCAAAGGCCAGCGTTATCTCAGAATATACTGTTTCCATTTCCATCAAAACCTGGAAGGCCATCTCTGAAAAATAAATCTGTGGATTTTTATTTTATTGTACCAATGTGACTTGGATGATTCCACAGTAAATGAAAGAGATTAAAAAAAAGATTTGATTTGAGAAAACTTAAGACTTTAAATAAGAAGAAAAAAAAAGTTTGGTTTCTGGTCTGTTATCCAACAATTAATTTCATAAAATAGTATTCTGATAGTTTACAAACAATGCAGGAAAATACACAGTGGTCTTTGACATGACTTCAAAGAGCCTGCTGAGTCAAAATGATTTCCATCACAGAAAATCAATTTCCTGTAAATGGTGAAGAAGCAAAGATTTTAGACCAATATCAGATATGATTCTCTAGAGTCTATTTTCTGCTTGTTTTCTGGAAGCACTCAATGGAAATTTGAAATAGATATATTGTACTATTGGCTATTTTTCTTCTTTCCATGATCACTGGTGATATCAAAGTTAATTTTTTATGTATATTTTTAGACCCAGATTTCTGTTACAAAATATTTAATATCATTAAATAAATATTGAGTATTTGCTGTTTTCGATCTGATAAAAAATGCTAGTGAGTGATGAGGAAAAGATAAACGTTCAGTAATAACTCCCAGTTACCACCTTCCTATCCTTTGGTTGTCAGGAACCCAAACTCTAAATGAGAGATTTAGGAATATTCAGATAAAGCTAAATTTGCATATAAATCCAAAATGAACTGTATTGTCACTTATTATAACTAATCCCAACAGTTGATAAAAATCATTTAAAGAATTATGATACTGTTGCATAAGATGTTTCCTGAACACTTACATTTTAAGAAATGTTTCCATTTTCTCAGCTCTGGATTTCAGGAAATAAAAATCACCCCCCTGCTAATTCCAGCTCTGCAATCTAAGTAACAGGAAGTGCGTCCTCTGCCAGCTCATTTCCTCTTATTGTTCCCTTTCAATGGGCCCCTTGGCTACATTTTTGCACCTCTCTCTCCCTTCAGATGTATTAAGCCCAGTAAAAGCCCGCAGCTTCCAAAGGAAAAAGACCTGGGGTCAGAGACACCCAGGAGTACCATGAATTCTCCTTTTGCTATAGAAAGTGCAAGGGAGTCTTGAGAGAAGCCAAAGATTTTTATCTGGCAGAGTCTACTCATTTACACTGACACATTAAAAGAAAACAAGAACTGATCTTTAAAAGCCTTTTTAATGTAACTCTGTATTTGACTTCATTTGAATATTAATTTCATATTTATATTATTTATATTTTATATATAATACTATTTCTTTTGTAAAACCCTTGATGTTTCTTCAAATAGGCATAATAGTTAGTACAGCATCTTGCTTTGGGAGTTCAGTGCATAATTGTAAAATAAATATGCCTTCCAAGGCAGGAAACACAAGTTTGATCCCTGGTGGGAGAACTAAGACCCCACATTGCTGTTGGGTGGCTAAGACGGTGTGCTACTAGAGAGAAGCCTGTGAGCAGCAATAAAGATCCTTCATGCCTCCACAAGGGTCCCACGAGCCACAACTAAGCCCGACGCAGCTATATAAGTGCGTACACACATGCATAATAAATGTTTTATAAAATAATAATCATAGGATGAATAAAGTTAAGGTATATATGAATTCCTGTTACTAAGTAATTTTATTATATTTCTGAGTCAAAATTCAATTAGGTAGGGATTCCTTTCCTTGTCCATAATAAGCTGTGACAATATGGGATTTTATTCACTATATAAAGTATACTGTATATATATATGTGTGTATATATATATATATATATATATATATATACATAATTCTCCAGGCCAGAATACTGGAGTGAGTAGCTGTCCCCTTCTCCAGGAGTATATTATCTATATGTAGATGTCAGGCGCGTGTATACGCCTCGATTCTGTCTCGTCACAACAAAGATTTGGAGTGACAGACATTACAACCCTCAGAGCATCACAGCTCTTGGGTCTTGGACCGACCGTGTTATACCTCTTAAACAAATCAGTGTTACAGCTCTATTCTATTTATAAAATAGAAGAAGAATCCATGCTCGAGGCATGAGGGCATGTCAACCCAAAGACATGAAGAGAAGAGCGTCCCAGCGTGCGGGGAGGAGAGAGAGAGAGAGAGGGAGAGAGTGTTTTGGCTCCTCTTTTTATATGTTTTTTCCTCCCCCTGGGCCTGCCCTATGTAAATTGGGCTAGTCGGGAGTGTTGTTTGTTCTACCTGAGGTCTTCACTCAGGTCCTCAGACCTTCCTTTGTTCTATTTTCACGGGCTTTTCCCTTCCTTGTCTTTTAGCCATCGCCGTTTTGGACTCCTGTTTTCTATTCTAACTACCTAACAGAAATATATCTCTACCCAAGTATCCTTTTATCTTAATTGTTTTGTGCTTTTGTTTCTAGCTAGCTACTACCTATCTCCTAATAAATTTTCGTTCTAGAAGCAATGCAGCTCTTTGATCTAGAAAACAGGTCAGAGGGGTGAAAGAAGCCCAGTGAATTACATGAAAATCATCCTGGACAAAGTAGGAGCAACCTTAATTCTAGTCCTCACTCTGGTCTTCACTGTCTGCTGTGGTTGGACATTAACTTCGTTTTCTATGTTCTATTACTTCTCTATCTAATGAAAGTCCTATATCTCTTCCTGTATTACATGTCTGTGGTGGGGAGTAAATAAGATTAACAATGTATTCTAAGATATAGAAAATGTTATGCATGTATGAGATAGTATTATTTATATAATGGTGGTAATAGTATTAGTTATATGGTAGACCTATACTTAAGAAACAGACTAGGCTTCTCTTTCTACATCTTTACTCTTGATTTGATCAGTAGCTCTTCTTGTCTCTAAGATATTTTGAAACTCAAAGTTAGCTATGTTACCAAGTTGGTTGACTGGATCCATGCCAGGATTCAAGACAGAGGGTCTTGGCTAAGGAGGTTTCCTTTTCCAATGAGATTTGCACACCCAGTAATGAAACTGATATAGACTGGAACAGCACAAGCTTTGTTCAAGGCCAAAGAATGCAGAAGAACCTAGTTTGGCAATCAACTTTTTAACCCAGTTCAGGCAGAAACACCAAACATATAGGAGGTAGAGGTAAAAAGGGGAAATTTGGAAAGAGTGGAAGGAATATTTATGAGTTATCTAAGAACAGTGGTGTGGTTTAGACCTGGAATTGATGCAACACTCAATTTCAGTCCTTGCATGGACTTTTCTAATTGTTGTCATGATAACTGTCAACTGTCCCGAAGCTGGTGAGCATGTCGTTTAGCTGACATATTGTAATGAGTGTATAATAAGGCTCAAGGTCAAGGGGAAGTCAAATCCTCTGCCATCTTGGGCCTACTCAGTTCTAATGGGTTCTTGTTTATTTTATTTTTCTCTTTGCAGATTCTTCTTGAAGCTTAGATAAAAAATAATTGGTTTCTGCTTGAAGGAGGAGCAAGTGTATAATTCTGGGGTGACAGCCTTGGTAACAGCTATAGGATAGAAGGGCATATCATGATTTTAAAATGTGTTGGAAAGAAAGTAATTTAAACAGTTAAGTACAGTTTTGACTTAACTGATACAGTTTTGCGTGCATGCATGCTCAGTTGCTCAGTTGTATCCAACTCTTTGACACCCCATGAACTGTAGCCCACCAGGCTCCTCTGTCCATGGAATTTTCCAGGCAAGAATATTAGTATGGGTTGCCATTTTCTTCTCCAGGGGATCTTCCCAACTCAGGGGTCAAACAAGTGTCTCCTACATTGGCAGGCAGATTCTTTACCACTGAGCAATCTGGCAGGCATATAGGTTTAATTATCTATAATTTAGGGGAAATAGATGGAAGGTCAAGCCGTTCTAAATTGATTCCTTCCCCAAAGAATTGGACTTGGGGGCACACTTGTAGGCTTTATATTAGTCCAATTCTATTGTGATAGAAAAAAAAGATATGTGTTTGTTCATGATCTGCCAACTTAGTACTTATTATTCATAGGAGTATTGATAGTTAGCACTGGAAGTCACCCTACCATTCTCTTGAAAAGAAATATAAAAAGGCAATTATCCTAAACACAATTATATATTCCTCCTTAAAAATAATGTCAGGTGAAATTATAAGTAGTATCTCATTTGATTGTTTCTAACAGGGGACTTGATTACTACAATTTTACAGATGAAGAAACTGGGACTCAGGAAAGGGATGTAATTTGTTGACACTCACAAAGCTGTCAGGAAACTTGAATTTGACCCCAGGTTTCTTTGAATTCTGCAGAATTCATACAATTTTGCTTCTATCATCTCTAGAAAATTTAAAGGTTATATAAATCAAGTCAAACATGTTGACCTTGGCACAATAAGTTCTAAAATCCACTTAATCACTGACAAATTAGGAATTTACCCTTTGGTCTCATCCATCTTGTTCCTAACCCTATATTTTTACTTAAGTATTTGTCAGTTACTTGAAAGTGTGCCCGTCAAAGTTCTCTAATGATTTTACAAATACCAAGCATCTGCCATTTGGTGTTACCTTCAGATTCTTGCAAAGTCATTCTCTGTTGCTAAGGTATTACATTGCCTCTCTACTCATTTTCTGCCTGTGTGTTTAGTGTCAATAAAGCAAACTTGGCTGAGCTGTCTTCTCTCCTTTCAATCACAAGTTTTCTTCCATTGTGTTCCATACCAGCCAAGTTATTTCACTTCACTCTTCCAAATATTTTATGCTCAAGGTTTGCCTTCCTTACCATGAAACTTCCGCATATTGGATATAGAATCTATGCTGTTGGTTTTCATAAGCAGCAAAGAAGTAATAAAGAAATCCCTCAATATGGAAGACATTCTTCTTATTCATTTTTGTGATGTGGACAGTCCTTAAGTATTTGGCTTAGATGTCACTTCTTTTTTTTAGATGTTACTTCTAACAGGAAGTCTGATACATCACTATGATTTAGATTCTTCTTCTCTACGGACATTTAATTATGTATTCCAACAACTGAATACAGTGATTGGCATTTAATAAATATCCATTTATGAAAAATAATGAATGAATGAAAAATATGTCTGTAAGTGAAAGTTTCCTTTAAAACTCCTAATTTCTCCAATTCAATTTATAACATCAGCTCCTAAAAGATACAGTCTCTGCTAATTATTTTATGGTAACCTTGAAACCCTAGAAAGGATTTTCTTCTAAACTATTTTCAATAAATAGTTAAAAAGTCTACTTTCCTTTCAAATACATTCAAGTCTTAAAAAAAGTTGAAAATGGAATGTATGTTCAATGTGTTGTAATCCAGTGAAATCAATTGATATTGAATTTATGTCACTGTGCTTCTGCTAGGTTGAATAGTTTCCTTTCAGAAACCATCATCCATTGCATTAATCAATCTAATCAAATAGTAAATCACAGTCAATCCTGTCTCACTTGGCAAATGTATAAAGCACATTTAATGTCTTTCATTGCAATCCCAGTGTGGTCGCTTTCTTTCTTTTTTAAAGGATGGTTATAATGAGGTTGACTTAATTTATTCATACATTCATTCAAAACCCATTCTTTTTTTTTTTTTTTTTTTCAAAACCCATTCTTTAGTGTAACACAGAAGGAACCCTCAAAGGCTGAGGGTAAAGAGATGAACAACAGCATCTTCCCCCTCAGATGCTCACCATCACGGTGGGGATGTAGATGAGTGGATAATTATAAGAGATTATGCTAGTTAGGTCCAAGATAGTTAGAAACCTAGGATTTTGACAAAGAAAGGAAGAGAAAAATACACGGGTAAAGAAATTTGGAAGATTCCAAAGGAAGTTATGCGTTTGCTAAAGGATCAAAGATTCCTGTAGGGTGGTGAGAGGGTTTGGGTGAGGGAGAGGGTGTTTGCAGAAACATTTGAGGGAGACAGAACAATGTGCAAAAGACAAATAGACAAAAAAATGACAGAGACATCTTTGGGACTGAAAATACATTGGCTGGATTATGGGAATGTCATATTTGGATATCTGAGAGAAGGGAAGGAAATAAAGCTGGAAATATAGGCGGGAATTACTTCTAAAAGGACCACATATGTCCTCCTCAGCGTTTTTTCTCTTGGCAGAGGAGGTGTAAACAAATAAACATTTTGATCAGATGAGCGCTTGGAAGTATGGCGCTGATGTAGAGTCGCCAGATAAAATACAGTTAAATTTCAGATAATAAATATTTTTTTAGGATAAGCACATTCCAAATATTGTGTTGGATATACAATAAAAAAGTAGTATTCGTTGTTGACCTAAAATTCCACTCTGTACCCTGAACTGTGTACGTGTTAAATGAGCTTACTCTGAAGAGGTGTCAAGAATGAACTGGTGAAGAATATCCAAGGCAGAAAGGCCAAGTTGGCAGATAAGTTATTAAAGTCTAGATTCGGCACAGTTGTGACAGGGCTGCCCTGCACCAGATTTCCGAATGTGAACCATGCTGTTATGGTTACTGAGAGTCAGAGAGGCACTGCTTGAGGAGAAAGCCTGTCTGTAGGTCTTTCTATCTTACTCGGAAGTCATTTGATATTTTGGAATGAGTAGATAATTCTACTGGCAAGCATAGGCATACACTAAACCAGGGAGACTGTGGCACGAATGCTTGTCTACTTTGAATGCCGTGGGATCAGGTAGATGCAGTAGTAATAAAACTTGAGGATACAAAAGCCTGATACATTTATCTTGGTCTCAGGGAGCTTCTGAATACGCACAATATGGGTGTTTGTGTAACGCTTTGAAATTTTCAAATTCCTCTAACACTCATTATCTCAGATCTACACCAAATGGTCTTACAGTCAGGGGCCAGCTATTATTAACCAAATTGTCAGATAAGAAAATATGCACATATAGAAATATTCTACCTTAGCTCTCCTATTAAACTTCTCTCCTCTTCAAATCTGAGTTGAAACACATTTCTTACCAAAACATTCCTTGTTCACAATTGAATCTCCCTGCCATTTAGAAAGCAGCATTCTTCAGTCTAACACGAGTTTTCTCTGAGACCTTATTAGATTTCATCTTATGCATTCATTGCCAGCCCCTAGGCTGAAAGCCCCCAAAGGGGAGAGCAAATCCTGGTCCTTTTTAGGAAAACTCTATGAGTATCTTAGGTAGTGTTTGGCATATCCAAGTCTTTTAATAATTATCTGATTATCAGACTAGCATTGGCAGACATAGAAGTAAATAAAAGTTTCTTGATATGCAGGCTTCTGGTCTTTGGGGCTTTCCTCGTATCCCTCCCCCACTTTTTAAAATTTCATCCCTTGTGGAACCAAGCAGAGGTTAGTTTGGGAACAGAGCAAATATAAAAACTGTAGGCTGAAGTATTGTTCAGAAGGTACATCATTCATCTCCTAAATTTAATGCAAGATAGGCATAAACTGAACCCAAGGAGCAGTCTCTATATGAACTATACCAGGGTCTAGTTTAACAGTGAGATAGAGATGTCCACACCTGAAATACACATATCTTCCCAAGATGCCTTAGTCCAAGCCTCAGTCCTTTCCACCCATTCTGGGGCTGTGAGTTTAGCCCACCTGAACCACCACCGGGGTTCTAGAAGAGCTGTCCTGGGAAAGGGAATGTGAGCAGGGTGTCTCTGTGTGCAAAAAGGGCTAATTCACCCACCAGGGATCTGCCCCATTATTTTACATTTATGAATCAAGTATCTGCTTTAATTTGTTAGCAGATCATGAGATCATATATATATATAACTTCAAATAGAATATGTGCAAAGTGCATTCACTGTATGTTGTATAGAACAATCACTCTCCTAACGTGTAAGTCAAAATACTCTGGAGAAACTGTTAAAATCTTGGGTCTCAGGATTTCTCATTCAGTTCTTCTGGATGTAGTCTGAGAATTGGAGGATTTAACAAGTTTCCAGATGATACTGATTGCACTAATCCAGGGCCAAACTTTGAGGTCTATTAATAAGTAATTTATAATCTTATGTCTCTCTCTGTATGTGTCATGCACACATTGATTTATATATGCATGCATCCATTCCTTAGTTTTATATTATGGTTAGAGATATACATATACTATTATATATATATGTTAGTATATTATGTATACTAACTGTACTAGATTACTGTAGTGTAGTTAGATTATACTAGATTAATAACTATACTAAGTTATATACTAGAATGTACACTAGATTATAACTATAGTATAACTGCACTAGATTACTAACATATGTTAGCAATCTATGTTTACATAGTATACATATATTAGGATACATATGCTTATCTATACATTTAAATAAGCAAGCACATCTATATATAAATATTTGCAAATATATACATATTTATGGAAGTTGAGTATATATGAACATAAAGATATATACATGCATATGAATATATAATTATATGCACATGCACATACACATGAGTGTTTGTATATATGTTATTATGAATATATAAAATATAATACATTTATATAAACATATGCTGTTGCTTAGTCACGTCAGTCATGTCTGACTCCGTATGACCCCAAGGACTACAGCCTGCCAGGCTCCTCTATCCATGGGATTTTCTAGGCAAGGGTACTAGAGTGGGTTGCCATGCCCTCCTCCAGGGGATCTTTCTGACCCAGGGATTGAACCTAGGTCTCCTGAGTTGTAGGTAAATTCTTTAAGCCACCAGGGGAGCCCATTGAAGTATATATATATATATATGCTGCTGCTGCTAAGTCGCTTCAGTCGTGTCCGACTCTGTGAGACCCCATACACGGCAGCCCACCAGGCTTCCCCGTCCCTGGGATTCTCCAGGCAAGAACACTGGAGTGGGTTGACACTTCCATATCCTATATACATATATATATATTTATATAAATACATAAGGTATAATATAAATATGTAAGAAATATATAATTACGTCTGTAGGTGATATTCATACTGTGTACTTGCATGTGTGTATCATCAGTGTCTCTTTTGCAGCAAAGCCCTTGAAATGGAGGATTAGTCACTCAGGTGTGTCCAACTCTTTGCAACCTCATGGACTGGGGCTTCCCAGTCTCTTCTGTCCATGGAATTTTCCAGGCAAGAATATTGGAGGAAACGGATTGCCATTTCCTTCTCCAGGGGATCTTCCTGACCCAGGGATCAAACCCAGGTCTCCTGCATTGCAGGTTGACTCTATCCTCTGAGCCACCAAGGAAGGCCTTAACAAAGCCCTTAGTAAGTCACACATCAAGCTTCCTACCTCCTGTCAGACTTGTAATAAACAGTTGAGATTATCAAGGTAGAGCTGTCTTCATACTAGTCTCTTTAAATTTTATTAGCAGGGTGATCTTTCCAGTTTCTCTGGAGTCTTACCCATAGTTGTTATATTTCACGTAGGGAAGTTGCACCATGCTCTTGCAGAACCACCAGGATCCTTCTGTAAAGTCAGATTTCAGTCATTTCACTTTTTTTCCTTCCTCTCAAGAGACAGTAGAATTCTCTCATGTTTAACTGGCAAAATTAATGAATATGTAGTACAAACAATGTGTTGTGTGCTCCTGGGTCATACCTCCTCCCTCAGCTGGAAGTATCATTTTCATCCAAGGCAAGCATTGTCTTTCTGGAAGGAGGAAATGAGAACCATGAGTTTGGGGCCTGATGATTTGGGGATGCAGGGGAAGCAGCAAAAGAAATGAAAGCCCCAGTTTCACCAGATTTTTTGGGACACTCAGTATAATAATAGCTCCTTTCTTCCTGATAAGATACCACTATCCTTCTTGCTTCAAAGATCTTCAAACACAGTGGAAGAAAGAGAAGAGGGACCTGGAAAAAGGAAACGGAAAAAAAAAAAAGTCCAGATAATATACAGATTGTTGTATATTACCAGTCACTGGGCTTTCTAGTCAGGACTAACCTCTTTGTACTTCATATCACTATATTACGATAAATATTATCTTTCCCACATGACTCTGTTAGTGGGAGCTCAGGGCTTCCCTTGTGGCTCAACTGGAAAAGAATCCCCCTGCAATGAGGGAGACCTGAGTTTGAGCCCTGGATTGTGACGATTGCCCTGGAGAAGGGAAAGGCTACCCACTCCAGTACTCAGGCCTGGAGAATTCCATGTTAGTCCAGGGGGTCACAAAGAGTTGGACACGACTGAGCACCTTTCACTTTCAGGGTCTTTTAATAGGATGATGAAAGGCTCTCAACTCAAAATAGAAGAGCCAGAACCTGAACCAAGATCAGTTTGATCCCAAAGCTGAGATTCACAAATTTATATCAGTGATTTCCTCAAGTAATCTGCAAGAGAGGGTTAGAAAATAAACTTCCCTGGGAATTTACCCACGTACATGTGTCCATTGGAGATAGGAGGAGGAATCAGTTTGGAACATAAGGGATGAGAAGTGAGGTATAGGTAGCGAGCTGCTGGCATCAGCATTTATTAAATACAGAACACTGAGCTGCTGCCCACGACTCTCCTTGGTGTGAAGTCCGAGGTCCGTGTACTTTTACGTTGGTGGCATTTATTGGCGGGGTTTGACCAATACCTCAGTAAGTTCACAACAAGAAATCAATTGCCCAACTCGAGTTGGCAGTACGTAAAGTTAGTCTAGGGCTTCCCTGGCGGCTCAGACAGTAAAGAACCTGCCTGCAGTGTGGGAGACCTGGGTTTGGTCCCTGGATCAGGAAGATCCCCTGGAGAACTTATCCTACTGGTGATGCCACAAGCCCAGCCTCTCTGTGAGCCCATGCCAGATCCAATCTTGGAGACAGCGCTTTGCATGAAGTAGAAAAGAACAGCTTAATTGATCTGCCCGGCAAAGGGGAACTGCTCTCAAAAGCTGAGTTTGATAAGGTGTTTTATGGGGGCAGCAGTTCCAGGGTGAGGTTGCTGATAAGATTAGGATATGTTCAGGGCCTACACTCCTTTAATCTGGCCTCCGGTGGTCTTTCTCTGGAATCAAATGCTGACACATTCCATTTGTTGGGTTTTAATTCTGAAAAGGGGCTTAAAGACTTTGTCATCTGTGTCCCTTGAGGTGGAACCAGGAACCTGCCCCAAAGCTGTACTTTTGTTTCTTGGTTGCTCCTTCCTGACCTCTGCAGCCTTTCCCTTCCCTGATGAGAAACTTCAATCTGCCATTTGGGACTCAGGGGATCTCATGGAAACTGAACAGAAAGGCTCCCATGCCCAGGAACCTTACAGGGTCCTATTCCATTTCACTAGTTCTATAATGCATGAATTTTATTGTATAGGGAATAAATTTTGTTTCATAAAATATGAGAAGGTTAAATGTAAATAATGCAGAAAAGAGGAAAGACTGACTCAGCACCTGAAGTTATATATAATCAATGGTGAATCATCTGAGATTATGGTTTATTACAGAGTCGGGAGAAGGTCCCTAAAACCTGCTCAGGGAGTGAGATGGACACAGAAATGAGAAGACTGAGGAGTGGGAGTCAAAGTGTTCTGATCTCACTAGTTTCCTGGCCTCTAACCTTCTGAGCTGATTTTTAACAGGAAATAGGAAGGGTTGATTCTGGGGATTGGGACCCCATCTGCACAAAGGCCTTCCTGGCAGCCTTTCTTTCAAGAAGTGTTTCTGGAAAGATTATCACTGACCCGTGTGGAAAACAGAAATCCAGAAGGTAGGAAAAACAATGGTAAAGAGGTTTATGAAATCAGCTAAATCAGTGTTTCCAGTGATGCTTGGAGAAATTTAAAAATCATATCCCCTTACAAGTTGTAGAGTGATTCTTAAAATTAAGCAGATTCAAATTATAAAAGAGAGAGAGAACTACTTCAGCACTAGCCAGAATTAAAGAGTGGCATCTGTCACATTTTGGACATTCTGCTGTCATGAGGAATGAACTTAATTATGACCTAAGGGATTTTACATCTGGGTTTCTTAAATCTGGCCTAAATGACTGAACCCAAGACCATGTATAATGTGATTTCAGTATTTTGAAGATTAAGCCTTTCATCAGTTCTTCAATGTTTCCTTCCATCTGTCAAACTGAAATTAACCAAAATGTTTAGGAAATACATACTCCAATCAAGTGCATTCTCTAGAAAAATTACGGATTGTCATTTTTAATTTAATTCCTGCCATTTATGCAAAAAATATTCAACGGACACCTGGGTCAGGCATTCTTTTAGGTACCGGACATACAGCACTAAACAAAACAGAAATTTCTGGCCTGTTAGGTTTACATTCTAGTGGAAGGAAGTACAGTAAATCAGTACAGTGTGTGATATTCTGAGTATTTTGCATGTTTAAAACTTCAATAGGGTCTCCTAGGCTTTGTTATTCAGGTGGCTCCAGGAGTCATGGCTAACCCTGTGAGAAGTAGAAGCCATACATCTTGGAGGGGTCTTCAAACACCTACTCTGAAATTTCCTGGTCCCTCGACCCTGGACAGGCCACTGAACAAACCAGAGCCTACAGCTCCAGTATTAAGGTTATCATGTTTGCCTTGAAAGTTATTAAGAGTTTGATAGAAGATTATCTATATACAAAAGAGTATGAAGGAACTAATAATAAGGATCTTCACAACCTTCCTGGATAATCTTCTTTATCATACTCTTATCCACATGATAAACTCATAATAAACATGATAATCCACATGATTACCCAGAGGGAGAAAAAGCCCTTGCATCTAGAGAGACTGCTCTTGCTTTATCTAGTTTTGTTTGTATTTATTAGACTGGACAGGAGTCTACATTTTCAGAACTAGCAAGACATTTGTCATTAGATTGCTAGTAAATTTGAAAACACCTTATAAGTTCAGGGGATTGCTATTCTAGACACATAAGTGATAATTAGTTCATCTAAAGGACCTGAAAGAAAGAACATGAAGTCTACATGGACTATAGCCTACCAGGCTCCTCCGTTCATGGGATTTTCCAGGCAAGAGTCCTGGAGTGGGTTGCCATTTCCTTCTCCAGCAGATCTTCCCAACCCTGAGATTGAACCCGGGTCTCAGGCATTGTAGGCAGATGCTTTACTGTCTGGCCACCAGAGAAATTCATGAGGATTAAGGACATGAGGATTAAGGTATTTGAGACTGAGGTGCCACATCAGCGCCAGAGAAGGCAATGGCACCCACTCCAGTGCTCTCGCCTGGGAAATCCCAGGGACGGAGGAGCCTGGTGGGCTGCAGTCCATGGGGTCACACGGAGTCGGACACGACTGAGCGACTTCACTCTCACTTTTCACTTTCATGCATTGGATAAGGAGATAGCAACCCACTCCAGTGTTCTTGCCTGGAGAATCCCAGGGACGGGGGAGCCTGCTGGGCTGCTGTCTATGGGGTCGCACAGGGTCGGACACGACTGAAGTGACTTAGCAGCAGCAGCACATGCGCCAGGAAAGTCAGAGCAGAGTAGGCGCCGTGCCTTATCCAGCTTTCCGTCTGCCTCCTGTGCCGCCTTCAGTCAGGTCTTTATTTTTAGTTAATTTTTATTGGAGTATAGTTGCTTTACAGTGTTCTGTTAGTTTATACTATACAGCAAGGTGAGTCATGTATATGCATATATACATACATACATACATACATATATATATATCCCCTCTTTTTTGGCATTACCTTCCTCTTTAAGTTAGAAAGAGAAAAGCAAGTATATTAATACCTATATGTGCAATCTAGAAAAATGGCATAGTTGATCTTATTTGCAAAACAGAAACAAAGACAGAGAAGTAGAGAACAAATATAGGGACACCAAAGGGGAAATGGGGAGTGGGATGAATTGGGACAATGGGATTGGCATAAACACACTATTGATTATCTATGTATCTATCTATCTATCTATATATAATAGATAGCAGGTCTTTTAACCTCGATGAGCTTTTTTGTGTCCGGGAAGTTTGAAAACATTACCAAGTTGCCTACCTATCTCTAGTGCCTTTGAATCGAGGCTTCTCTCTAAAGAAAAAATAAAATATAAAAGCTGCATGCTTGAATTAAAACTTGCAACTTTCATCTGTCTACTGGACCACTTCTCTTCATTACCTTTAAGGTTGAGTTTCTCTCTTTGTTCCATAATATATATGTTATTTTAAAGAATTTCTTGCTTTGTGGATCTGAACAGGGATAGGACATGAGCTCACAATTGGTAGCAGTGATCTTTATGAGCAAATTTCAAGGGCAGTTGGGGAAGTCTAACAAGAGGCATTTTTATGAGTTAGACACAGCAGAGGGTGGTAACCAACACGGAAGGCTCTATTAGGGGTGAGGTGGTGAGTGTAGTTTCCAATAATGCACTTTTCTCATATGTCAGTTGAGACCGCTGACAAATTAATTGACAATTTATCCACACTGGCTCCACAGGACACTTATTGGGTCAAGGATCTTAATCTTAAAACTCCAGACATATTCCAGACTTACAAATAACTTCTTCATTGTAAAAAAAATTAATCAAAAATGTATGTGACAAGAGAAAAAACTCAATCAAGATACTTGTGCTCCTGGAAGAGATACAGACTTGGAATTCCTTATACTATACCCAGATCTCTGAAACCTCCTCTTCTTTATTAAAACTGGAATAAGTCTGTAATAACAGATGTTCATTCCATTCATAAGACCATATTATATCTGCTGATCAATATAGTTGTTAATAACATATGTGTTACATATCTCTCTTTACATATAGTCTATTCCACCATGATTTATACGCTTATAAATGCAGCAAATCTAAGCATTAAGTGATTGCTCTTTTATTGGAGATAGTTGAGATCAGCCTAAATTGATCTTTTAAGCTTAATCTCTTTTCCAGTTTTGAAACAAAAAGACCTCAGGATCATAGTACAAATGTTCTGTTTTACTAAGAAAATTGTAGTGAAAGAGAGGTAATTCAGCCAACATTGTGAGGCTTATTATAGGCAAGACAAGGAATAGAGCTCAGGTATCCATCTTTCTGGCCATATTTATTTTCTGGCATGATTTTGATCTTCAATTTTTTTTTTTTTTTTAAATATGTTAGCAATGGCATCACCGATTCAATGGACATGAGTTTGAGTAAACTCCAGGACTTGGTGATGGACAGGGAGGCCTGGCGTGCTGCGATTTGTGGGGTCGCAAAGAGTCAGACACTACTGAGCGACTGAACTGAACTGAATTTATTCTTAATTTCCCTTTTCTTAAAGAGTCAGAATCCTCCAAAGGAAAGTTGTCTCTGTGTTACTGGTTATGAAACCATATTTTTTTTGCAATTGTTGATGTTGACAGAAATAGATGTCTTGGGGGACATCTGTCTTAACAAGTTAGTAACGGGCAAGTATAGTTATTAATAAGAATGATAATTGTATTCAGCCTGAAGAACAGATGCTATCCCTTTGGTATGAATGTCCTGATGTTATTAAAATCTGGAGCTTAGTCATTATTAAGAAACTAGGATTCCTGGTCTTATTGAGATCTTAATATTAACTACTGCTCTAAAAGCAGTAGGTTACTTTGGGGCTTCCCAGGTGGCTCCGTAGTAAAGAGGAGACACAGGTTCGATCCCTGTGTCCAGAAGATCCCCTGGAGTAGGAAATGGCAACCTGTTACAATATTCTTGCTGGGAAAATCCCATGAACAGAGGAACCTGGAGAGCTGAAGCCAATGAGGTTGCAAATAGTTGGAGGCGACTAAGTACACCTTCAGGCTACTTTATCAAGTTAAAAGTGATCATAAACATAGATGACACAGTTGATTCAAAGGAGATGAACCAGATCTATAAGAAAAAAATATATATATTTTTCATTTCTTTTTTATTTAATGTCTTTTTAAAATTTTTCTTTTATTTCATCTAGTACATCTTGTGCTTTCTTCATAAAGCAAAATAAATAAGGATGAAGTGCTAATTAGTATTTATAAGATAATAGTTTTAACTTACTGTTTTATTCAGAATTAAAATTCTTGATATATCCAGATGCATAAAATATAGTAATGGCATGTTCACTGTTAAATCAATAAATTTTTATACAGTCTAAATTAGACACAGAACTTGTTTTAAAATTTTAATACTCTAGCATCTGAATATTCCCAAGAAATAATTTTAACCATCTGTAAATAAGATTATCCAAGTCATATCACATTAGAAATGTTGTTAACATTCAACATGTTCAGCAAAAGTGTATTGATTTCTCAGTATGAATGCATATACCTCTCTTATTTTGTTATATTGGAAGGAGAATGACTCTGATTCATCATTGAAATGAATTGTTTTGAAATAAGCAGAAGAAATGTAATATTTTATAATCAAAGAGTAAAATCTCCCAATTGAAATCAAACCCAATTTATATGAGGAATAAAAAGAAAGAAAGAAAAGAGAGAAGAAAGGAAGGAAGGGAAAGAAAATACATTTGAACCAGCATTGTATAATTTCCTCGGGCCTCCTGATATTGGAGGAGATGTTAATATATAAAGGCACTTCAGATGATGTTATCTGGAAGGGAGAAGGTTGCAATCATCCTCCATTATTCCAAGGGATAGACTATGTAAAATAATAAGCTTGTATTCTTTGAAGGAAGCGAACAGTAAAACTTGACACAGAGCAAAAGAATTTGAACTCCACATTTATACATTCACTCAGCACAGAGGTCCTGAGTGCCTTTGAGCAGAGATCTGTACATGAGAACAAGGTGAAGATGAAGATGTGGGTGTTGTTCACCTGAATTTATAGTCAAGTTTAAGAGACAAGTATATTTCCAAATTTGACAATGAAATAGGCTAGCTGACATAGACCATCAGAGAGCAGTAGAGATCACAGAGGGATAACAGCTAATCATACCTGCCTGCCACAGATTCAGATCTTTCGAAAGTAAAACATCTTTGCGACCCCATGAACCACACCACGCCAGGCCTCCCTGTCCATCACCAACAACCGGAGTCCACACAAACCCATGGCCATCAAGTTAGTGATGCCATCCAACCATCTCATCCTCTGTTGTCCCCTTCTACTCCTGCCCTCAATCTTTCCCAGCACCAGGGTCTTTTCAAATGAGTCAACTTGTCACATGAGGTGGCCAAAGTATTGGATTTCAGCTTCAACAGCAGTCTTCCAATGAACACCCAGGACTGATCTCTTTTAGGATGGACTGGTTGGATCTCCTTGCAGTCCAAGGGATACTCAAGAGTCTTTTCCAACACCACAGTTCAAAAGCATCAATTTTTTGGCACTCAGTTTTCTTTGTAGTTCAACTCTCACATCCATACATGACCACTAGAAAAACCATAGCCTTGACTAGACAGACCTTTGTTTACAAAGTAATGTCTCTACTTTTCAATGTGCTGTCTAGTTGAGTCAAAACTTTCCTTCCAAGGAGTAAGCATTTTTTAATTTCATGGCTGCAATCACCATCTGCAGTGATTTTGGAGCCCAGAAAAATAATGTCAGCCAGTTTCCACTGTTTCCCCATCTATTTGCCATGAAGTGATGGGACCAGATGCCATGATCTTAGTTGTCTGAATGTTGAGCTTTAAGCCAACTTTTTCACTCTCCTCCTTCACTTTCATCAGGAGGCCCTTTAGTTCTTAACTTTCTGCCATAAGAATGGTGTCATCTCCCTATCTGAGGTTATTGATATTTCTCCCGGCAATCTTGATTCCAGCTTGTGCTTCATCCAGCCCAGCATTTCTCAGGATGTACTTTGCATATAAGTTAAATAAGCAGGGTGACAATATACAGCCTGACATACTCCTTTTTCTATTTGGAACCAGTCTGTTGTTCCATGTACAGTTCTAACTAACTATTGCTTTCTGACCTGCATACAGGTTTCTCAAGAGGCAGATCAGCTGGTATGGTATTCCCATCTCTTTCAGAATTTTCCACAGTTTATTGTGATCCACACAATCAAGGTCTTTGGCATAGTCAACAAAGCAGAAATAGATGTTTTCCTGGAACTCTCTTGCTTTTTAGATGATCCAGCAGATGTTGGCAATATGATCTCTGGTTCCTCTGCCTTTTCTAAAGCCAGCTTAAACATCTGGAAATTCATGGTTTGCATATTGCTGAAGCCTGGCTTGGAGAATTTTGAGCATTACTTTACTAGTGTGTGAGATGAGTGCAATTGTGCAGTAGTCTGATCATTCTTTGGGATTGCTTTTCTTAAGAATTGGAGGGAAAACTGATCTTTTCCAGTCCTGTGGCCACTGCTAAGTTTTCCAAATTTGGTGGCATATTGAGTGCAGCACTTTCACAGCATCATCTTTCAGGATTTGAAGTAGCTCAACTGGAATTACATCACCTCCACTAGCTTTGTTCGTATGCTTTGTTGATGCTTCCTAAGGTCCACTTGACTTCACATTCCAGGATGTCTGGGTCGTGAAGATCTTTTTTGTACAGTTCTTCTGTGTATTCTTGCCACCTCTTCTTAATATCTTCTGCTTCTGTTAGATCCATACCATTTCTGTCCTTAATTGTGCCCATCTGTGCATGAAATGTTCCCTTGGTGTCTCTAATTTCCTTGAAGAGCTCTAGGACTGTGTAGGATATCTTAAAGTGTCAAAACTGAACTCCCCACTGGTAAGCTTTTTGCGTCATCTCAGTTGATCTCAACTTTACCTTTCCAGTTGTCAAACCAAAACCCTAGGATTTCTCTCGACTGCCCTCTTTCTCCTACTTGCCCGTGCTCTGTGAGGTCCTCACACTGACTCTGCCTTCAGAATGCGTCCTGGGTCTTGCCTCTTCTCGCCAGTCCCTTGGCTGTCTCTTCGTTTCAAGCCGTTATAATAGCACGTTGCCTGATCTTCTTGAGCTGAGCTTGGCCTGTGCTCAATAGAAGAGCTGCGTAACTGCCTTAAAATATAAAGTATATCATGTCATCTCCCGCAGCCTCCCACCACTGGATTCCATATCACTCAAAGTAAAAGTCCAGGCCCTTAGTGACCAACACGCCCCCACGATCTGGCCACTGATGTCATGGACCTCACACCCCGTGCTCTTCGCCCTCACTTTTCTTGTCCCACCAGCTACAATGCTGGGCTTTTGTCCATCAGTTCTGTACCTGCATGTTCTTCTCTTAGATATTACCTGGGCCACCATCCTCAACTCTGGTCAGATGTTACGATCATAAGGAGTCCTAGCCAGCCCAGCGGGTTTAACCTCCCGCCTCACGCCTCGCTTTCCCTAATACGCCTCCCCTCCTGTGTGGTTCTCTTTTTCCTTTGTTTCCTCGCATTTATCACTTGCAAACACGCATCGCATACTAGTTCCCTAGGGCTGCCATAACAAATTGCCAAAAACTGGGTGGCTTAAAATCACAGAACTTTATTGTCTCACAGTTCCAGAGGATAAAAGTCCAAAATCAAGAAGTAAGCAGCCGTGATCCCTCTGAAATATCTAGGGGAGAAGCCTCCCTACCACTTCCGGCTTTTGGCAGATCCAGACCTTCCTTGACTGCAGATCAAAACTCCAGTCTCTTTTCTTTCTCTTCACATGGTTGGCTTCTGTGTGTCTATGAGCGTCTATGTCACTGCATGACATTGTCCCTGTGTGCCAGCGTATGTGTCTCAAAATTTACCTCTTTTTATAAGAATACCAGTTATAGTGGATCAAAGCTCACCCTCCATGACCTTCTCTTAATTTAATTAAATCATATTTGCAAAGACTCTATTTCAGAATGTCATATACTCAGTTCCTGAGGGGTCCACATATCTTTCTTTTTTTGGTGGTCTAGGTGAGGAGACATGATTCATCCTCCACCCAATGATTTACCCTATATTTTATTATGTCCAGTATTTATTGTCTGTCTCCACTGGCCAAGAGTAAGGATTTTCCAGGCCAGGAATCTGTCTCTTTTGTTCACGGATATATCCCAAACATTCAAGGCTGTGTGGGCCCATAACAGGTTTTCAATAGAAATTTGTTCAATAAAGGGAAAGTTTGAAGTGTAGGACATAATGGGATTTCACTCAGCCAGCAAGGGGGGAAAAAAAGAGTTGTCTGTGAAGCTCTGGTCCTGATTGGACTTGTGGAATCCACATTCTACCCTAATAGTTTCTTTTCCCTATTGCATAACCTGTTTATGAAATTTGAAGCTCTTGTTTTTAAACCAATCCCTGTTAAGTATTCTGAGTTTCAGACCTGGAGCCTCACTCTTCAGCACATGGTTGATCTGTACCTTGGAAAGGAAGGGAGAAAGGGGAGGGAGGAGACTGGGATGGAGGGAGACATGCGAGGTTGCTAAACCTCCGCCCCAAGCAGACCTCAGCAAAGAACAGAAGTGAGGCCCAGCAGGACCATGTGTGGAACTGGCCTTCACCAGCTCCAGGTCATGAGTGGCCTGATCAACCTTGGCCCCGAATCTCTCTGGCTACAGCTTGTGCCTGCTCAGTGCACATGGCCCCCCTCTCTCTGCCCAGAGCCTGCGAGTGCATCCAAGGCCCCTTTATGATTTCCAGGACACAGCTGCTGTAGCATCATTTCCAATTGCCTCCAATCCCCACACCACTTTTGTTCTCTGGGTTACTGAGCCTTTCCAACACATGGTACATGAGCACACTCTTTACACGGTCCCCAGATGATCCAGCCAGCTATGAGGGGGCACAAACAGGAGCAGCCAGCTGTCATACACATGAATGAAACCCAAATTGCATGTGTTACAGGTTTAAATGGGATCTACTGAGACAGGTGCATCTCTTCATATGACCCGATGGGGTCTGGTTTCTCTCACTTAGAACATGCAGTCATTAGACAAGCAGGCACACAATGGCCCTCTTTCTGCTTTCTTTAAAGGCTGCAAGTAATTTCAAATATTTGAAAGTAGTTTATGTCCATTTATTAAACTAGTGGCAAAACTATCCCATTTGGAAATAAAAGCATATTTTAAAAAATTTACTTAGAATAATTTAGCTATATCACTAACTTTATAACAATAATATAATATATATCATATAATACAATATATGTAATATAACCATATATTATATACAATAGTACTTATTATATATAACATTATTAAATCAGTGACAAATACATCTCATTTGGAAATAGAAGCACATTTTAAAAAAATGTACCTAGAATAATTTGGCTATAATGTTGTGTGTGTGTGTGTTAGCCACTTAATTCTGTCCGACTCTTCGCCACCCCAAGGACTATAGTTAGCCAGGCTCCTGTGTCCGTGGAATTCTCCGGTGAAGCATACTGCAGTGTGTTGCCATTCCGTTTAAATTAAAAAAAAAATTATCTAGAATAAATTAGTTGTGACTTTGTAACGATAATATAATAAAAGTATATATAATATAGCATATATAAGTATGTGGAATCTATAACAGTGCATACTATGTTTAAGATATTATTAAACCAGTGACAAATTATTATACATTGTTTGAAAATAAAAGCATATTTTAAAAAACTTACTTAGAATTATTTAGTTACAACTTTGTAGCTTTATTGAAATAATATAATAAAATAACATATAATATAACATAGCAATATATATTATATAGAACGTAGTATATACTACATATGGCATTATATATATCATATATAACATTATACAAAGAACATATTCAAAGCCATTATGTATAACTATATATATCACACAATACAACAGTATTATTATGACAGTCATAATGAAAGCTCCATTAATTTCAGCATTAATCCTTCAGAAAAGAATATGTTTTAACATTGGCACAATGGACAAAAACGTAGAGATGAATGGCAGGACAGCAGAAGTTGTTTGAAATATCCCATTTCAGAAAGGGATTGTTGCTAACACATGTGAGAAGTCCTGCACATCACAATCAATGACTAAAAGGACAACCAGTCCAAAGGAAAAAGGACAGATACAGATCATAGTCACTTTCAGAAGAAAACTCACAAAACATAAAAAAGCATCTGAAAAGAAGCTCAAACTTTTTAAAAAATTAGTAATGCAAATTTAAACAATGAGATGTCCATTTATTACTCTGGAAAGAGGCCAACCTCTGTGCAAGTCCAAGGGCTGCTGTGGGTGGGCAGCTTGGACAGTGTGGCCTGGGGTGTCCCTGCTGGAGAGCTAGCTGCTGGGGACGCTCACACCTCTGTGACTCTGGAGTCCTCTTTTGGAAATTCTCACTCAGGCCCCTGGAGGGACACTCTTGTCAATACTTAGCTTAGCGTTTTTTAGGGCTCCAGGGAGGGACTTCCCTGGTGGCTCAGATAATCAAAATCTGCCTACAATGCAGGAGGTTGGAGTTCAGTCCGTAGGCCAGGAAGATTCTCGTGGAGAAGGAAATGACTGTATCCACTCCAGTCCTCTTGCCTGGAGAATTCCATGGACAGAGGAACCTCGCTGACTGCAGTGCAGAGTTGGGCATGACTGAGCGACTAACACTCTCCCGGGCCCCAGGGAACAAATGGGAGGTTCAGCACCCCTCACTGCCAGTAGGGGTAAAATAAAAATACTGTCAATGAACCCCCCAGAGGGCAGCAAGCTTGTTCTATAAACGGCCTGAAAGTAAGTATTTCTGGATCTGTGAGCCAGAGGGTCTGTTTTGCCATTGCTCAGCACTGCCTCTGCAGCAGAAGACACATCCCCATGGACGAGACCCAAGCAGATGGATATGGCTGTGACCCAGTGAAATGTCGCTTACAAAAACAGGCAGCCGGCTGGGTCTGGCCTGGGCTGTAGCTTGTCCATTCCTAGATAATATAATTTTCCTTACAATAGCTGTTGATACATGTACATATAGTTTAAAAAATAATTTAGCGAGACTAAATGTAATAAAATATACACATCAATCACATAAGAAGGATTGCTTCTATAGAATGGAGAAGGGAACACGGATGATATAAAAGAGAATAAGATATGGGAGGGAAAAAATAAGAAGGGAACCTAAAATTAGGAATATCGTTAACTCAAGTTTCTGTGACTAGGATCAATTTTTTTTTTCTAGGCGAGGGCAAACAAGCTATGGCTTGGAATAAGTACTTTAATTTGCTCTCAGTTTTTCAAAATCAGAGATAATTTGTAAAGTGCAGCCAAGTTGCCCACTGTGAGTTAACGTGGAATGTGGGCCGCTGGCTTGACGATGCACGTAATTGCCGCAGGGCATCATGGTACTTCATGCAAAGTCATTTTTACTGCCCTTTTGAAAAATAAATGGTACTAGATAAAAATAGCTGCACTTTTTTTTTTTTTTTTGGAACAGGAAATCATGATTTGAAAAATGTCCAAAGGAAGAAGAAAATTGTCAAGCTACATATACAATGGCTTAAATTGTTCAAAGTACTGCTTTCCATAAGGAAGAAGGGAGTGCTATTTTTAAGAAAATCTGTCTCTATGTGAGATGGAGTAAAGGATAAGCATATTAGGATACTTCAAAGGAAGTTCTTTGAGTCAACTTGAGATTTATATCTTGGATCTTCTTCTTCATAGCTAAATTACTTAAACTTCACCAGTATCAGGTTCCTCATGTTATGATAAAGATATACCTTGAAGGATTGTTTTGAGGGTGATGCACTCAATTTCAAAAGTAAGGTGATGGATGGACCTAGAGATTATTAAACCAAGTGAAGTAAGTCAGACAAAGAAAGACAAATACCATATAATACCACTCATATGTGGAATCTAAAACACTGGCACAAATAAACTTATCTACCAAACAGAAACAGCACAACATAGAAAACAAACTTATGGTTATCAGAGGAAAATAGAGGGAGGGGAAAATAAGGAGTTTGAGAGTACCATAAACACACTCAGTTCTCTGTTCAGTTGCTCAGTCGTGTCCGACTCCTTGCGACCCCATGAATCGCAGCACGCCAGGCCTCCCTGTCCATCGCCAACTCCCGGAGTTTAGTCAAACTCGTGCCCATAGAGTCGGTGATGCCATCCAACCATCTCATCCTCTGCCGTCCCCTTCTCCTCCTACTACATATAAAATAGATAAACAACAAGGACCTACTGTATAGCACAGGTAACACTACTCAATATTTTGTAATAACCTATAAGGGAAAAGAGTCTGAAAAAAATAGATATATGACTATGTGTAACTAAGTCATTTTGATGTATACCTAAAACTAACACAACATTGCAAATCAACTGTCCTCCAAATAAATAAATAAATAAATAAATTTAAAAGTAGAAATAAAAATGGGATGAGTGCACAGTAGTACTCTTACTGTGAAAGACTTGCTATGAGTTTGTATGAGTAGAAAGAAAGTGAAAGTCACTCAGCTGTGTCTGACTCTTTGCGACCCCCACGGACTCTGCAGTCCACAGAATTCCCCAGGCCAGAATATTGGAGTGGGTAGTCTATCCTTTCTCCAGTGGATCTTCCCGGCCCAGGAATAGAACTGGGGTCTCCTGCATTGTAAGCAGACTCTTTACCAGCTGAGATATCAGGGAACCCCAAGTTTTCCTTTCTATTGTTCTCCTTATTTCCATGTAAAGCTGATGTCCTCAGTAACCCGTACTCATTTACTGAAAGATGATGGTTGGCAGGAAAGGATAGCATATTTTGTGGAAGTCCTACCAGTGTATTGCCCTTGAATCTCAGAGCATCTAGAAAGCATTCCAGTTCCCACTGTAAATACTCACGTAACAACAATAACAACAAAAACATTTTTAAGAGATTAATGAAAAGATGAGCTAGTAAAGCAGTTAATTAAACAATTAGTAAAGGGCAAAGGAAATAAACCATGATGGCCAAAGTTCACCCAGGGTCACACACAATGTCTCAGTATAAAAATTCCTGATAAGCTGTAGACTGTCACCTGCTTTAGTCTTTCCCAGGCTTTTCTTAAAGATTCAGCCCCAGCCTGTATCACAGTGGCTTTTGGTGTGAGATGGGCAGGATCCACACACCTTTCAAAAAGCCTCCAGGTGGAACGGTAGGTGGTCTGGATCAAGGACCTCTATGCAGTGTCTCAGGTTCCTGTATCAGTTCTGAGTAATTTGTATACATTCACCTGTACACCAAATATTTACTTCATCCTTCTAGATGTTTTTATTAAATTGAGTGTATGTAAATACTACTGATAAATTATGTGAAATACATGAATAATAACAATGTATACATATCTCTATGCCCCCATCTTAATTTGGGGAGAATGACATTATCATGTGGCAGTCTATCAATCGCAATTCATCTTCTCTTTCTTCCACTTTTGCAGATGCCCCATATCACGATAAAAGTTGCTTTGATTGTTACCTTGCGTTCCTTTAAAAAGTTTTTTAACACCTACAGTTCTATATTTAGCTTTATGTGATTTTTAAACTTCATATAAATAGATCATTTTGCTGCATTTACTTCTAGGAGTTGATTTTTTCGTTTGTGAGTTTCATAGATGTTTCTGCATGTAGCTTCAGTGTGTTTTCAATAGGGTGGTTTTCCTTTGTAATCACATACAAGGCTATTTATGCATTCTATTGTTAGTTGATATTTATGTAACTTTCTGTTTTCTGCTCAGTTCAGTTCAGTCGTTCAGTTGTGTCCAACTTTGTGACCCCATGAACCGCAGCACACCAGGCCTCCCTGTCTGTCACCAACTTCCGGAGTTTACTCAAACTCATGTCCATCGAGTTGGTGATGCCATCCAGTCATCTCATCCTCTGCCATCCCCTTCTCCTCCTGCCCCTAATCCTTCCCAGCATCAGGGTCTTTTCCAATGAGTCAGCTCTTCGCATGAGGTAGTACTGAAGTATCAGCTTCAGCGTCAGTCCTTCCAATGAACACCCAGGACTGATCTCCTTTAGGATGGACTGGTTGGATCTCCTTGCAGTCCAAGGGACTCTCAAGAGTCTTCTCCAACACCATAGTTCAAAAGCATCAATTTTTCAGCACTCAGCTTTCTTCATAGTCCAACACTCACATCCATACATGATCACTGGAAAAACCATAGCCTTGACCAGATGGACCTTTGTTGGCAAAGTAATGTCTCTGCTTTTTAATATGCTATCTAGGTTGGTCATAACTTTCCTTCGAAGGAGTAAGTGCCATTTAGTTTCATGGCTGCAATCACCATCTGCAGTGATTTTGGAGCCCATCAAAATAAAGTCTGACACTGTTTCCACTGTTTCCCCATCTATTTCCCATGAGGTGATGGGACCAGATGCCATGATCTTAGTTTTCTGAATGTTGAGCTTTAAGCCAACTTTTTCCACTCTGCTCTTTCACTTTCATCAAGAGGTTTTTTAGTTCCTCTTCACTTTCTGCCATAACGGTGGTGTCATCATTCCAATCCCAAACAAAGTCAATGCCAAAGAATGCTCAAACTACAAAACAATTGCACTCATCTCACATGCTTGTAAAGTAATGCTCAAAATTCTCCAAGCTATGCTTCAACAATATGTGAACTGTGAACTTCCAGATGTTCAAGCTGGTTTTAGAAAAGGCAGCGGAACCAGGGATCAAATTCCCAACATCAGCTGGATCATCGAAAAAGCAAGAGAGTTCCAGAAAAACATCTATTTCTGCTTTATTGACTATGCCAAAGCCTTTGACTCTGTGGATCACAATAAACTGTGGAAAATTCTTCAAGAGATGGGGATACCAGACCACCTGACCTGCCTCTTGAGAAACCTGTATGCAGGTCAGGAAGCAACAGTGAGAACTGGACATGGAACAACAGACTGGTTCCAAATAGGGAAAGGAGCACGTCAAGGCTGTATATTGTCACCCTACTTATTTAACTTATATGCAGAGCACATCTGAGAAATGCCAGGCTGTTTTCTGCTACATGATGGTTAATAATGCTGCACTTACCATAGTGCATTTGCAAAAACAAGTGTTTAAAGTATGCACCTAGCAAGGTGATTCAGTGGTCTTAAGTTGTATGTATCTTGACCTTGTTAATAATATTCAAATGTTGTCCAAAATGTTTGTATCATTTTACAAGCAATTTGTAATCATTCCTGTTGCTATTTATTTTCATCAACTTCTTATGGTTAGAAGTTTTGTTTCGTTTTAAAATATAGGGAGCAGAATAGTTTTACATTTCCATTTTACTTCTCATTTCCCTAAATAATAAATTTTTTCATTGTTCAATTTATGAACCTTTGAGTTTCTATATATATATATATATTTTTTTTTTTTTTAGTTTCTTTTTTTAAGTTCTTATATTTTAAATATTTTTCTACTGGACCATCTGTCTTTTAAAAATCTATTTATAGAGATTATTTATATATTAAGGATTCTAATGTCATGCCAATTATATGGTTGCCAAAATTATCTCCCAATCTGTGACTTGCATTTTTATTCTATTTTATGTATTTTTTTAATGGACAGTCTTCCATTTTTATGTTGTGGAATTAGTTCATTTCCTTGGTAATTTGAAATTTCTGTATTTTGTTTAAAAGCAAGTTTTCTACCTCAAAGTCATGAAGACATTCTCTTAATAATTTTTCTTTATTTCTTTTTTTTTTTTTTTTCGTTCTGGCTTTTACATTTAAATTTATCTTTGTTGCTGTTCAGTCCCACAGTAATGTCCAACTCTTTGCAACCCCAAGGACTGCAGCACTTCCTTGTCTTTCACTATCTCCTCGAGTTTCCTCAAACTCATATCCATTGGGTTGATGATACCATCAAATCATCTCATTCTCTGCTGCCCCCTTCTCTCACCCTCTGCCCTTCCCAGCATCAGGGTCTTTTCCAATGAGTTAGCTCTTCATATCAGGTGACCAAAGTATTAGAACTTCAGCTTCAGCATCAGTCCTTCCAATAAATATTCAGGGTTGATTTCCTTTAGGATGGACTGGTTTGATCTCCTTGCTGTGCAAAGGTCTCTCAAGAGTCTTCTCCAGGACAATTCAAAAGAATCAATTCCTCAGTACTCAACCTTCTTTCTAGTCCAACTCTCACATCTATCCATACATGACTGCTGGAAAAACCATAGCTTTGGCTACATGAATCTTTGTCTGCAAAGCGAGGTCTCTGATTTTATTATGCTATCTAGGTTTGTTATGATTTTCCTTCCAAGCGGCAAGTGTCTTTTAATTTCATGCCTGCAGTCAATATCTGCAGTGATTTTGGAACCCCCCCAAAAAGGAAAATCTGTCACTCTTTCCACTTTTTCCCTATCTATTTGCATTGAAATGATGGGACGAGAGCCATGATCTTCGTTTTTTTTTTTAATGTTGAGTTTTAAGCCAGCTTTTTCACTCTCCTCTTTCACTTTCATCAAGAGGCTCTCTAGTTTCCCTTTGCTTTTTTCCATAAGATTGGTATTATCTGCATATCTGAGGTTGTTGATATTTCTCCCACAATCTTGATTCCACCTGTGTTTCATCCAGCCTGGCATTCTGCATAATGTTCTTTGCATATAAGTTAAATAAGCAGGGTGACATACAGCCTTGATGTACTCCTTTCCCAGTTTTGAACCAATTTGTTGTTCCATGTCCAGTTCTAGCTATTGCTTCTTAACCTGCATGCAGGTTTCTCAGGAGACAAGTAAGGTGATCTAGTATTCCCATCTCTTTAAGAATTTTCCAAAGTTTGTTGTGATCCACACAGTCAAAGGATTTAGCATAGTCTATGAAGCAGATGTTTTTTTTGGAATCCCCTTGCTTTTTATATGATCCAACAGATGTTGGTAATTTGATCTCTGGCTCCTCTACTTTTTCTACATCAAGCTCATATAACTGGAAGCTTTCAGTTCATGTACTGTTGAAGCCTAGCTTGAAGGATTTTGAGCATTACTTTACTAGCAGGTGAAATGTGCAATTGTGTGGTAGTTTGAATATTCTTCGGCATTGCCTTCCTTTGGAAATGGAATAAAAACAACTTTTCCAGTCTGTGGCCACTGCTGTCTTTTCCAAATTTGCTGGCATACTGAGTGCAGCACTTTAACAGCATCGTCTTTTAGGATATCAATAGCTCAGCTGCATTTCCATCACCTCCACTAACTTTATTTGTAGCACTGCTTCCTAAGGCCCACTTGACTTTGCACTTTAAGACTTCAGGCTTAGGTGAGTGATCACACCGTCATGGTTATCCGGGTCACTAAGTCCTTTTCTGGACAGTTCTTCTGTGTATTTTGCTACATCTTCTTAATATCTTCTGCTTCTGTTGAGAAGAAGAAGTGAAGTCAAGTCGCTCAGTCGTGTCCGACTCTTTGTGGCCCCATGGACTGTAGCCTACCAGGCTTCTCTGTCCATGGGATTTTCGAGGCAAGAGTACTGGAGTGGGTTGCCATTTCCTTCTCCAGGGGATCTTCCCAACCCAGGGATCAAACCCAGGTCTCCCACATTGCAGGCAGAGGCTTTACCCTCTGAGCCACCAGGGAGCTTCTGTTAGGTGATACATTATTGTTTGTGTGGAGTAAGTAGAAGTTCATCAGTTCCATATATATCAACATGGATATTTTTTTCAGCATCATTAGTTGTAAAATCTATTCTTTCCTTACTGATCCATAGCAGCAGTTCTATAATGAATCAAGTGTCCATATATTTCTGGGGGTGTGACTAGTTGATTGATGATTGATTGGTTTTCTATTTATTAACTTATTTTTTCATTGGTAATGTTCTTTCTCATGACAGTACTCACACTGTCTTAATTATGACAGATATTTAATAAGTATTTACAGATACCAGGGCACTCATTTTTTTCTTCGCTGGGAAAATCTTGCACATTTTTGGGTCTCCACTCTTCTAAATAAGCTTTGGTATTAGCTTGTTAGAGTTTAAAAAGAGGAAGGACAAAAGAGAGGGACAAAAGGCAAAAAAAAAAAAAATTCAAATGTGGTTTTGGATTAATGTTTCAATAAATTTATGTATCTATTTAGGGAAAATGACAATTGCCAATTTTACAATATTAAGCCTTCATATTCAGATATAATAAATTCCTTTCCATTTGTTTGGGTCTTTTAAAATGCCTTTTAAACATTTTATAATTTTCTACACCCTTTAGTAGATTTATTCAAGACTCTTGATACTACTATAAATTTTGTTTTTAAAATCATATTTTCAATTATTTGCTGCTGGGGTTTATAAACAAAATTGATTTTTATACATTGATTTTCCTTCTAACAACTTGACTAATGCTCTTATTAATTCTAATAATTTCTCTGTAGATGGTTTAGGGTTTTCTAAGTTTACAATCATATCACTGGCAGATAATGAGAGTTATGCTCTCTCCTTTCCAACGATAAGAAATTTTCTTTCTTTTTCTTTCTACGCTATTGTAACTGGGCTTTGTGTTGAGTAAGAATTGTTCATGATGGCTGTGTTTGTCTTAGAAATAATACTACAGGAATGGTTTCAGTTGTTCATTATTAAAGATAATGCTTGCTCTGTGGTGAGAAACTCTAGTTAGAATCAGAATTAGCCTGAAATCTGAGGAAATGTGAGTCTGATGAAAAGTTAAAAGCAAGTAAAGACAGGAAAAATGGTGCTCTGACTATATAATATGACAAAAAATTAGTATTCAGAATATATGATAAACTTCTGAAAATCAACAAGATAAAACAAACAACACAATAAACAAAAAAAAGAAAAGCAAACAAAGTTGGCAAAAAGTAGAAATAGTCACCCTCATTCAAGAAGAAATTTAAATGGTCAACAGACTATTAGAAATATTCCCTCCCATAATCTAGGAAACATTATTTACCTGACATGTTGGTAAAAATAAAGCATTTACAATATCAAGTGTTCAGAAATATGTGGAAGGAAGAAAAGCTGTCTGATATTGCTGTCAGTGGATGTAAATTGACACAATCACTTTGAAGAATAATATGACAATTTCTGATAAAAATTAAAATATACATATATTATAATCCAGAATCCTTATTTCTGGATATACTCACACATTTACATAAGGATGTTTATTAAATAGTATTTATAATAGTGTAGAATAACCTAAATTCAATAGAAATGTGGATATTCACAAATGTTGAATATTCACATGATCAAAAAACTCAAACAAAGCTTTAAAAGATTGAGTTAGATTTAGGCTTGTGATTGTGGGCAGATGAAAAAATAAATTTTGACTAGAAAATTTAAGTTTCAGAATAATTTAACACAGATTTTCAGTTTTATAAGGTTAAGTTTCTTTTTGTTTTATAAAATTCCAAATGATCCTGAAATTCAGAAATTTCTGAGAAAATTTAAATTTGGGAAACCATAGCTTCTTTCTGTTTTATTCTGCCTCTCTTCCTCCCTTTCCTCCTTCTTTTCCGCTGTTTCTCCTTCCTTCTTTCTTTCTAATCTTTTTCAATTCTTTCTTCTTTCTTTTGTTTGGAGACTGGGCTGGGGCACAGAGGTGGAGGTTGGTGAGTGATTTGCTCTCAGGGGACAGTCAGCAGAGAATTGGATTGAATATAGATCCACTTGTATTGCAATATTATTGGCTCTTATAACAATCATTTCAAAATGTCTCTTTTTTTTTTTTCACTATTTGTTATCTTTGGAAAACTAGCTCATCAAATGTAAGTGTTTAATAATATTTGCAGTGCTGGGCAAAAAAAAAAAGCATCTCTGTCTTAACTTTATGACTATTAATGAAAAAAATAACAAAGGAGGAAGATCAAATTTTGATAAAATACAGTGATATTGATCCTATGAAATGCTTTAGCTCAATTTCTAAGTTTCCTTCTCTTCCAAAGAATAGCGGATGTTTTGAAACACTTTTCAGCCATTGCCCTCCAGCGAGATTATACTGGATCTTTCCTTCTTCATGGTGGAAAGAATTTAAGCATTTGCTTCCATGGGTCAGGATCCTAGGGAGAAGACTCATATCTTAGCCTTCTACATGATATCAGGGTGGAAAACAGTGTCTACTGTTGATATAATTATTTTTAAAGACCACTAAATTGGGGTGACAGAACAAAGTTTTCAGAAAGAACCTTCCAGAACCCTCTCTCAGGTACATGCACTACTTATATACTTAGTTAAGAAAGATACAAACATGATTAAAGGGTAGCAATTTATAATAATTATAGAAATTATATTAATCAATCAGCTAATCAGGATATATTTCACTACCACTGACTCTTGGAAAAGAAAAAGAATAAACAATTGCTAAATCTTTACAATAAAATGAGATTTCTAGGGGGAAAAAAAAAACTAAAAATAAACTACCAGATGACCCAACAATTCCACTCCTGCTACGTATCTGAAAAAAAAAAAAAAAAAGCATTTAGAAAACTAATTCAAAAAGATACACATACTTCAATGTCCACAGCAACAATATTCACAATAGCCAAGATACGGACGCAACTAAAGTGCCCGTCAACAGATGAATGGGCATAGAAGATGTGGTGCATATCTATACACTGTAATATTACTCAGCCATGAAAAAAGAATGAGATTCTACAAATTGGCCACAACATGGATGGACCTAAAAGACATTATGTTTATTGAAAAAGTCAAATAAGGAAAGACAAAAACTGTTTGATATCACTTGTATGTGGAAACTTAAAAAAAATGAAAACACAACATATATATATATATATAGTGAATATAAACACATCAAATATATATATGTACATATATATATATATATATATATATATATATATATATATATATATACAGTGAATATAATAAAAGAAGAAGCAGACCCACAGATAATAGAGAACAAACTACTGGTTACCAGTGGAGAGAAGGAAGAGGAGGAAGGGCAATAAAGGGGCATGGAATTTTTTAAAATGGCTACTATGAGATGGTATGAAATCATATGCAAAAAACCACTGAAAATTGTGTTAGTCGCTCAGTCATATCTGACTCTTTGTGACCCCATGGTCTGTACATGAAGTCTCCAGGCAAGAAGACTGGAGTGGATTGCCGTTCCATTCCCAGGGGATCTTCCCAACCCCGGGATGGAACTCAATCTCCTGCATCGCAGTCAGTTTCATTACATCTGCACCACCAGGAAGCCCCCAAAATTGTAAAGCATTATGCAATTCAAAGAATCTTTCATTCAATGAAAAAAAAATGTCTTACAATAAGCTAAGTCCTTTATATGTGACCACATTTAATTTTCCTCAAAACAGTCATACTCTATCAGGGTATATGTTTCATTTTATGTCAAAGAAAATGAAGTTCAGAGAGGTTAAGTAGATTATTCAAGGACATGCATCTGAAACCCTGCTCCTTTTACACTGTATTCATCTCCCCATAGAACAGACTAATGCATAGAGCTCGTTCTGAGATTCACTGTCTAGTTGGAGAGACTGTCAGTAACCATCATGTAACGTAATAAGTGACAGGAGCCACCCACAGCCAGCCACCCAGAGCCAGCCACCATCCTGGTTCCAAAACAGGAAACTTTAATATAATTAAGGCCTTCAGGAACGTGTGCTGGAGGGAAGCCATATTTGACGTTAGGTACAGATTAGGACTTTGTATACTTGGGTTTGTTCTGAAATATCTGTGATGTAAGTTTACAGAAACAATACTTTCAGGCCATATTTCATAGTATTTTTCTATCTTAAGTATGCAAATTGGCAAAGAATTGTAAACTCTGTCCATTAACCTTATCATTAATACTGTTTTGCTTTGCCTTTTTTTTTTTTTTTTGCTCCCAAAATGGTGTTTGGATAATTGAAATCTGAGCCATTTTTTTAAAAGAAGCTTCCTGAAGCATACCTTCAAAATGTATACGATAATGTAAAACAGTCTGATACTAACTCAAATATTAGCTTAATCGTGTACATGCCCCAAATTCACAGAGAAGGCTAATATGAAAAATATTAATATAATTATTTAAAACTCTTTCCAATAGACTCACAGACACTCAGAACAGATTTGTGGTTACCAAGAGTGAGTGGAAGTGGGGAAAGAATGGATTGGGAGTTGGGATTTATAGATGCAAGCTGTTATGTAGAGAATAGATAAACAACAAGGCCCTACTGTATAGCGAAGGGATCTATATTCAGTATCTTGTGATCAACCATAATGGAAAAGAATATGAAGAAGAATGTATATAACTGTATAACTGAATCACTTTGCTATACAACAGAAATTACCACAACATTATAAACCAACTCCAATTAAAATAAATAAGTAAATAAAATATTCCTAAAATCAAGATGATACCACTCTACAAGCAGAAAGTAAAGAGGTACTAAAGAGCCTCTGGATGCAAAGCTAGCTTAAAACTCAACCCTCTAAAAACTAACTTAATGGCATGAGGTCCCATTGCTTCATGGCAAATAGATGGGGGAAAATTGGAAAGAGAGGCAGATTTAATTTTCTTGGGCTTCAAAATCACTGTGGACAGTGAACGCAGCCACAAAATTAAAAGATACTTGCTCCTTGGAAGAAAAACTATGACAAACCTAGAGAGAATATTGAAAAGCAAAGACATCACTTTGCTGACAAGGATCCGTGCAGTCAAAGCTATGGCTTTTCCTCTAGTCATATATGGATGTGAGAGTTGTGTCATAAGGAAAGCTGAGTACTGAGAAATTGATGCTTTTCAATCATGGTGCTGGAGAAGACTCTTGAGATTCCCTTGGACAGCAAGGAGATCAAACCAGTCAATCTTAAATCAAGCCTGAATATTCATTAGAAGGACTGATGCTGAAGCTGGAACTCCAATATTTTGGCCACCCAGTGTAAAGAGCTGACTCATTGGAAAAACACCCTGATGCTGGAAAGACTGAGTGCAGGGATGAGAGGTTGGATAGCATCACCAATTCAATGGACATGAGTTTGAGCAAACTCCGGGAGATAGTGAAGGACAGGGTAATCCCTGCTATAATCATGGGGTTGCAAAGAGTTGGATATGACTTAGCAACTGAACAATAACAAGAAAATCAAGATAGAAAAATATATTCTACCAGTCATTTATGGTCCCTCTAGCTCTAAACTGAAGCTTCTCCCAATTTCTTATTCTCAATATGACTGTTGCAGTAATAATTCAAAATTGACACCAAAGCTATACTGAAAAATGATTGAGTGTTAGCACAAACCTCACAAAAGCAATACAATGGTCACTCTGAGAGCTCTCCAAGGAAGGCCTTGGTTTTTATTTATTTTTTATATTTTTTAATTTTTTAAAAAATTTTAATTGAAGACTAATTACTTTACAATATTATGGTGGTTTTTGCCATACACTGACATGAATCAGCCACAGGTGTATATGTGTCCCCCCTCCCGCCTCCCTCTCCACCCCATCCCTCTGGGTTGTCCCAGTGCACCAGCTTAGAGTGCCTGTTTCATGCATTAAAGTTGGACTGGTGATCTATTTCACATATGGTAATACACAGGTTTCAGTGCTATTCTCTCAAATCATCCCACCCTCACCTTCTCCCACAGAGTCCAAAGTCTGTTCTTTATATCTGTGTCTCTTCTGTTGTCTTGTGTATAGGGTCATTGTTACCGTCTTTCTGAATTCCATATATATGCATTAATAGACTGTACTGGTGTTTTTCTTTCTAAATTACTTCACTCTGTATAATAGGTTCCAGTTTCATCCACTTCATTAGAACTGATTCAAATGTGTTCTTTTTAATAGCTGAATAATATTTCATTGTGTATATTACCACAACTTCCTTAACCATTCGTCTGCCAGTGGACATCTAGGTTGCTTCCATGTCCTGGCTATTATAAATAGTGCTGCGATGAACATGGGGGTGCACGTGTCTCTTTGAATTCTGGTTTCCTTGGTGTGTGTCCAGGAGTGGGATTGCTGGGTCTTTTTTTTTTTTTTTTTTTTTAGTTGGAGGTTAATTCCTTCACAACATTTCAGTGGGTTTTGTCATACATTGACATGAATCAGCCACGTAGTTACACGTATTCCCCATCCCGATCCCCCCTCCCACCTCCCTCTCCACCCGACTCCTCTGGGTCCTCTCAGTGCACCAGGCCCGAGCACTTGTCTCATGCATCCCACCTGGACTGGTGATCTGTTTCACCATAGATAATATACATGCTGTTCTTTCAAGACATCCCACCCTCACCTTTTCCCACAGAGTTCAAAAGTCTGTTCTGTACTTCTGTGTCTCTTTTTCTGTTTTGCATATAGGGTTATCGTTACCATCTTTCTAAATTCCATATATATGTGTTAGTAGGCTGTAATGATCTTTATCTTTCTGGCTTACTTCACTCTGTATAATGGGCTCCAGTTTCATCCATCTCATTAGAACTGATTCAAATGAATTCTTTTTAATGGCTGAGTAATATTCCATGGTATATATGTAGCACAGCTTCCTTATCCATTCGTCTGCTGATGGGCATCTAGGTTGCTTCCATGCCTGGCTATTATAAACAGTGCTGCGATGAACATTGGGGTGCATGTGTCTCTTTCAGATCTGGTTTCCTCAGTGTGTATGCCCAGAAGTGGTATTGCTGGGTCATATGGTAGTTCTATTTCCAGTTTTTTAAGAAATCTCCACACTGTTCTCCATAGCGGCTGTACTAGTTTGCATTCCCACCAACAGTGTAAGAGAGTTCCCTTTTCTCCACACCCTCTCCAGCATTTATTGCTTGTAGACTTTTGGATAGCAGCCATCCTGACTGGCGTGTAATGGTACCTCATTGTGGTTTCGATCTGCATTTCTCAGATAATGAGTGATGTTGAGCATCTTTTCATGTGTTTGTTAGCCATCTGTATGTCTTCTTTGGAGAAATGTCTGTTTAGTTCTTTGGCCCATTTTTTGATTGGGTCATTTATTTTTCTGGAATTGAGCTTCAGGAGTTGCTTGTATATTTTTGAGATTAATCCTTTGTCTGTTTCTTCATTTGCTATTATTTTCTCTCAAACCGAGGGCTATCTTTTCACCTTACTTATAGTTTCCTTTGTTGTGCAAAAGCTTTAAAGTTTCATTAGGTCCCATTTGTTTATTTTTGCTTTTATTTCCAATATTCTGGAAGGTGGGTCATAGAGGATCCTGCTGTGATTTATGTCGGAGAGTGTTTTGCCTATGTTCTCCTCTAGGAGTTTTATAGTTTCTGGTCTTACATTTAGATCTTTAATCCATTTTGAGTTTATTTTTGTGTATGGTGTTATAAAGTGTTCTAGTTTCATTCCTTTACAAGTGGTTGACCAGTTGTCCCAGCACCACTTGTTAAAGAGGTTGTCTTTTCTCCATTGTATATCCTTGCCTCCTTTGTCAAAGATGAGGTGTCCATAGGTTCGTGGATTTATCTCTGGGCTTTCTATTCTGTTCCATTGATCTATATTTCTGTCTTTGTGCCAGTACCATACTCTCTTGATGACTGTGGCTTTGTAGTAGAGTCTGAAGTCAGGCAGGTTGATTCCTCCAGTTCCATTCTTCTTTCTCAAGATTACTTTGGCTATTCGAGGTTTTTTGTATTTCCATACAAATTGTGAAATTATTTGTTCTAGTTCTGTGAAAAACAGTAGCTTTTTCACATTGGTAGCTTGATAGGGATTGCATTGAATCTATAGATTGCTTTGGGGAGAATAGCCATTTTGACAATATTGATTCTTCCAATCCATGAACATGGTATGTTTCTCCATCTGTTTGTGTCCTCTTTGATTTCTTTCATCAGTGTTTTATAGTTTTCTATGTATAGGTCTTTAGGCCTTGGTTTTTAAATGGAGTTTTCATGTCAGCATTTTTTCAGTACTATAAAGTTAAAGAATCAATTAAGTTCAGTCACTCAGCCACGTCCAACTGTCTGTGACTCCACAGACTGCAGTACACCAGGCCTCCCTGTCCATCACCAACTTCAAGAATTTACCCAAACTCGTGTCCATTGAGTCGGTAATGCCATCCAACCACTTCAACCTCTGTCGTCCCCTTCTCCTCCCACCTTCAATCTTTCCCAGCATCAGGGTCTTTTCCAATGAGTCAGTTCCTAGGATCAGGTGGCCAAAGTATTGAAGTTTCACCTTCAGCATCAGCCCTTCCAATGAATGTTATGGACTGATTTCCTTTAGGGTGGACTGTTTGAATCTCCTTACTGTCCAAGGGCCTCTCAAGAGTCTTCTCCAACAACACTGTTCAAAAGCATCAATTCTTTGACTTTGGCATAGTCAGTAAAACAGAAGTGGTTGTTTTTTCTGGAACTCTCTTGCTTTTTCAATGATCCAACCGATGGTGGCAATTTGATCTCTGGTTCCTCTGCCTTTTCTAAATCCAGTTTGAACATCTGGAAGTTCACAGTTCATGTACTGTTGAATCTCCTCTGATCATGGGGTTTTCCAGTCAAGAGTACTGGAGTGGGATGCCAGTTCCTTCTCCAGGGAATCTTCCTGAGCCAGGGATTGAACTTGGGTCTCCTGCATTGCAGGCAGATGCTTTACCAGCTGAGTCACCAGGAAGGCCCATACTGTTGAATCCTAGCTTGGAGAGTTTGGGCATTTTTTTTGCTAGCATGTGAGATGAGTGTAATTGTGCAGTAGTTTTAACATTCTTCAGCATTGCCTTTCTTTGGGATTGGAATGAAAACTGACCATTTCCAGTCCTGTGACCACTGCTGAGTTTTCCATATTTGCTGACATATTGAGTGCAGCACTTTCACAGCATTAATTTTTAGGATTTGAAATAGCTCAACTGGAATTCCATCACCTCCACTAGCTTTGTTCAAAATGATGCTTCCTAAGGCCCACTTGACTGCATTCCAGGATGTCTGGCTCTAGGTGAGTGATCACAGCATCATGATTATCTGGGTAATGAAGATCTTCTTTGTACAGTTCTTCTGTGCATTCTTGCCACCTCTTCTTAATATCCTCTGCTTCTCTTAGGTCCATACCATTTCTTTCTTTTATTATGCCCATCTTTGCATGAAAATTTCCCTTGGTATCTCTAATTTTCTGGAAGAGATCTCTAGTCTTTTCCATTCTATTGTTTTCCTCTATTTCTTTGCAATGATCAATGAGGAAGGCTTTCTTATATCTCCTTGCTATTCTTTAGAACTCTGCATTCAAATGGGTATATTTTTCCTTTTCTCCTTTGTCTTTCACTTCTCTTGTTTTCCTTGCTGCTTGTAAGGCCTCCTCAAACAACCATTTTGCCTTTTTGTATTTATTTTTCTTGGGAATGGTCTTGATCACTGCCTCCTGTACAATGTCACAAACCTCTGTCCATAGTTCTTCAGTCACTCTGTCTATCAGATCTAATCCTTAATAGATCTAATCTGTTTGTCACTTCCCTGCATAGTCATAGGGAATTTGATTTAGGTCAGTAAATCTTTAATCCTATTTTCTTTTGAAGGTCTGAGCTGTGTTCCCTCCCTGTTATTTGACCTGAGGTCAAACTATGGTGGAGGTAATGAATATAATGTCCTCCTTTGAAATGTCCCATGCACACACTGGTACACTCAGTGCCCCCGACCCTGCAGCAGGCCACCACTTACCCACGCCTCCACCAGAGACTCCTGACACTCAGGGGAAGTCTGGGCCAGGCTCTCGTGGGGTCACTGCTCCTTCCCCCTGGGTCCTGGTGCTCACCAGGTTCTGTCTGTGCCTCCCAGAGTCTGTTTCCCAGTCCTGTGTAAGTTCTGGCGGCTCTATGGTGGATTAATGGTGACCTCCTCCAAGAGGGTCTATGCCGTGCCCAGGTCTGCTGCACCCAGAGCCCCTGGCCCTGCGGCAGTCCACTGCTGACCCGGACCTCCTCAGGAGACACCCAAACACAGTTCTGTCTCAGTCTCTGTGGGGTCTCTGGGTCCTGGTGCACCCAAGGTATGTTTGAGCCCTCTGAGCATCTCTGGTGGGTATGCGGTTTGATTCTAAATGTGATTTTGCCCTCCAACCATCTTGCTGGGGCTCCTCCTTTGCCCTTGGATGTGGGGTATCTCCTCAAAGTCACCCCAGCACGGCGCAGCCATGCTGAGAGAGAATAAAAGCTCTCATGTGAGTCTGTGAGTGGAACCAGCTGATCAGGTGAGGCCTGGACTTGTGGCTATGGAGATAGAAAGGTCGGCTTGAGGAGCAAAGTTTACACATCAGCTTCTAGTTGGCTCAAAGGCAGACCGAATCTGAATGTCCACAGCCAAGTTTGTCTAGGTCCCCAAGCCAAGTAAACTCCTGAGACAGCCAGGAAGTTAAGTGAGGTGGGGAGAACTTAAATCTCCTCTGTCATGGAAGACAAAAGTCCAGACTCCAAGAAGAAGGAACCAATTACTTGCAGTTCCAGGAGCAGAGACAGTGGAGTGGAGCTAAGCCTAGGCTGACCAGCATTCTCTTTTCCTTCCTCTGTGTGTCCTGTTGCTTCTGTAGATCCTGGGGATGTAGTCTTGCAGGTGTTCAGGAAAATTCCAAATCCCACATAATAAAATATCTGAAAGGGAACTGGATGGGATCTCCCTTTGGAAGTTTTTATTGTACATCATTGTTCTCTGCTGAGTAACATATTTAGTTTGGCTTGAATATACTGTGATAGGTATTTTAACACTGTTTGGTAGTGTTTATGGAGAAATTGCTTGCTTCTTTCCTAAACATTCCAAGACTGCAAGATTGTTTGAGAGGTTGAGAGCAAATGAATAGAATGAATGGACTGATGTATCTTGGGTCAGTTCTGCAAGATGGTAATAAGGTGGTTAATGCCTATAGGGATTGGACAGATCTAGTGTCAATCCCAGCTTTGTGACCTTCGACAAGCTACTTAAATGCTCTGAATCTGTGTCTTTATAAAACCAGAATAATAATGCCTAACTCATAATTAGTATTAAGAGGAGTCAATGAATTAATTTTCATAAGTCACCTGTCACCATGACCCATTGTCTATAATCAAAAATTGACATGTGCCATGATCCTCTTGGCAGGGCTTCCCAGGTGGAGTTACTGGTGAAGAACCCATCCGCCAAAGCAGGAGGCACCAAGGGATTGAAGGTCTGATCCCTGGGTCAGAAAGATCCCCTGAAGGAGGGCATGGAAACTCACTCCAGTATTCCTGCCTAGAGAATCCCATGGACAGAGGGGCCTGGTGGGATACAGTTCATAGAGTTGCACAGAGCTGGACAGGACTGAAGTGATTTAGTACACACACATGTGATCCTGTTGGCAGGTATGGAAACTAGGATGGTTTATATGTGGCCTCATCGCAATACACTCTGTGACAGGAAAAGAATTTGCCCATATGGTGCCCACACGGATAACACTCGTTTCTTCTCTATCATCCCTCTTTCCTTCACCATGGCACTGGGACTGCTTTGCCAAGCTCTCCTAACAAGAGTTAGTCAGATGCCAGAGGTCTGAGGTGGACCAGGGAGGCAGTTACCTGAAATATGAAATGACAGGAGCCTAGAGGGAAAGGGCTTCCCCAGTGGCTCAGCTGGTAAAGAATCCACCTGCAATGTGATCCCTGCTTTGGGAAGATCCCCTGGAGAAGGGAATGGCTGCCCACTCAGTAATCTGGCCTGGAGAACTCCATGGACTGTATAGTCCATGGAATTGCAAAGAGTTGGACACGACTAAGTGACTTTCACTTCATTTCACTGAGAAGAGAGAGGTCACGAGTCTTAAAAGCTTTTCTAATCCACTTGTGTGGCTCATGGACCAGCAGGAAGAGACATTTGGGAACATATTCTTGAATCAGAATCTGCATTTTATCAAGATCCCCCTGTAATTCATGCTGTCAATAAGATTTGAGAAATTCTGTTCCAAGAGGTTTCCCAAGAAATCAAAATTAGGTGTATAAATCAAAGTAGATGATAAAAGCCATGAGGATGTTGGGACAGTGTTAAGTTGTTAAGTGTTACAGGGAGATGACCGCAGTAAAATTTCATCAGGTTCTACCTCTTTTAAAAGCACAGGCACGACAATAAGATACTATCCAATCCAAACCTCAATTAATATAAACGTGGGCCAATAACTAATTTTTTTAACTTGTCACTATTCATATAAGTTCAGTCCAAATCTGCTTGGCAAATATAATATTTAGTATCAAATGGCATACATTCGCATCTTACTAGTACACTAAATTTGCTTTCCAATTAAAATTTTGTTTAAACAAACCAGAATGCCTTTCCAAACACATTGTACTGACTCTAAGAAACTAGACTCTGTGACCTAGTTCATCAAAATGCACTTGAAAAATTCTGTCTGGAACTCTCAGACCAATGCTACGCATCCAAGGTTTTATATTCTTCATTCTGTCTTTTTTCTTCCAAGGCTTGACTCATAACCACTTGAGATAGAGCTAAAGCTGACAGAGAAAGTGAAAATCCTCTCCTTCTTGCCCGGAGGAAATGCTTGGCAGAAGATTTCCAAGCTGTGCTGTCATCAAAGCTAAACTTAACCTTGTTCGGGAAGAGAACCCTTAACTTTCAAACTATTCCTTGTCAGGTCCATTCAGCTTGCAAGTACAATGTTAGGGGGAAAAAAGGAAAAAAAAAAAAAAAAAACAAAGAAAGCGTAGCAACGGATGTATTTCATCACTGAGACGATGACTCCTCGTGTTTGGCAAAATGACATTAAAGTTAAATGTCTTGATTCACAGGCACTTACTACTCCCTTCACCTCCATTAATCTCTGCTCACAGTTTTGAGATACACCACTTACTGTCTCCAGCAATGAAATGAAATTATAACTGCTTTTCAGTGTGTTTTTTCTCATGTTATTTGATTGCTAAAGATTTCTTCCAAAATGGAGATATTTAGTGAACACAATACAATGTATTTTCTTGCTATTTTTAATCTGTTATTGCATAATTTGAAGGGTTGGGTATGGGAAGAATGGAAATTGAACTCATCTGACCGTGACAGATTTGCAAACTCTGAACACAACTCACACTTTATTGATGCTTTTAAATTACAGCACCAAATACCTGGACATGTTCATATAACATTTATAGCATTTTATGTCTTCACAGCTACAGCCAACGTTTGCTTAAGAATCACAACAGTAATTCAGGATGAGCAAGAAGAGCATTTTATGAGGAAAAGTAGAACATTCTGAAGCATTTTGCCTGAAACAGCTTTTATTTTTAGCCTGTTCCCCAAAAATCATTATCTAGAGGCCTGAAATGTCTCAAAAATCATTATATTTGGGTGCCTGGTGGGTCATTTCACAGAGTCCTATAAGATCATATTTGCTAACAAATGGGAAGAATCTCTGAACCACAGAAACATTTGGTGAAATAAATTTATCTGGTGTAACTTACCCCTTCCTCTGTCTTCTGATGAGCAAATATTCTCTAGAGTTTTATCCAGTAAATTATATCCAAGATTTTTACTGAGTTCTGTAAAAGGTAGCATTTCCAAAATTGAAATCTCATAATCTGAGGATCTCAGAATAATTACTATTTATATTCTCATATTAAATTGCCTCCTCTCTAGAGCCTTTGCTGGGATCAATATTGTTTGAGTGAGAACATACACAAGAATGCCCAGAACAAAAAGGCCAGATTTGGGACTTAGCCCTGAACTATGCCTAGTTCCCTCCCTTTTAGAAGAGGGAAAGACATAAAGCCATATAGACATCTGTCTATATTTCAGAGAAACAGCTGGTCAGATGGGGCCACCCATACCATTTATTGGTCATGTCAGCCTAGTTTTCATCCCCAAATATGAAAACCCAGACAAGTAGAGGCCTAATGATAAATTAAGGGGGATGATAATTGGGAACTGAAAGTATTTTCATTTCTCAACTCCAGAATTCAAATTTGTGTACTCTCAAAATGTAATCTAAAAAATCTTTACAGAGGCCTAAGGATAGTCATCATTACAATGTTGTATTTAATATATAAGTTAATGCAGCTCATTAGTACATTTTGCCTCATTAATTGAGCTGTTCTTATGTGCCAAACACTGTTCTTTTTCTTGGTGTCTCATAATATTCCTAATTTGTCACAACTCCCCTTTGAAAAATACACAACCAGTTCCATTTCCAAGGAAGAAGCTGTTGCACAGAAAAGAGAATGGATTTGCCTGGATTCACCAAGTTGGTCCTTAAGATGACAGATGGGACCCAGAGCTGGACCCTTTTCATTCTGCTTCACACTCCACGCCTGTCAGAGCTTAGACCCTCAGTGGGCTTAGCAGTCAGGGCCCCCTCCATGTGTTAAGGTTTATCCTCAACACCCTCAGAGCCTTGGTTTATTTTACCTGTGAATAACAGGGGACTTTGAGGTTAGACCAGGTAATTTGCCTTCCCAACTAAGACCTCTGTGATGCTGATAACTGTGCCCTCGTTTGTCATAGTCACCTTTAAGACTGACCTACCTACCTGAAATGCTTTTTTCCCCAAGATCAAATAAAGTCAGTATTTGGAAATCATACACATATTAAAAACAGCAATGAAGATTAATCAAGATTCGCTTTAAGCACTCACAACTCAGAGTCTTTATTTTTAATTTTTTAACTGAAGTCTAGTTGATTTACAATACTGTATTAATGTCTGCCGTAGAACAAACTGATTCAACTATACATATATAAAGTCATTATTTTAATATTATTTTCCATATGGTTCATCACAGTGTATTGAATATAGTACCTGCAAGAACTCACCACCTTGATTTTCCTACTATGTGATGTGGGCAAACAAGTATCTATAGTGTTGCCCTGAGAGTTCCAGTTTTAGAAAATTGTTCTATACCTGCCCATATTTTCAATCCCAATTTAGGACTATCCTACATTTACCCAAAATTTTACTTAACATATAACGATTGAGCAACAGATCTGTGATCATCATTGTGAGCAGTGATGACATTAGAAAGATAAGTAAGGCATGCTCCTGCTTGCAAAGAGCTGGGGTCCTGATGTGTGATAAAACCATCAAAACAAAAGCCCATCATTGTGGCATTCCTCCTATAAAGTGTTGCATAAGACAGCAAAGACGTCGGAAAGAGAAAGTGGTTCCCTCTGTCTAGACGGATCAAGGCATGTTTCTGGGAGCCCCTACACACTGTGTGGGGATTAGGGTTGGCGAGTGGGTAAGAGGAAGACAACTTGGGAGACATTCAGGAGAGAATCACATATAGAGGGGCCCAGAGTGGTAACATAGCATTCTCTGCAAGCTGCCATGAATTTGGCAAGTCTGAGCATGGACTGAGGAGTAAGGAGTGTCAGAAGAAAAGTAACCATGTGTCTGATCATGAAGAGATATATAGAAGCAAGGGAATAGAGTTTCATTGTGAAGGCATGAGGAACTACTCACCTCAGGTCAATGGAGTAGTTCCTTTTTCCTGAATAATACTCATCACTCACCTCTCTTTTGGCAGTGAAGATGGCAACTTCTTACTTGCACCCCAATGTTCAGTTCAGTTCACTCTCTCTGTTGTGTCTCACTCTCTGCAACTCCATGGACTACAGGAAGCCAGGCCTCTCTGTCCATCACCAACTCCCAGAGTTTACTCAAACTCATGTCCATTAAGTCGATGATGCCATCCAACCATCTCATCCTCAATCGTCCTCTTCTCCTCCCACCTTCAATCTTTCCCAGAATCAGTTCAGTTCAGTTCAGTTGCTATATGTCCTAATCTGTGACCCCATGGACTGCAGCATGCAAGCCCTCCCTGTCCATCACCAACTCCCAGAGTTTGCTCAAACTCATGTCCATCGAGTTGGTGATGCCATCCATCCGTCTCATTTTCTGTCACCCCCTCCTCCTGCCTTCAATCTTTCCCAGTATCAAGTTCTTTTCCAATGAGTCAGTTCTTCTCATCAGGTAGCAAAGCATTGGAGTTTCAGCTTCATCAGTCCTTCCAGTGAATATTCAGGGCTGATTTCCTTTAGGATAGACTGATTAGATCTCCTTGCAGTCCAAGGGACTCTCAAGAGTCTTCTCCAACACCACAGTTCAAAAGCATCAATTTTTCAGCACTCAGCTTTCTTTATAGTCCAACACTCACATACATACGTGACTACTGGAAAAACCATAGCCTTGACTAGACAGAGCTTTGTTGAAAAAGTAATGTCTCTGTTTTTTAACGTGCCATCTAGGTTGGTCATAACTTTTCTTCCAAGGAGCAAGCATCTTTTAATTTCATGGCTGCAGTCACCAACTCCAGTGATTTTGAAGCCGCCAAAAATAAAGTCAGCCAATGTTTCCCCCTCTATTTGCCATGAAAATGATGGAACCGGGTGCCATGATCTTAGTTTTCTGAATGTTGAGCTTTAAGCCAACTTTTTCACTCTCCTCTTTCACTTTCCTCAAGAGGCTCTTTAGTTCTTCACTTTCTGCATATCTGAGAATATTGGTATTTCTCCCAGCAATCTTCATTCCAGCTTGTGATTCATCCAGCCCAGTGTTTCTCGGGATGTACTCTGCATATAAATTGAATAAGCACGGTGACAATATACAGCCTTGACATACTCCTTTTCCTATTTGGAAGCAGTCTGTTGTTCCATGTCCAGTTCTGACTGTTGCTTCTTGACTTCCATACAGATTTCTCAAGAGGCAGGTCAGGTGGTCTGGTGTTCCCATCTCTTGAAGAATTTTCCATAGTTTATTGTGATCCACACAGTCAAAGGCTTTGGTATAGTCAAAGCAGAAATGTTCACAGAAACACTATTTACAATAGCCTAGACATGGAAGCAACCTAAAGGGACAAATGAATTGAGATGATGTGCTACATATAAACAATGAAGTATTTTTCATCCATAAAAAGAAGGAGATAATGCTATGTGTAGCAACATGGATGAACCCAGAGATTAAAGTAAGTGAAATTAGTTAGATAAAGACAAATATTATATGACATCTCATATGTGGAATCTAAAATATGACATAAATGAACTTATTTATGAAACAGAAACCTATTTACAGACATAGAGCACAAGTCTTCAGTTGTCAAGAGGGAGTGGGGTGGGGGGCGTGGATTGGGAATTTGGGATTAGCAGGTGCAAACTATTATATAGAGAGTCGATAAAAAACAAGTTCCTACTGTATAACACAGGGAACTATTTCTAATATCCTGTGATAAACACAGTGGAAAAGAATATTTTAAAAATTCATCTCTTTATAACATCTTATGAGTTGCCATCTCAGATATATATAGAGTACTCCCCTGATACTACTCATTATACTTATCTTAAAGAAAGGTGAGAAGTCTTATGTATCATTTGGAAATCATTTTGATCTGTGATTCATTCATCATCTCTCTTTCACTTGATTTAAATGTGTTAATTTTAGAAACTGATTTATCAACTTCCCAAGTCTCTAAGATAACAATAGAGAGAGATTCATTAAAACTAGAAAGCTTGACACGATTCTTCACGTTTACCTGCCTTTCATATCAGCAGGCATTGATGATTCCTAGGTAACCAAATTGTCATAACTTCTCTTTATCTCAAATTCTAGTTTTTCACTTCAGGCCTTTTTACTTTCTATTTTATTATAGGATTTGATTGGGTCTCCGTGTCAGCAGGGTTTTACCCTCATTCTCCTACCCTATCCTCACCCCAGATATGCACGTGTGTACACCAACGTCCTAAAATACAAATTGATGTGACTGTCTCGTGCAAAGCAGTGCTTCTCAGCTTTTTAAGCTTAAAATCCAAACACAAAAATATGGAGGGCCCTACTTAATATATCACAAGTTTTTTAATAAATAATATATAAGGACTAGAAAGAAATGCAAGTATTTTCTATAGCCTCATCCCTCATAATGTTATATAGGAGCTGTGCTTCCTGTTCACCATAGACTCATCAGTCTGTGGACCAGATAGCATAATGCCTGGCACACTGTGCTTAAGAACTGTTAAATGCATCCACTAAAAAAAATGCGTAAAACTTAGAAAGTGCACTGTGTTTGATCTTGGAATCTAGTAATGCATAAACAGGATAGCTCCTGGTACAAAATCATACTAGGTACCCTGAAAAGCTGATAAAACACAGTGTTAAAACCAACTGTCAAAAGCGTATAATAGAGGGTATAAGAAAGATCTTTTCTTAAGCAATGACTGGAGATGATGAGCTTGAATCTAAGGAAGAATAAAGGATATAAAATAGAGGGAACTAACATGTATCCAGTTATGTGCCATGGGTTAAATATTTAACATGAATTGTCTCTTTTTGTTCTCATAACAAGCCTGGATATAGTTATGATCCCCATTATACATACAGAAGACTGAGATTAAATAAATTCCCAAAGGGCATATAATTAGCAAGCTGCAGAGTCAGAATCCGCATTCAGACTGGGCTGGAATCCAATGTCTGCCTATTTCCAAATATACTGCAGTCTCCAACTAGTCCAGAACACACACACACACACACACACACACACACACACACACACACACACACACACACACACAGAACTCAGTTATGATCTTGAAGTACCACTATTGCTGTCCCTGAGCTGGCCTTATTTTCTCATCTACAAAGACCAGTGAGAATCAATATTTGTTCAAATTATTGGCACATGTTTATCCCATCCACTCATAAATGGTTGGCACTGGCCCTCATGCGGTTGTGATATCAGCCAGCTGGCCATGCCTCAACTCAAGCCTATCTTTTCAATCAGGCATTGTTCCTGAATCCTAATGAATAGACTGGTGACTCACAGGCCTTGTAGTGTTTCCCTTAGGGACTCTATGCCTGAACCCATTAGAGATGAAGAGGAATGTATATGTGTTGATCAAGCTGCATGCAAAGATTGTGGTTTCTTGAATAACCAGGATTTTCAGTGTAATTCTGAACCACTCAATGCAGGATCCTGATTAGCTATTGGAAGTTTAGCTCCATCATATTCAAAAAAGAAAAGATATCCACTGACAAAGACTCAGCCAAGGAAAGAGATTTTCAACTCTGATTAGCACTGAATTGATGGGAGCACTATGTTTATGAAATTCTCAACTTGTTGCCTTCCCTTCATTTTAAAATCCTGTGCATAATCATTTGAACAATGTGCTAAGTAAGAATATATTTTCTTATAATTTTTAAAAGTTTTAATCTTATATTTTTACCATTTTGCCAATCTTATCATTATATACATCCCATTGGTTCATGTATTTAGCTTTGCTTAAAAACCCCCAAAATTCTGAAACTGATTTGGCACTACTTTATAACGGTGTGTGGGTGTGTATGTTTGTTTGTCTGTCTACTGCATGGAATATCGATGGGTGGTGATGGGAAGAGCAGTGCAGGAGTATATAGAAACAAAGTTGAATTTAGGAAGTTTCTAAATAGATAAAATTTTATTACCTCAAAGATTTCCTTTTATCAGTCTCTTTTAAAACTTTCTCAAGTAATCTAGACACCAATCTCAGCTTCTCATATTTCAGAAATCTCTAAGCCTTTCCATTATGAATTTTACCTTTTCTAACCAGCAAAGATTTCACACCTTCTAAATCATTCAGTTAAGAAGGACTATTAATGATCTAAAGATTTAGTAGGTTTAGCATGTTTGAATTTGACAATCTTGAGTGGTTCTTTTGGAGGAAATGGTCCCCTGACCAAAGCTTGTGCCAACAACAAGCTCTGTATTCCTGACCCCTGCTCCTTGGAAGTTGCCCTCTGACTCTGACCATCTGTGAGCACTCTCCCTCCCCCCACCCCCACCAACTGCATCAGTGGCACCCAGCTTAGACTCAGCTTGGACCTGTTTTCTGTTCTTTCATTTCCCTCTTTGTTCTTTCATTTCATGATGCTACTTCTGAAAAATTGAAGGTTGGCCTGCCTAATGCATCTTGGTGAAGAAAACACGTTGAAAACAGTATATTAGAAAGAATGTTTCGATGACAGTAGAAGTGAAGTGAATGAAGTGAAGTCGCTCAATCGTGTCCGACTCCATGGACTGTAGCCTACAAGGTCCCTCCGTCCATGGAATTTTCCAGGCAAGAATCCTGGAGTGGGCTGCCATTTTCTTCTCCTGGAGATCTTCCTGACTCAGGGATTGAACCTGGGTCTCCCACACTAGACAGACACTTTACCATCTGAGCCACCAATGAGAGTAAATCCCAGTGCAAATTCAACAGACTTATAAAATCATAGCATGATAATTTAAAAGCATGAGTTAGGATCAAGTAGTGGGAAAAGGAGAAAAAAGTAAAGTGAATATATATCTGAGAGATCTTTCTAAGCAATGGAAACAAAAAATAGGACTTATAACTTTCACCTTTTCTCTAGACAAAAAATTGTTGGAAATTTACATAGTTCCTGATGTTAAGTACTATAATTTTAAAAAATCCTTGCTCAACATGACACTTTATAGTCTACATATGGTTAGTATATCATATAGCTCCTATCTAAGGAGATCAAAAAACATTTTTAATTAGATTAAATCATTGATAAATTAAATTAAGAATAGAAAAGTAATAATAATTTTTTAAAAAGCAATAAATTTTGAACACATTATTCCTAACCTGAGAATTAAAAAAAAAAAAAAAAAAAAACCCAGTGACAGTAGGGAAAAGGAAGTAATCAGAGAGGAAAAATATTTAGGTAAGTACACACATATGTTTTTCTACTTAATCTGCATTTTTTATTGACTTTTATTGGAGGGTAGTCGCTTTACGACGTTGTGCTAGTTTCTACTGTACAACAAAGTGAGTTCGCCGTGTGTTTACACGTGTCCTCGTTTTTAGATTTCCCTCCCTTTCGGTCACCAGAGAGCATCAAATAGAGCTCTCTATGGTATACAGTAAGTGCTCATTAGTTATGTATTTTATATATTTTATACATCAGTTCATTTCAGTCTTGTCACTCAGTCATGTTGGGATCTCTGCTAGCCCATGGACTGCAGCACGCCAGGCCTCCCTGTCCATCACCAATGCCCGGAGTTCACTCAGACTCATGTCCATTGAGTCGGTAATGCCATCAAACCATCTCACCCTCTGTCGTCCCCTTCTCCTCCTGCTCCCAATCCCTCCCAGCATCAGGGTCTTTTCCAATGAGTCAGCTCTTCACATGAGGTGGCCAAAGTATTGGAGTTTCAGCTTCACCATCAGTCCTTCCAGTGAACACCCAGGACTGATCTCCTTCAGGATGGACTGGTTGGATCTCCTTGCAGTCCAAGGGGCTCTCAAGAGTCTTCTCCAACACCACAGTTCAAAAGCATCAATTTTTCGGTGCTCAGCTTTCTTCACAGTCCAACTCTCACATCCATACATGACCACTGGAAAAATCATATCCTTGACTAGACAGACCTTTGGTGGCAAAGTAATGTCTCTGCTTTTTAATATGCTGTCTAGGTTGGTCATAACTTTCCTTCCAAGGAGCAAGTGTCTTTCAGTTTCATGGCTGCAGTCACCATCTGCAGTGATTTTGGAGCCCAGAAAAATAGAGTCTGACACTGTTTCCATTGTTTCCCCATCTATTTGCTGTGAAGTGATGGGACCAGATGCCATCATCCTAGTTTTTTTAATGTTGGGTTTTAAGCCAACTTTTTCACTCTCCTCTTTCACTATCATCAAGATGCATACAGTCCACGGAATTGTTCAGAAGGCCAGAATACTGAGTGGGTAGCCTTTCCCTTCTCCAGTGAATCTTCCCAACCCAGGGATTGAACCTAGGTCTCCCACTTTGCAGGCAGATTCTTTACCAGCTGAGCCACAAGGGAAGCCCATTTTATATATGGTAGTATATTTATGTCAGACCCAATTTCTCAATTCATCCCACTCTGTTTTTCCTGTTTGGTAACCGTAAGTTTGTTCTCTACAACTGACCTCTATTTCTGTTAGAAAAATGCTAGAGATGAACTTATTGCTGGGCAAGTATATTTTGGAGCCATTGTGTTTGGGCTAATTATGGGATACTCGTGTACAGGTGTTCTTGAAAAAAAAAAACCAAGGAGGAAAGAGCTAAACTCACCCAAGATAATCAACTGGGAGACTGGCCCTTGACAGTCCTTAATGCATTTCTGCCATCATTTTAGGGATAGGAAGCAAATGTTCAGACAGACAATGTGTACAGAGTTACACAGACTTCAGTCATGTTCCGTTTGGACATGGAATGGAGCATGAAAAGAACAGAGAAACTTGTAGGTTGCTGACCCATCCAGAATGAATGGCGTCTATTCCTGGCTGTACCACAGTGGCCGCTGGCCACCTAGAAAGGGGGGCTGCCCCAGAGGCAGGCCAGAATGATGGCTACCTATGCTGCCTTGTTCTGGTCTTGTTGTTCAGTCACTCAGTCATGTCCGACTTTTTGTGATCCCATGGGCTGCATCACACCAGGCTTCCCTGTCCTTCACCATCTCCCAGAGTTTGCTCAAAACCCATGTCCACTGAGGCAGTGAGGCCATCCAGTCCTCATCCTGTCATCCCCTTCTCCTTCTGCCTTTCCCAGCATCAAGGTTTTTTCTAGTGAGTTGGCTCTTTGCATCAGGTGGCCAAAGTACTGTTATTGTCTTAGTGGGTTTGATTATGATAAATTCCTAGCAAGCAGCTTATAAGTGAAGATCAGTACCTCTAAATGAAGTCTTTCCTAAAATCTTGAATAGAATGATTTTAAGCCAAGAAAAACTTCCAGAGCCATCTTGTTAATACCCGGACAGGACCAGACTCCACTGTGATGCCCTGTCTACACCCTTATCCATCACCAGTCATGACTGTGAAGCAATGTGGAGTGTGTCCATCTCTACTATGATAGAGGAATTAGTTAAAATTGCTTTTGCTATTGTGAAAGCCTGACAGAAACTCTGACACCTAGAATGTGCCCAGTTAAAGTCTGTTGATTGAACAAATGAACAAACTCCGCCATTTGCAGTAGAGGAATCTGAAACACATAAAGATAAAAATGAGAGCAGTTCACAGTGAAGGGAAAAGAGGACCCAGGATTCCTGGATCCCAAGCCAAAGGCCTCCTGCATGTAACTGATCATACCCATTAGGAGCTTTATGCTATGGATTATCTTTCAACCCAGAGTACATGCTCGGCTTCTTGAGCTTAGGGTCTATGTCCTTGACTTAATTCTGTCCTCCCACAGCAAAGAGCAGAACCATGTGTATCCAGCAGATAATCAAAAGGCAAGCAGAACTGTATTACGGTGGAGATGGATGTCAGGATAAAGAGGGTTTGACCTTCCTTTCATGATTCATTTCAGAGAGCCATGTTTCTTGGTCTGTGCACTTTAGAGTAATTTATCTTTTAGGATTTCACTGTGGAAAATGGGGAAGATCAGAGTCAAGAGTAGTATTAGAGTATTTATTTTTGTTGTTTGCTAAGTGAAATTATAGTTAACAAGGTAAAAAACAAATGAAGCTAAAAGCATGAATTGACACTTCTAAGCCTCATTGTAGGCACTATACAAAATGCCTGCTTTATGTCTTTTAAACAAAGTGGGCCATTAATGTGTAATGCTAAGAGGAATTTTATCTCACCTATAAATAGTGAATCCCTTAAGCTCCAAATCCCCATATACAGACAATTTACTCTGGTAATCAAGGCGATGTTCACAATTTAACTTCAGTTACCATCTGTAACTCTATTGGTATTTTAATAATAATGAATAAAAATATACATTGGCAAACAAAAACGTTACTTAAAGTAGAGCCATCTTAAAGAGTCAATGATAATTTCTCAGAAGCTGTGTAAATATCATATTTATTCAGAATTCTCTTTTGTGCCTTTACCTTTTAATTAATGTCAAAGAAGACCTTTAATATTTACACATACATGTATATTGAGGGAAAAACTATCCCACTTCTTCCAATTAAAAATATCAAAGAAAATGCTTCCCATGAATATGCCTGCAAATATTAATAAGGAAACAGATACATTTCTTTCACTTGGTCTCTCTTTGTGGGCTTTCCTCCCCTTTTTTGGAGGAGTGTCAAAGAGGTAAAGAAGGCAAGAATAAGTGAGAAGAAATGCAAATTCTTATGAAAATTATACACTATTCTTCAAAGTTTTTCTGTTATCCAGAAAAACTATACCCTTCCTTTAGCAGAAAATAAATCATTTGTTAAAACAAATGCTACGAAGAATGATATAACTAATGCTTACCAGACTTAGGCACAGGGGGCAAATTGTGACCTAGTGGTCACCATCTGGGGCTGAGGAAACCTGAATTTCTACCTAAGCCAGTCTGTTAATTGACGGACCAGTCCTAAGGAGGCCTGTCATCTCGTACACCCCGAGGTCCTCATTTGTAATTGAAGGGCTTGAATTCCTTATTTTCAGAGTCTGCTTCTGGTTTCAACATCATCTCAGTCTGTGAATGTAGGGCTACATCATTTGCAAATAGGACTAGGAGTATCCAACACCCATTGATGGGAAGAGCTGAATGTTATAATACGAATGGTCACATTTATACTTATGGATTTTTATCCCCCTAGGCTTGAGATGCATTTCAAGGTGGCCTTTATGGTGTAAAAGAAAACAAGATAACCATAAAGTTATCTGTTGAAGAAAAATGAAGAATAGAAATGTGAACTGTTGGTGTTCCGTCGCTAAACTGTGCCTGACCCTTTTGTGACTCCATGGACTGAAGCCCTTCAGGCTCCTCTGTCCATGGGTTTCCCCAGGCCAGAATACTGGCGTGGGTTGTCATTTCCTTCTCCAAGGGATCTTCCTGACCTGGGGTTGAACCCATGCCTCATGCATTGACGAGCCGATTCTTTACCACTGAGCCACCAGAAAGGCTCCAAAACCGTGAATAGAAGTTTGCATTTTAACTAGGGCTTTAATTTCCCCTCTGATTTTTGCAGCACCTCTCTGAATGATCTTTTTCAGGGAATATTTTGAAAATATTCTCCTTTGCCAATGGATCTGTGAAGCACGGATCATTTCTAGAAAGCTAGTCATGGTGTCTCTCAGTTTCCGTGTTCCACAGGAAACCTGACTTTTAGTCCTGCCTTATGTTCCTCCTACATTTCAAACAGCTCTCTCCCTCCTCAAATTTCTTCACCCTCTCCTCTCTCTTCCTGTAAATACAGATAAACATCCACCACACTTTCGGAAGTACCGACTGATGGATTTAGCAGGCAAACACACTGTCAGAAGGCTGAGACATGAGTGGTGCCTAAAATTCAACAACATGGGCCTGCTTATTTAAAGCCTGGAGGGATGGTGAAGCAGATGGTGCCTCAAATCTTCCCTCCCCTGCCATGTGTTTACTGCGATCACCCCATCTCAGGAAGGCTGCCAACCTGCAGAAGGGAAGGACAGCCCGTGCAGTGCTGTTTTCAACCCTTCTCTCCCTTCCACTTCCTTTCCTTCCTCTCTTCAGGTTGACCACAAGCCGTTAGTGCAAAGAGGTTTTGGTGACATCAATTCTTGTGCAGGTTTTGCAACATAGGCACGAGATTCCCAGGAATAAAATTGTTGAAAATGGTTGCTCTGGATTGCAAGCAGATATTACACACAATTAATATACTGTTTCCTGGGCTCATTCTGTGCCTTATCTTTTAAAGGGAACTTTGTCCATCTCTTCTCATTCCATCTGTAAAGTGATTCTGTGGCTAGATGTGGAAGAGATGAGTCGATTTTGTGGGCTCATTGAATTGGAATATATTTTCTGGAGTCACCAAGCCAAGAGAAGAAACCAGTCTAGAATGGGAAGCTAGCAGCCTTAGTCATCCTGATACTGTCCACAATCCCAAGCAGTCCCAAAGGTGGAATTTTCTAAAAATTAATTAGAGTTCACTCTTGAAGAATGTGGGTAGAGGGCTGAGTACCCCCAACACATTGGGAAAATCAGATTCTGCATCTATGTTTTCAACCAACCATGGACTTGCAGCACAGTACTTCATATTTATTGGGGGGGAAAAACCCTTTAATAACCTAAATGGGAAAAGAATTTGGAAATGGTACATGTGTACGCACAATTGAATCACCTTGGTGTACACCTGAAATCAGAACAACACTGTGAGTCAGCTTCACTCCAATACAAAATAATATTTTTTTTAGAAACTATATATTAAGTCTTAAAACTCAAAAAAAGATTAAAAAGTATACTTCTCTCTAAAACAACCTGGCATAAGTGGAACCATGCTCTTCAAACCCGTGTTATTGAAGTGCCAGCCATGCTGTCCTCATTTTTGCTGTGTTGTTTCCCCTGTTTGTGAGTGTGCTAGTGGTTCAGTTGTGTCTGACTCTTTGAGAGCCCAGGGACTGTAGCCCGTCACCAGTCTCCTCTGTTAAAGGAATTCTCCAAGCAAGAACACTAGAGTGGGTTGCCTTTCCCTTCTCCCTGACCCAGGAATTGAACCTGGGTCTCGTGCATTGCAGGCAGATTCTTTACCATCTGAGCCACCAAAGAAGCCCTTCCCCTATTTAGGACAGGTCTAAAAACAATGCACATTTCTGGATTGAGGATGCTTATATAAACAAATTCTTAATTCCTAATGACAAAGGGTAATTTGATTACCAATTTGAGTCCTGGTCTATTTTCAGTTTAGGTGAGTTGTCAGGTCTGTTCATTTGCTATAGAGAAGAAAAAGGGAAGCACTTATTGGCCTGAGCGGGAAGGTCTTTCTTCCTTTCTGATTGGAAACTTTCCCATCCTCATCACTTTCAGAGATAGGAGGCAATAGGTCAGTCTCGTTTTCTAAAAGCCACAGCAATGTCCTGGGTCCATGAGAAAAGGTGTCCTGAAGAATCTCCTCCGGGCCTTTCTATTAGCAAAAATTGTTTCCAATGGGTTTACCAATTCCCAAAGTGGGAACATTGACCCCCACAAACGGGGATATAAGGAAGGTACCTTTCAGAAAAGGAGCTGGGCTGTGGAGCAGTAGTCACTGGTGTCAGGAGGCCGGTGGGGATGAACGCTTCTCCCGAGACCTGGTGAAGGGCCCTCACTGCACGGGGGTGGAAGAGATGAGGAAGACCACTCCCCTGGATGTCGGAGCCACTGGGTACCCATGAAACTGACTTGGGTGTAATGGTGAAATTTTCCTCAACTGTCTCATCCATTTATTGAATTTTGTCTATGTCTTCATATTTCTAAGTGGTCTCTGAGCTTCTTGAAGTCTGAGATTCAGTTTTACTCAAATGTATCTCCAATGCCTATATAAGTTCAAGCATAAAGTGGGACCCTAAAATATTTATTGGGTTGAATTACATTGAAATAATTATTTCAGTTTATATTAGATCACTTCACTTAGGGAAAAAGTGGGATTAGGAAGTACAATACTCAAAAATGTCATCAGTGACACATGAAAAAAATTCATAAAAGATCTAATAAATATGTTAGCAGTAACAGCAAGATCCTACTGTATAATAAACTATAATGAAAAAGAACATAAAAAATAATGTATAGGTATATGTACAACTGAATCACTTTGCTATACAGCAGGAATTAGCACAACATTGTAAATCCACTATTCATCAATTTAAAAATATTGAAAAAATGCTAACAGTGTTTTACACATGTTATATGTTTAAGAAATGCATAAATACTAGAATAAAAAATTGTTGTTCAGTTGCCAAGTTATGTCTGACTCTTTGTGATCATATAGAATGCAGCACACCAGGCTTCCCTGTCCTTCACTATTTTCCAGAGTTTGCTCAAACTCATGTCCATTGAGTCAATGACACTGCCCAACCATCTCAGACTCTGTCACCCCCTTCTCCTCATGCCCTCAATCCTTCCCAGCATCAGAGTCTCATGGACTAGACTTTCCAGGCCCTCTGTCCGTGGAATTCTCCAGGCAAGAATACTAGAGTGTGTAGCCATTCTCTTTTCCAGGGGTCATTCCCAACCCAGGGATCAAACACTTATCTCCTGCATTTTAGGCAGATGCTTTACTGTCTGAGCCACCAGTGAAGCCCCAACAAATATGGCTCAATTTGCTTCAGAAGTGGGTGTTAGAAGGGTTGTGAGTTATTTGGAAGGGTTATGTGTGTGTTAGCCACTCAGTCATGTCCAGGTGGAGTGGAGGGATGTTATCTGAAATTGGAGGGAGCTGTAACTACTGTTGTGGGTAAGGTTCATAACATAGCTTCAAAGAGAAATGCTTTGTGGAGTTTCATGTGTGTGTGTGTGTGTGTGTGTGTGTGTATGGTATATTCCTCTGGGGCTCAGGTTCAGTTGGGCTCAAGCTTTGGCATTCATTAGTTTCCTGATGATAAAACCAGCATAAGCAAATGGAATATTTCCATTATGTTCAAATTGTTTACTAACATTAAATACAGTAGCAGATTCATGTTTCTGGACAAGTGTGTTGGAGGGGTGCATGCATCCCCCTCAACTGCATCTTAGCCTTCAGTAAGGTGGCCCCTGAATTCTGCTTTCTGTTTACAGAATGACCATAACTACAGAGGTGTTCTTAGCTCTGATTTTTGTGTTATTACTCTTCAGTTTGATTCTGGCTCTATTTTGTGTTTGTCAAATACCCCAAAATATTTTTCAACATTTTTGTTTGGGAAAAACTTGAAATAAAATTTGCCAGTTGATTTTTTTTAACACATTGAACAAATAAGAATTCAATCCTTATGTTTCTCATTAATTTTCATGCAATTAAATGAAATACTGCTCTCTAAGAATTTGCTGAGTAAACAAGCAACCTCATAATCGTATGTACATTTCCTTTTAAAAATGTCAACTCAGCTCTTCCTGAAAGCCTTTGATACCATGAAGTTGATCTTCACACTGAATAACATGTTTCAAACTTGTTTTGACTGAGGTATATATAGATTTCATGGACTCATTTTGGACTGCTCTTTAAGATCAATTGTACAAAAAAGTGGTAAGAGTTTGGGTACTGTGATGTGGATTGATTGATTTATTCCTTCATTTCTTCATTCCTTCCCTTACTCACTTATTTCATGCTTTGTATAAACCTTTATTGAAAGCCTATTACATGCCAGATTATTTGCTAAGATCCCCCAAAGAGTATGTTACTTGTTGGTGAATGCAAATAATGAATGATTGCAAACTGTTTGTACGTTAAGTCCCTTCAGTCATGTCCAGCTCTCTTCCACGCCATGGACTGTAGCCCACCAGGCTCCTCTGTTCATGCAGAACCTCCAGGCAAGAATACTGGAGTGGGTTACCATTTCCTCCTCCAAGGGATCATCCTGACCCAGGAATCAAACCGTGTCTCTTACACCTTCTGCATTGGCAGGCAGGTTCTTTACCTCTAGCCCCATCTGGGAAGCCCCTAAAAACTAACTCTTTAGATGGCCAATATTCTAGTGGAGAGAAGAGTCTTGTACATGGGATCGAATAGTCAGGGCGATCAGAGGAGAATATCTACATTGTCAAGACCACATTCCTGTCCATGCCCACCATCTGAGCAGGATCAAAGAAGACTTAGAAAGCCTATCTACCACATTTAGGGAAGACTGGAAGGGTAGCTACTGAAGGAAATGTTACATTCAAGGTTGTACAAGATTGAGGACTATTCTCTTTCATAGAATAGATATGAATTATTAAATTTAGGAACTCATTTTCCAAAGACTTTCACGTAACTGGGAGTGAGATATTCTCAATTATTGTGTCCCTCTAGATAGAACTATTATAAATAAGAGTCTTTAGAAACTGAAGATGAGAGAATAAACAGTGTTCCCATCTTAAATAGCCTCCCCCTTATAAAAGAAGCTGACCAGGCATAACTTGACACATTGCTCAAGGGGGTGATTAAGGACATGAAGCAATAGTTGGATTTTGAGTTAGACAAATCTGGGCAAAGTTCTGGCCACACTGTTGTCTAGATTTCTGACCTTGGACAAACTACTAAACATGACTGAACTTGAGTTTCCCCAACTGTGAAAGAGATTTAACACTAGTCTTTTCAAAGTTCTTGTGAGGAGGAGATGAAATACCACATGGAAACGAAGAGTACTAGCTTTGTTGAGAGCAGGAAGCTAATAAGCAGTGGTGGTTAATTCTTTGAGTCCTCCCGTAATGAAATACTTCTTGCTAATGAATTTTTCTCTCTCTCTCCTCTTTTGTTCTAGACAACTGTGATGACCCCTTAGCATCTTTGCTCTCTCCAATGGCTTTTTCCAGCTCCTCAGACCTCACTGGGACTCACAGCCCAGCTCAGCTCAACCGAAGAGTTGGTAAGTAGGTGGCAGACTCTAAAGGCAAGTGCTGAATAAGCACGCAGACCTCTCAACGTGCTGGAATCATGTCCAAGAGCAGTGTTCAAGAGAAGAATGGGTACAGAGAGATTAAAATGGAATAAAACCATGCATCCCAGCACATAATGCATATTCAAAGTACACTTGTTACTGCTCCACTAAATCTACCTTATTTCTCTTTGATTATCCTAAGAGGCCTTTTGTGAAAAAAAAATTTTAATTTGCTTTATTTTCATATTTCATGTATCAAAATAAATAGCTATCAAATATATTATTATAACATTTGATCATAGCAAGAATGAAATCTATCAAGGTTTTATTCAGTAGTTTTAATTTTTACAATAACTGTTCATAATTTTAAAAATGTAAAACAATATTAAGTGAAAGTTTTTAAATTCAAAAATAAGTAATGCTACCCTCTGGAGACAGCTATGCTTAAAAGTTGACTGTATATTCTTACAATATATGAGCAAAGGAAGAGCAGATAGCTCTAACTAATGTTATGTGAAATACCTTTAACAAATATGGTGATGGATATCTAGACAGATATACTTAAATCATATTTATAATATATATATTGTTCTGTAGTTCATTTTTTTAATTTCCAAAAGTTTTAATTATCTGGTGATATTTATTTACACATCTAGTGAACTCACTAGAGTCTTTTTCTAATTGAAAAAAATATTTTTATGCAGTTTCAAGAGGTACACTGGTCTAGTAGAGTTCACGATAATTGACTTATATATGAGGTAAATATATATAAAAAGGTAAATACATATATGTAAAGTTTATATATATATTATATTGATTTATATATATTTTTATGTATATTGATTTATATATCACATTTATATATACAGTCAATCACATTAGTAAGTTTTCCAATGTTGATCCATCTTTATATTTGGGAGTCAAGTCCTAATTCACTGTAATGATATTGATATTGTTTTTATAAAGCAAAGAATGATTTAATTTGTTCAGTTCAGTCAATCAGTCAGTTCAGTCGCTCAGTGGTGTCTGATTCTTTGCAACCCCATGAATCACAGCACGCCAGGCCTCCCTGTCCATCACCAACTCAACTCCCGGAGTTTACTCAAACTCAAGTCCATCAAGCCAGTGATGCCATCCAGCCATCTCATCCTCTGTCGTCCCCTTCTCCTCCTGCCCCCAATCCCTCCCAGCATCAGGATCTTTTCCAATGAGTCGACTCTTCGCATGAGGTGGCCAAAGTATTGGAGTTTCAGCTTCAGCATCAGTCCTTCCAATGAACACCCAGGACTGATCTCCTTAAGGATGGACTAGTTGGATCTCCTTGCAGTCCAAGGGACTCTCAAGAGTCTTCTCCAACACCACAGTTCAAAAGCATGAATTTTTCGGCACTCAGCTTTCTTCATAGTCCAGCTCTCACATCCATACATGATCACTGGAAAAGTCATAGCCTTGACCAGACGGACCTTCGTTGGCAAAGTAATCTCTCAACTTTTTGATATGCTATCTAGGTTGGTCATAACTTTCCTTCCAAGGAGTAAGCGTCTTTTAATTTCATGGCTGCGATCACCATCCATAGTGATTTTTGGAGCTCCAAAAAATAAAGTCTGACACTGTTTCCACTGTCTCTCCATCTATTTCCCATGAGGTGATGGGACAAGATGTCATGTTCGTAGTTTTCTGAATGTTAAGCTTTAAGCCAACCTTTTCACCCTTCTCTTTCACTTTCATCAAGAGGCTTTTTAGTTCCTCTTCACGTTCTGCCATAAGGGTGGTGTCATCTGCATATCTGAGGTTATTGATATTTCTCCCGGCAATCTTGATTCCCGCTTGTGCTTCTTCCAGCCCAGAGTTTCTCATGATGTACTCTGCATATAAGTTAAATAAGCAGGGTGACAATATACAGGCTTGACATACTCCTTTTCCTATTTGGAATCAGTCTGTTGTTCCCTGTCCAGTTCTAACTGTTGCTTCCTGACCTGCATACAGGTTTCTCAAGAGGCAGGTCAGGTGGTCTGGTATTCCCATCTTTTTCAGAATTTTCCACAGTTTATTGTGGTACACATAGTCAAAGGCTTTGGTGTAGTCAATAAAGCAGAAATAGATGTTTTTCTGGAACTCCCTTGTTTTTTCAATGATCCAGTGGATATTGGCAATTTGATCTCTGGTTCCTCTGCCTTTTCTAAAACCAGCTTGAACATCTGGAAGTTCACAGTTAACGTATTGCTGAAGTCTGGCTTGGAGAGTTTTGAGCATTACTTTACTAGCATGTGAGATGAGTGCATTTGTGAGGTAGTTGAGCATTCTTTGGCATCACCTTTCTTAGGGACTGGAATGAAAACTGACGTTTTCCAGTCCTGTGGCCACTGCTGAGTTTTACAAATTTGCTGGCATATTGAGTGCAGCACTTTCACAGCATCATCTTTCAGGATTTGAAATAGTTCAACTGGAATTCCATCACCTCCAAAAGCTTTGTTCGTGGTGATGCTTCCTAAGGCCCACTTGACTTCATATTCCAGGATGTATGGCTCTAGGTGAGTGATCACACCATCGTGATTATCTGGGTCATGAAAATTTTTTGTGTGCAGTTCTTCTATGTATTCTTTCCACCTCTTCTTAATATCTTCTGCTTCTGTTAGGTCCCTACCATTTCTGTCCTTTATTGAGCCCATCTTTGCATGAAATATTCCCTTGGTATCTCTAATTTTCTTGAAGAGATCTCTAGTCTTTCCCATTCTATTGTTTTCTTCTATTTCTTTGCATTGATCAATGAGGAAGGCCTTCTTGTCTTTCCTTGCTTTTCTTTGGAACTCTGCATTCAAATGGGAGTATCTTTTCTTTTCTCCTTTGCTTTTCGCTTCCCTTCTTTTCACAGCTATTTGTAAGATCTCTTCAGACAGCCATTTTGCCTTTTTGCATTTCTTTTCCATGGGGATGGTCTTGATTCCTGTCTCCTGTACAATGTCACAAACCTCTGTCCATAGTTCATCAGGTTCTCTGTCTATCAGATCTAGTCCCTTAAATCTATTTCTCACTTCCACTGTATAGTCATAGGGGATTTGATTTAGGTTATACCTGAATGGTCTAGTGGTTTTCCCTAGTTTCTTCAATTTCAGTCTGAATTTGGCAATAAGGAGTTCATGATCTGAGCCACAGTCAGCTCCCAGTCTTATTTTTGCTGACTGTATAGAGCTTCTCCATCTTTGACTGCAAAGAATATAATCAATCTGATTTCGGTGTTGACCATCTGTTGATGTTCATGTGTAGAGTCTTCTGTTGTGTTGTTGGAAGAGGGTGTTTGCTATGACCAGTGCGTTCTCTTGGCAAAACTCTATTAGCCTTTGCCCTGCTTCATTCCATACTCCAAGGCCAAATTTGCTTGTTACTTCAGGTGTTTCTTGACTTTCTACTTTTGTATTCCAGTCCCCTATAATGAAAAGAACATCTTTTTTGGGTCTTAATTCTAGAAGGTCTTGTAGGTCTTCATAGAACTGTTCAACTTCAGCTTCTTCAGTGTTACTGGCCAAGGCATAGACTTGGATTACCGTGACATTGAATGGTTTGCCTTGGAAACATACAGAGATCATTCTGTCCTTTTTGAGATTGCATCCAAGTACTGCATTTCGGACTCTTTTGTTGACTATGATGGCTACTCCATTTCTTCTAAGGGATTCCTGCCCACAGTAGTAGATATAATGGTCATCTGAGTTAAATTCACCCATTCCAATCCATCTTAGTTCACTTATTCCTAGAATGTCAATGTTCACTCTTGCAATCTCTGGTTTGATCGCTTCCAATTTGCCTTGATTCATGGACCTAACATTACAGGTTCCTATGCGATACTGCTCTTTACAGCATTGGACCTTGCTTCCATCACCAGTCCCATTCACAACTAGGTGTTTTTGCTTTGGCTCCATCGCTTCATTCTTTCTTGAGTTATTTCTCCGCTGATCTCCAGTAACATATTGGCCACCTACCGACCTGGGGAGTTCATCTTTGAGTTGCCTATCTTTTTTCCTTTTCATGCTGTTCATGGGTTTCTCAAGGCAAGAATACTGAAGTGGTTTGCCAGTCCCTTCTCCAGTGGACCACATTCTGTCAGACCTCTCCACCATGACACAGACATCTTGGGTGGCCCCACATGGCATGGCTGTTTCATTGAGTTAGACAAGACTGTGGTCCTGTGATCAAATTGGCTAGTTGTCTGTGATTGTAGTTTCAGTCTGTCTGCTATCTGATCCCCTCTCTCAGTGCCTACTGTCTTACTTGGGTTTCTCTTACCTTGGAGGTGGGGTCTCTCCACGTTTGCATAAAGTGCTTAAAATCATGAGATTAAGAAGGGAAAATGTATGTACTTCAATTTAAGTCATCTGAATCCACAATTTTGCTCCTAACCACTACACTAGCAAATTGATTTTTCAACACAGGTTAAAGAGGGGTGTATCAGAAAGAAAAAAAAGGGCGGTTCAGGAACTAGTCTGAGAGAGCTTAAATGGTGAAGATGGTATTTGCTTACAGGTTCTGTGAGCAACTGCAAGTCACCTGCCTGCTCTCAACCCAGTTTCTTTTATCTGTAAAGTGAACCAGTAACACCTGCCTTAAAGCCTCATGTGCACGCAGAGAACAGACTCACATATTCAAAAGTTCCTTTTCACTTCAGGGTAGTGACAGACTGGGACAGGGAGATTCACTTATCATTTCAGTAAGAAACACAGGTTGGCAAGTTTTATTTATTTACCTCTGACCGCACTGGGTCTTCACTGCTCTCTGCGGGCTTTCTCTAGTTGCAGTTCCCTGGCTTCTCACTGTAGTGGCTTCCCTTGTTGCAGAGCATGGACTCCAGGACATGCAGGCTTGGTAGTTGTGGCACATGGCTTTAGTTGCTCCAGGGCATGTGGAATCTCCCCAAACCAGGGATAGAACCCGGTTCCCCTTTACTGGAGGGCAGATTCTTGTCCACTGGCCCACCTGGGGCTATTTGGCAGATTTTAACACAGGCTCTTCCGCAGGGCATCCTGAGCCAGATTTAATCTTAGTCCCACCCAATTGTGCAGTGGCAGAAGGACATGATGGTCTCGGTAGCTTCTCGGGAGCTTCTGGGGAAGCTGTGAATCTGGTAATAGGTCAGCTCCCCCACCACACCCACCCTTATGAATGGATATTGACAGAACACACATGTCTCTGCTTCAGTATATTATCCTGCTTACAGGGGAATCTGGGTGCCTGAGCCCAAGGCTAGCACAAGCTTAGGCAGAGAGGGAACTGACTTTTTCTTCTTCTCCCAGGTAGAGTCTGAATCAGGAAGACCATGCCGGAGATACAGTCAGAGAGTCGGGATGCGTTGGTCTAGAAGCCACCATCCAGCACAGCTCACAGGGCTGACAGCTTCCCTTCCTTCACCAGGCCAGCTGCTGCCCTTTGTGGAAGTTAAACGCAGACTCAAGGAGACAGTAACTTACTAGTTCCCATTCATGGCTGGACGCAAGGATAACCTATGTGCTTAGTCGCTCAGTCGTGTCCCATTCTTCGTGACCCCATGGGCTGTAGCCCACCAGGCTCCTCTGTCCATGGGGATTCTCCAGGCAAGAATACTGGAGTGGGTTGCCATGCCCTTCTCCAGGGGGGTCTTCCCAACCCAGGGATCCAATCCAGGTCTCCTGCATTGCAGGCAGATTCTTTACCATCTGAGTCACCAGGGAAGCCCAAAAATACTAGAGGAGGTAGACTATCCCTTCTCCAGGGATCTTCCTGACTCAGGAATCAACCCAGGGTCTCCTGCATTGCAAGTAGATTCTTTACCAGCTGAGCAACCAATGAGCTTTATAAGTAGCAGTGCTGAGTTCCACCTCCCAGATATTCTGAATAGTTTGGGATGGGACCCAATAGCAAATATTGATAAATAAAATAAATACAAGATTTCCAGGCGATTCTAAAATGCAACAAGAGTTAAAGGTTGCTACACTGAAGGAATTTGTGAATAACATATCTTGAACACCTACTATGTGCTAGGTTCTGTGCTAAAACTCTGGCACATAGCTGATAAAAATAGACACAAACCCTACTCAAAAAAAGTACACATGGATAGCACAAATTATCATATAGTGAATAGCTAACATTTGTGGTTAGTGATAATATTGATTTTATTATTTTGTCATATACATATTTATATATCTATGTATGTGTATACACGTGCTCAGTCGTGTCCAATTCTTTGCAACCCCATGGACTGTAGCCCACCAGGTTCCTCTGTCCATGGAATTTTCCAGGCAAGAATAGTGTAGTGGGTTGCCATTTCCTATTCCAGGGGATCTTCCTCCCAGGGATGGAGCTAGTGTCTCTTGTGACTTCTGCATTGGCAGACATATTCTTATCAGGACCGTGTCATCTGGGAAGTCCTATATATTTATATACACAGTATAATTAATGTATTGTGTGTATTTTATACATACACATATGTATATTGTAGGATATATAAGGTGAGTTAACACATATGATTGGATATAATACATAGAGTCATATATATATAAAGAGAAAGGTAGACATATGCATGGTTAGTTTTATACATATATAAAGCTAGTGTGTACATATATATATGTGTCTGTGTATACACAATCCATATGCAATAGAATAAATATGCAATGCATATACATGTATGCATATCTGGGTATATATAGTATTATGTGTACATATACATGCATATGTATAATACATACATAGAATACAAGTATCATAGTATAATTATAATAAAGTTACTAAAGATATTATATAAAATTATTATGGTAATATTATTAAGATTTTATCATTTATTTTCTAAAATAAAGTTTAGAAAGTTGAGAAAATTGCAATTTTTAACTTACATTGAAAAATATTGCCATAAAGTAATATTTTGCCTCCTGAAAACAGACTTAAAAGGAAAGTTATGACTAACTTAGACAGCATATTAGAAAGCAGAGACATTACTTTGTCAACAAAGGTCCATCTAGTCAGGGCTATGGTTTTTCCAGTGGTCACGTATGGATGTGAGAGTTGGACTATAAAGAAAACTGAGCACCAAAGAATTGGCACTTTTTTTTTCATTTGTTTTTATTAGTTGGAGGCTAATTACTTTACAATATTGTAGTGGGTTTTGTCATACATTGACATGAATCAGCCATGGAGTTACATGTATTCCCCATCCTGATATCCTCTCCCACCTCCCTCTCCAACTGTGGTGTTGGAGAAGACTCTTGAGGGTCCCTTGGACTGCAAGATCAGACCAGTTTATCCTAAAGGAAATCAGTCCTGGGTGTTCATTGGAAGGACTGATGCTGACGCTGAAACCAATACTTTGGCCACCTAATGTGAAAAACTGACTCATTTGAAAAAACCCTGATGCTGGGAAAGACTGAGGGCAGGAGGAGAAGGGGACAACAGAGGGTGAGATGGCTGGATGGCATCACCAACTCGATAGACATGAATTTGGGTGGACTCCGGGAGTTGGTGATGGACAGGGAGGCCTGGCGTGGTTCATGGGGTGGCAAAGAGCCGGACACGACTGAGCAACAGGACTGAACTGAACTGAAAAACAGACTTTTGTGCCATCTGGCCTAGAAGTAGAGCCCTGTCTAATGAACCCTTTTTTCTACATGTGCTCCTTTAAAACTTTTTTTTTAATTTTAGAAAATGAAAGACATCAAATATACCCAAAAGAGCAAACTGTCCCACTTGATTTGAAATATAGGATAATGTCGTATGTATCAACACAAGGAAATTTCAAAGAACATCTTAATTTCAATTTGAATTCTCCATATAGTGTTTTCAACAGCAAATTTGCAGCCAGATGCTAAATTATTACTACTCACAGTTATTTAGCACAAGAGACACTAGTCTGATTCCTGAATCAGGAAGATCCCCTGGAGTAGAAAATAGCAACCCACTATAGTATTCTTGCCTGGAAAATTCCACGGACAGAGAAGTCTGGTGGGCTACAGTCCAGAGTTACAAAGAATCGAACATGACTGAGCTACTTGTATTGTCATTATCAGGTTTGGTCCCTCTGTGTGTGAATGGATCCTGTGCCTAGTTCGTAATCCTTCTGTGAGCAGCTTTTGTCTACCAGCACACAGCTAAAAATCACAATATACTTAGCATTCACCATGAGTCATCACTGTTCAAAGTCATCAAGGCATATCAACTTAATTCTACAATTACTCTCCATGTGTGTATTGTTATTGTTATTATTTTGATTTCATAGATAAAAATGTTATGGCACAGCAAGAAAAAAAAGAATACTAGAATAAAAACTCTAGATGAATACAAAACTAGTTGATGTCTTACAGGATAATAAAAATGATGGGGTTATGCTTCTCTATTTGACAAACATATATGAGTTAACAGGCAACTTCATAATATCTAGGGCTTCCCTGGTGGCTCGGATGGTAAAGCATATGCCTGCAATGTAGGAGACCTGGGTTCAATCCCTTGGTCAGGAAGATCCCCTGGAGAAGGAAATGGCAACCCATTCCAGGACTCTTGCCTGGAAAATTGCATGGATGGAGGAGCCTGTTGGGCTACAGTCCATGGGGTCGCAAAGAGTTGGGCACGACTGAGCAACTTCACTTTTCATAATATCTAAGGTCTAATAAGTTAGTGAATAGCAAAACCAAATGACATGTACATTCTCCTTGAGAATTAAGCAATCCTTGAATAGACTTGTTAAAAATTGCCCCAGGATAATGTTGAAAGGACAAATTGTAACTCTTTTCTGATTTCCAAGTTTTAGATTTTCTTTTAATATACTTCATTCACTCATTCATTAACTCACTTATCCCAAGATTTCACGAATTCCTTCTACTCTATCTCATTTAGCCTTCTATGCATTTGTCAAGGAACTTGCTAGTTTTCTGTGGCAGATGAATCCACTTTGTAAAATCCTTGACTTCTGTAGAGCTAAGACTCTCTCATTGAAATGAGTGTGCCCAGTGGCAACCTCCTGGGTCCTCACTGATGAGCTGTTTCACAAAGATAAGCCTCTTGCAAGTCCTCAGACACCATTTAAGACTGCCGCATCCCCTGGGAATCGTATACATCTTTGGCGTACACTCAACAACAGTTGAGTGAAGGACCACTTCACCTCCGGTGTGCTCAGAGCTCAAGCATGCACATCTCTGACTCACACCAGGAAGAAAGGAGGCACATCTGGTAAAGTTGTCACATCCGAAGCAAAGATCAACTCAAAAGTTGAAAAGTATGGGAAAGGTGTGCTAACAGGTACCCTCAGACTGTGAGTAAGCAAGTCTGAATTCTGTTAGTGACAAACTCATCTTTCTGTTAGAAAACTCATCCATGGAAACAGTCTTTGACCTTAGATACTGCTGTGGCTGCTGAGGTTTGGGCAACTCATTGGACCAGGAGGGAGAATAGATGGTTAAAACCCACTCTAGTAGTCTTCACACTGGTATCTCATCTAAGGAAGAAATTGGCCAAATGGGATGTCTGCTCTCTCACTTTCATACACTCCTCACATTTCACCCACACACAAAGAAAGAACAAGCGAAAAAGAGAACTAATTACTTTTGAAAGAAACAACAAAAAGCATTAAACTGGGGATCAGATCACCATTAATGGAGGCTGCCAGGTCAATCTGTGTACTTGTGGCTTAGGAGGGATGTGACTTTGTCAAATGTGATTTGTTTTGTGGCAAGAAATCTTTTGATCTGGGCTTAAAGTTGACTGGGCTGTGAGAAATCCTTACTGTCAGCAGGAAACACGGGAGCTGGTGACACAGCATGAAGCTGCTGGGCTGTGGGTTAGACCCACTTGAGAGAGAAGGGAAATTTTTACATCACTCCATGTGATGAGAAGACAAACAGGAACAGATGTCTCTGACCCCATGAGAGGAGAGATTTGTATTTTTCTTTGCCATCCTTCCCTCCCCCCACCACCAATAGAAGTTTGCAAACAATCACATTCATCATTTTAGTTGAAATTTTAGCTCTTCTTCCTCACTCAGTGTATTTTTGAGATACTTGCCTGTGTAAGTTGAGATTGTGTTTCTGGCATGACAATTCTGTTGCCATGGAGAATTTGATTTCTTTCTTTCTTTCTTTTTTTTTTATCAGAGCATTTTCAGCTTCCTAGGCTCATGGAGGAATGAAGAGGCTTCAAAATCTTGCCTCCCTTTAGCACAGAATCAATACACATTTCTTCTTTCCCCCTTTGGCAGTGTTTGGGCTGCAAAAAGCTAAGGACCATTGAAGGTCTTTGGGAAGTGGATTTTCACTTTGGTGTCTGGTCCCTCCTGAGGAGATGTGAATCGGGAACAATTCAGGAATCAGGGTCCTCACAATTAGCACGATGTCAGCTGTCTGGGGACTTGTTCCAGATAGCTAGGTGACAATCCAGGGGACCCAATTTTACTGGCAGCATTACAATGCCTGCTTGCCAAAGATAGTACTAGTCTCCAACTAGATTGATTGAGCCAGACGTGATGTTGATATGGTCTGATCTGTTCAAAAAGACAGTGTGGTGTACAGCAGTGTGTCATTGCATTCACTTTTTCTCTAAGGGCTCTCCCCTTTTTTTCAGCACCTTTTCTTTCTTCTTCTTCTCCCGTCCTGACTGCCCCCAGGCGTGGCAGACATCAGGTTCTATGCTTGCCTTTGTTGCCTTATCTGCACACTCTCTTCTCCAAGTGCAGACTCTGCATACTAATGTGGGCATCACCTGGGAGCTTGTTGCAAATATAGGCCCTCAGAGTCTCCTCCAAGACTTCTGGATCAGAACCTGTGCTTTAAAAGTTGGTGCAGTCACATATTTGAATTTGAAATGCATTGTGCCGGTCCATACCTGAAAGTGTCCCTTTCAATTCTTAATCAAGTTTGCCTAAGTCATTATACATAGGGAATCATGCTGAGAAATAAAAACTTTAGCTTTATTTTTTCATCATGTCGGTACTCTAAGATAGTTGGTATTGTTATTAAAGATTAGGAAAGAGATTCAGAGAGGTCAAGTCACTGACCTAAGGATATACAGCTAACTGTTAGTAAGGCTTGCACCTGAATCTGTCTGCCTCATGTTCACTAATGTCTTTATTTATGTTTATCTGAGCTCTTGATTTAAATAGAAGTGTTGTTGACACAATAGTCAATCTTTTCAGGTAATTTTGGCATTTCAACTAGGGTTGTCGGTATTTTAACCACAAAGACTGGATATTCAGGTATCAAGGAAGAAACAGAGACATAGACTCCATGGCCCTGAAAAATCATACTGTGTAATATGCCTGTGGGCAAAACTAACCTGACCTACATATTTAAATAATGCCTTAGGCCTCTTCTCTTAGGAGGACAGCTAGGGATCATTGAGAGTACAGCATAGAAATCTTCTGCTATTTAATAGGAGCCTTGGGACCTTGTCTCAAATGTAGACAAATGCAATGTGATGACCCTTTCTCTATTTAGGCAGGATCATTGTAAAATTAAATTATGTTAAGAGGGAAAGGACGAATCATATGAATACTTTTGCTCACTAATGATATGCTGTTTCTATGACTCTAAACATCAGTATTTGCCACAACAAAAATAATACATAAACCATGCAATTCAGCCTTTATTTTGCTCCTGTGACTGATCACTTCTCTTGAAAAGCCAATTTGATATTATTTCTACTAGGCAACCTTTAACATGCTAGTCAGCGAATCACCAATCTGATGTTGATAAGCTAATAAATTGCAAAATGACAAACTCTGCAAATCATTAGTTTCCTGCTCTTACTTAACTTAAAACATTGCAACTTAAACATATAGTAGTGAAATTAAGAACTGGACAACTCAAGACATATATTTGTCTAGTGATTGGCAGTATACTACTGTATTGACAATGAATGTCACACCCAACTGGGAAGAAGTTGCATTTGAACACTGTATTGTTTGGTGGATACTCTTGTTGTCTAACAAGCAATTCATTTGCTCAGTTACTCTAGAAGATGGCTTTTACCTAAGACATTGTGGAAATAGTATTAAAAAAAGACCAGCTAGGAAACATAAATAAATAAATAAACTTTATAAAGATGAGATAAGGATTACTGAATCCACCCCATGAAAGTATGAAAAGGCAAAAAGATAGGACACTGAAAGATGAACTTCCCAGGTTGGTAGGTGCCCAATATTCTACTGGAGGTCAATGGACAAATAAGTCCAGAAAGAATGAAGGGATGGAGCCAAAGCAAAAACAACACCCAGTTGTGGATGGGACTGGTGATAGAAACAAGGTTCAGTGCTGTAAAGAGCAATATTGCATAGGAATCTGGAATGTCAGGTCCATGAATTAAGGCAAGTTGGAAGTGGTCAAACAGGAAATGACAAGAGTGAACAGCGACATTCTAGGAATCAGCGAACTAAGATGGACTGAAAGGGGTGAATTTAATTCAGATGACCATTATACCTACTACTGTGGGCAGGGATCCCATAGAAGAAATGGAGTAGCTGTCAGAGTCAACAAAAGAGTCCGAAATGCAGTACTTGGATGCAATCTCAAAAACGACAGAATGATCTCTGTACGTTTCCAAGGCAAACCATTCAATATCACTGTAATCCAAGTCTATGCCCTGGCCAGCAATGCTGAGGAAGCTGAAGTTGAACAGTTCCATGAAGATCTACAAGACTTTCTAGAACTAACACACACACACACACACACACACACACACACACACACACACACACACACACACAATGTCTTTTTCATTATAGGGGACAGGAATGTAAAAGTAGGAAGTCAAGAAACACCTGGAGTAACAGGCACATTTGGCCTTGGAGTACAGAATGAAGCAGGGCAAAGGCTAGTAGAGTACTGCCAAAAGAACGCACTGGTCATAGCAAACACCCTCTTCCAACAACACGAGAGAAGACCCTCCACATGGACATCACCAGATGGTCAACACCAAAATCAGATTGATTATATTCTTTGCAGCCAAAGATGGAAAAGCTCTATACAGTCAGCAAAAACAAGACTGGGAGCTGATTGTGGCTCAGATCATAAACTCCTTATTGCCAAATTCAGACTGAAATTGAAGATAGTGGGGAAAACCACTAGACCATTCAGGTATGACCTAAATCAAATCCTCTATGACTATACAGTGGAAGTGAGAAAAAGATTTAAGGGCCTAGGTCCGATAGACAGAGTGCCTGATGAAGTATGGATGGAAGTTCATGATGTACAGGAAACAGGAATCAAGACCATCCCCAAGGGGAAAAAAATGCAAAGAAGCAAAATGCCTGTCTGAGGAGGCCTTACAAATAGCTGTGGAAAGAAGGGAAGCGAAAAGCAAAGGAGAAAAGGAAAGATAATCCCATTTGAATGCAGAGTTCCAAAGAAAAGCAAGGAAAGACAAGAAAGCCTTCCTCCTTGATCAATGCAAAGAAATAGAGGAAAACAATAGAATGGGAAAGACTAGAGATCTCTTCAAGAAAATTAGAGATACCAAGGGAACATTTCATGCAAAGATGGGCTCAATAAAGGACAGAAATGATAGAGACCTAACAGAAGCAGAAGATATTAAGAAGAGGTGGCAAGAATACACAGAAGAACTGTACAAAAAAGATTTTCATGACCCAGATAATCACGATGGTGTGATCACTAACCTAGAGCCAGACATCCTGAAATGTGAAGTCAAGTGGGCCTTAGGAAGCATCACTGTGATCAAAGCTAGTGGAGGTGATGGAATTCCAGTTGAGCTACTTCAAATCCTGAAAGATGATGCTGTGAAAGTGCTGCACTCAATATGCCAGCAAATTTGGAAAACTCAGCAGTGGCCACAGAACTGGAAAAGGTCAGGTTTTCATTCCAATTCCAAAGAAAAGCAATGCCAAAGAATGTTCAAACTACCTCACAATTGCACTCATCTCACATGCTAGTAAAGTAGTGCTCAAAATTCTCCAAGCCAGGCTTCAGCAATGCGCAAACCATGAAATTCCAGATGTTCAAGCTGGTTTTAGAAAAGGTAGAAGAACCAGAGATCAAATTGCCGATATCTGCTGAATCATCAAAAAAGCAAGAGAGTTCCAGAAAAACATCTATTTCTGTTTTATTGACTATGCCAAAGCCTTTGACTTTGTGTACCACAATAAACTGTGGAAAATTCTGAAAGAGATGGGTATACCAGACTACCTGACCTGCCTCTTGAGAAACTTGCATGCAAGTTAAGAAGTCTGCATGTTAGCAAGTTAGAACTAGACAGGGAACAACAGACTGGTTCCAAATAGGAAAAGGAGTATGTCAAGCCTGTATATTGTCAACCTGCTTATTTAACTTCTATGCAGAGTACATCATGAGAAACGCTGGGCTGGAGGAAGCACAAGCTGGAATCAAGATTGCTGGGAGAAATATCAATAACCTCAGATATGCAGATGACACTGCCCTTATGGCAGAAGGTGAAGAGGAACTAAAGAGCCTCTTGATGAAAGTGAAAGAGGAGAGTGAAAAAGTTGGCTTGAAACTCAACATTCAGAAAACTAAGATCCTGGCTTCTGGTCCCATCACTTCATTGCAGATAGATGGGGAAACAGTGGAAACAGTGGCTGACTTTATTTTTCTGGGCTCCAAAATCACTACAGATGGTGATTGCAGCCATGAAATTAAAAGACACTTACTCCTTGGAAGGAAAGTTATGACCAACCTAAATAACATATTAAAAAGCAGACATTACTTTGTCAACAAAGGTCTGTCTAGTCAAGGCTATGGTTTTTCCAGTAGTCATTTATGGATGTGAGAGTTGGACTATAAAGAAAGCCGAGTGCTGAAGAATGATGCTTTTGATCTGTGGTGTTGGAGAAGACTCTTGAGAGTCCCTTGGACTGCAAGGAGATCCAACCAGTCCATCCTAAAAGAGATCAGTCCTGGGTGTTCATTGGAAGGACTGAGGCTGAAACTGAACCTCCAATTCTTTGGCCACCTGATGTGAAGAGCTGACTCATTTGAAAAGACCCCGATGCTGGGAAATGTTGAGGGCAAGAGGAGAAGGGGACAACAGAGGATGAGATGGTTTGATGGCATCACCGACTCAATGGACTTGGGTTTAGTTAGACTCAGGGTGTTAGTGAGGCACAGGGCGGCCTGGTGTGCTGCGATTCATGAGGTCACAAAGGGTCGGACATGACTGAGCGACTAAACTAAACTGAACTAATCTGAATCCACTATATGGGCTGAAAATAGTGACAGATAACCAACGCTAAGGAAGCAGAATAGTTTATACAAACGTTGAATTCATCTTTCTCTAGGATTCAAGTTTAAATGCCCCTTATCCTATGGTTCTCCTTTCCCAGGGCCTATTCCAAGTGCTTCAGACTACACTTATCTGACTTATAGTATTCATTTGTGCAGTCAGTTGATTATATCTGGGTTTTATTTTTCTAATAAATATACATTTTTGATAAAAGTCAATATTTTATAAAATAATCTTTATCATTTGTTTTTCTAAGAACTTACTTCTAATAAATCTCTTCCACAAATATATCCAGAGAAATCAGTTATTACCCCTGGGATATATTTTTGTGGGTAATTTAGAGTGTACCTAAACTTACATTCTAGTAAGTAAGCTTACTAGGTCGAGAAAACTCACTAGTGTGAAGAATTCACTAGTTTAAAAAATACTAAATTACTCGAACTAGGCACATGGAAATTGAGAAGTGTCTGTACTTCTCTTTCTTAAACATTGTGGTAGTTACAAAGGTATTCACCCAGAAATCGTTTAAGCTAAATATTTATTGAGTGCGATTTTTCTATATCTGTGTTTTATTTTACATTTTCAAAAGATTTAAAAATAAAATCTATTACTCTACATAAAAGTTAGTCCTCAATGAGGACAGGCTCCAGGCCTGATGAACTCAGTTAAATGACGTCATCCTCAGTATCAACATCATTCTGGAGCTAATAAGCTGTCCAAAGTCTGTTGACCAGACGCATCAATGTTTTTGGAAACAAAGGCACCATGACTTGGTTTTAGGCCATCAAATCGTCCTTTCTCAGAACAGCAGTATAATGAGCATCACTGAGGAATATATTAGAAAATGTAGATCTTCTGTATATTTATGTAGATTTATTACAGATTAAATCTACAATAAATGTATATTTATTCCATACCACCTGAATCAGAAACTTTGGCAGGAGGACCAAGAAATCTCTATTTTTCCAAGCTCTCTCTGTGATTCTGGTGTGCTAAGGTCTAAGAACCTCTGCTTGGGGCAGTGAAACTCTTCCCAGCCCCAACCTCATCCAATCACTCTTCTACTGCATCACCAGCAGGTTTTCGGTTCACTTTTAAACCCAACCACAGTCAAAAGTGATGGGGTTACTTTGACTGGCCTTAGACTAATCATATGATGTGGAGTAAGAGAATACATGATGATGTCTCTTCTCTCACCTCTTTCTCTTAAGCTATTTACCTTGCTATTTTGTTGGGCTATCTTGCACATTACCAATCAAAGGAATAATTCCCCGATGGAAATTTGAAATGAAACCAGAGGGTTTATTTTCTTTTCTTTGAACCCAAGATGACACTCTTGTGGTAAGAATGACATTCCTTAACTATTTTGTGCCCATGCTCATGAAATCTATGAGTTGACGTATATTATCTTACTCCTTGGTAAAGTAGATATCAACAATAATATTTTCATAGAAGCAGAGAAATTACTTCTCAAAGTCACAGAGTAGAAAATGACTCTTTCAACTGAGACACAAGACTTAGACCAGGGACCGTCTTTCAAGCAAAATCGCCTCAGGAAACCAAGATTCAGCTGTGCAAAACACATGCTGATCATGAAAGATAAGCTTTAATTGACAATGTCAACAATATGAGATCTGCTGTGTTAAATGACTTTCAATTTAACTTCTCCATTTTCCCTTTGATGATCTTATGAGTCATTTCTTTGTTTTGTTTTGTTTTTTGTTTTCTCTATATGTCTGAAAACAGAGCGTCTTATCTGTCTGCTCAATCTTCTACACTGCTTTACTCATGGGTTGAACTCAATAATTATATATTCATTAAATGAGTAATAAATAATCCACTAACCATCCTCTAGGTCTGAGCAGCCAATGGATAGAATTAAATTGTATTGATTTGCCAAATTAAAATAGAGCTCAGCTTCCACTACTTTATAAGAGAAATTCTAACACAGTGCTAGCCAACAGAAATTTATACAAAGATTGGATATTCTATAACTGTGCTGCCTAACAAAACAGCCACTAGCTACACACGGCTATTGAAATATGGCTAATGCCACTTAGGAACCAAAGTCTTCATTTAAGTAAAATTAAATTTAAATAGATATATGTGGCTAGTGGCTACCATATTGAACAGTGCATTTCTAGAATCTTGCCACGTTTGATATACGTGACCCTCTAACCTAAGTATCTAAAAGTACCTAAGTATCTAAAAGTGTTTTTATGTGTATATGAATCAGTCCTTGTCCTGTAAAGGGCATAAATGTGAGATATCCTCCTTGGGATCAAACTTTACATTTTTTTGAATTCCAAATATCCTCCTGCCTACCTTTCTCACTTCTTATGTAACTTCTGAACTTGGAAATGTGCAGTCAGAGATACTTTTCTCTTCCATGAGGACCTTCATGGCTCCACTCTTTATAAGGGAACATACTTATAGCAGGACATCACAGAGAAACTGTCTAAGTAAAGAGTATCAGAACCCTCCCGAGCAATAATAGAGCTCTCTTCCCTAAACACGGGCAGGTGTGTCCAAGGAGACAGACTGTCACAAAGGCTGTTAGCGTCTGTATTTCTCGGACTTCACCACTTCACTACGAGAACAAGACCTTAGAAGTGGAGCTGAGATGGGACTTCCTGTTCAAATTATTTCTGGGGCGATGATCTCTGGAGGCAGTTTGTGCTGGAAGATGGCAGGTGGTGGAGGAAGCTAGCAAGATATGTGATCTCAACTGAAGTCTAAGGATGCCAAGAGGAAGTTCTAGACCACAGATTGCACCGTGAATATCAGTTGCCTTGAGACAGTGGGAACAACATTTAGAACCTTGTACTCATCCATAATTGGGGTACACTAGGACGGGAAGTGGAGGCAGACAGTTAGAAGAAGGAACAGACAGTTCTAGTTGTCAGTGAGCTCACAGCTGGAGATTGACTCCATCTGCTGAAGGGGATCAGAGTGGAACCCTAAGGACATCCCCAGCAGAACCAGTTCTGACCCCAATAACTACACCTTCCCTTCTCTGCCTTCTTGACTTTGTATGTCTTAAACATGACCATGCCCTCCAGGAACCTTCAATCAACACTTGACCCCAATGTCCTCCAGGTTTGTTGGTACAAGCCAAAGTGCATCCTACACGGCGGGACTGTGCTCACCCACGGGGCTGGCTGGCTCCTGGATGCACCATGGATGAACTTCCCTTCCTTCCCTGCCTCATCTCCATGGCCCTCACCTGGCTTCCAAGGTCAAATGCCCAAGTGGACTGCTTATACTCAACTCCATGTCTCCTAGTTGACTTCTGAGGAAGCCAAACTAAGCAACCCACAGAGAGTGCAAGCTTTCCCCTGCCTCCACCAGGTACTGCTCCTAGGGATTCCTTAATTATGACAACGGGTCTCATTTGGATCCAAATTCTCCCTCTTTTACATGAAGCTCCTCTTATGATTTTCTTTTTTTTTTCTCCCTGCAAATTGGTCTCAACATGGTCAAAATGCAAATGAAAATGTGCTCAACATCTCTAATTATTGGAGAAATGAAAATCAAAACTACAATGAGTTATCACCTCACACCTGTCAGAATGGCCATCATCAGGAAAAAAAAAATCTACAAACAATAAATGCTGGAGATGATGTGGAAAAAAGGAAACCCTCCTACACTATTTGTGCAAGTGTAAATTGGTGCAGCCACTGTGGAAAACAATATGAAGATTCCTTGAAAAACTAAAACTAGAACTAACATATGACCCAGCAATCCTGCTGCTGGGCATATACCTGGAGAAAACCATATTTTGAAAAGATACATGCACCCCAATGTTTATTGCAATGCTGTTTGCAATAGCCAAGACATGGAAGCAATCTAAGTGTTCAGTAACAGATGAATGGATGAAGAAAAAGAGGTACAGCAATGGAATACTATTCAGCCATAAAAAGAATGAAATAATGCCACTAGCAGAAACATGGATGGACCTAGAGTTTATCACACTAAATTCAGTAAGTAAGACAGACACAGACAAATGTCACAAGATATCTCTTATATGTGGAAGCCAATTAAAATGATACAGATGAATTTATTTACAAAATAGAAACAGACTCACTGACCTGTGAGAAATCAAAATTATGATTACCTTGGGGAAACTTAGAGGGGAATGATAAATTAGCAGTTTGAGATTAACACATACACACTACTCTATATGGGATGTCCCAGGTGGTTCCGTGTTAAAAAAAAAATCTGCCTGCCAATGCAAAAAATGTCCGTTCGATCCCTGGGTCAGGAATATTCCCTGGAGAAGGGAATGGTAACTCACTCCAGTATTCTTGCCTGGGAAATCTTATAGAGAGAGGAGCCTGGTAGGGTACAGTCCATGGTGTCACAAGAATTGTACAGGACTTTGCAACTAAACCACCACCACCAACTACTATATATAAAATATATAATCAAGAAAGAATTATTATTTCGTAGATGTAACTCTATGCAATATTCTGTAATAACATATAAGAGAAAATAATCTGAAAAAGAATGGAAATTTATATATTGATATATATGTATATATGTATGTGTGTGTGTGTTCAAACACACAGTTCAATTCAGTTTAGCCACTCAGCCATGTCTGAGTCTTTCCAAGCCCATGAACTGCAGCATGCTAGACCTCCCTGTCCATCACCAACTCCCAGAGTTTACTCAAACTCATGTCCATTGAGTGGGTGATGCCATCCAACCATCTCATCCTCTTTTGTCCCCTTCTCCTCCCACCTTCAATCTTTCCCAGCATCAGGGTCTTTTCAAATGAGTCAGTTCTTTGCATCAGGTGGCCAAAGTCTTGGAGTTTCAGCTTTAGCATCAGTCCTTCCAATGAATATTCAGGACTGGTTTCCTTTAGGATGGACTGGTTGGATCTTCTTGCTGTCCAAGGGGCTCTCAAGAGTCTTCTCCAACACCCCAGTTCAAAAGCATCAATTCTTCTGTGTTCAGATTTCTTTATAGTCCAACTCTCACATCCATACATGACTACTGGAAAAACCATAGCTTTTACTAGACAGACCTTTGTAATTAAAGTGATGTCTCTACTTTTTAATATGCTGTCTAGGTTGGTCATAACTGTTCTTTCAAGGAACAAGCATCTTTTAATTTCATGGCTGCAGTCATCATCTGCAGTGATTTTAGAGCCCCCCAAAATAAAATCTGTCACTGTTTCCACTGTTTCCCCTTCTATTTGCCATGAAATGATGAGACCAGATGCCATGATCTTAGTTTTCTGAATGTTGAGTTTTAAGCCAACTTTTTCACTCTCCTTTTTCACTTTCATCAAGAGGCTCTTTAGTTCTTCTTTGCTTTCTGCCATAAGGGTGGTGTCATCTGCATATCAGGTTATTGATATTTCTCCCAGCAATCTTGATTCCAGCTTGTGCTTCATCCAGTCCAGCATTTCTCATAATGTATTCTGCATAGAAGCTAAATAAGCAGGGTGACAATATATAGCTTTGATATACTCCTTTCCTTATTTGGAACCAGTCTGTTGTTCCATGTCCAGTTCTAACTGTTGCTTCTTAACTTGCATGCATGTTTCTCAAGAGGCAGGTCAGGTGATCTCGTGTTCCCATCTCTTGAAGAATTTTCCACAGTTTGTTGTGATCTACACAGTCAAAGGCTTTGAGTAGTCAGCAAAGTAGAAGTAGAGGATTTTCTGGAACTCTCTTGCTTTTTAGATAATCCAACGGATGTTGGCAGTTTGATCTCTGGTTCCTCTGCCTTTTCAAACCTTGTCTAACTTGATGAAACTATGAGCCATGTTGTGTAGGGCCACCCAAGATGGACGGGTCATGGTGGAGAGTTGTGACAAAACGTGGTCCACTGGAGAAAGGAATGGCAAATCACTTCAGCAGTCTTGCCTTGAGAACCCCATGAACATTATGAAAAGGCAAAAAGATAGGACACTGAAAGATGAACTCCCCAGCTTGGTAGGTGCCCAATATGCTACTGGAGATCAGTGGAGAAATAACTCCAGAAAGGCTGAAGAGTTGGAACCAAAGCAAAAACAACACCCAGTTGTGGATATGACTGATGATGAAAGTAAAGTCCGATGGTGTAAAAAGCAATATCACATAGGAACCTGGAATGTCAGGTCCATGAATCAAGGCAAATTCAAAGTGGTCAAACAGAAGATGGCAAGAGTGAACAGAAACATTTCAGGAATCAGTGAACTACATTGGACTGGAATGGGTGAATTTAACTCCAATGATCATTATATCTACTACTGTGGGCAAGAATCCCTTAGACGAAATGGAGTAGCCATCATAGTCAGCAAGAGTCTGAAACACAGTACTTGGATGTAATCTTAAAAAAGAATCATCTCTATTTGTTTCCAAGGCAAACCATTCGGTATCACAGTAATCCAAGTCTATGCCCTGACCAGTAAGGCTGAAGAAGCTGAAGTCCAATGGTTCTATGAAGACCTACAAGACCTAACATCCAAAAACGATGTCCTTTTCATTATAGGGGACTGGAATGCAACAGCAGGAAGTCAAGAAATACCTGGAGTAACAGGCAAATTTGGCCTTGGCCTACAGAATGAAGCAGGACAAAGGCTAATCGAGTTTTGCAAGAGAACGTGCAGGTCGTGTACACACACACACACACACACACTCACATACATATACACACACGTACACGCATACACACATACATACACACACATATATACACACATACACACATACACATGCACACACTCACATACATATACACACACATACACACATACACACACATATACACACACACTAACACACACGCACATACACACTCATATACATATATCACACATACACACATATACATATATACACACACATATATACACACATATACACACACACATACACACACACATATACACACACATACATATACACACACATGCACACATACACACATACACACACACACATATATACACACACATACACACACATACACATGCACACACTCACATACATACACACACACACACACATATACACACACATATACACACATATACACACACATATATACACACACACATATACACACATACACATATACACACACACATACACACACACATATACCCACACACACACATACACACACATACACAATATACACACACATATACACACATACATATACACACATATATATATATGACTTACTTTGCTGTACATCTGAAACTAACTCAACAGTGTAAACCAACTATTTGTTGTTCTTGTTTTAGCTGCTAAGTCATGTCTGACTCTTTTGTGACCCCATGGACTGTAGTCCAACAGGCTCCTCTGTCCATGAGATTTCCCAAGCAAGCATATTGTAGAGGATGGCCATTTCCTTTTCCAGAGGATCTTTACCACCCAGAGATTGAACTTGTGTCTCCTACATTGGCAAATGGATTCTCTACCACTGAGCCACAAGAGAAGCAAACCAAATATACTCCAATATCACATGAAAATTCAAGAAATAGGGCAACTCCAGATCTTCCTACTGGTTTTTACAGATTTTGAAGGCCACAGGGTGTTTGAGTTCCTAATTACTTTTCCCCCAAGAGGCTCCCTAGTCCTTAAATAAATGTGTGAATAGAAGTGTTGGCACTCTGGCCAGAGCCATCCAGCAACATCTAGGTCCTACCACACATGTCCATGGGCAACAGGATAATGCCCAGTTACCAGCCAGCTTGAAATTGCCCAGTTTCAGCCAACAGCCTTCAAGCCCCAGAAGTCCTTTCCCAGCCACCTAGCCTGTTCTACATGGAAGAGCATCACCTGCTGTGTCAAGGTGTGAAGGTTATGAGCATGCTTGTGAATGTTAATTTTACTCTTACCCACACTGTATAAAGTGTACTGTTTATAGGAGAGTCCCAGCAGAGACCTGTGTATAACATTTTGTGCCCATTTCCAGTGTGTGACATAAGTCCAGTCTCATTTCCCTCTCTGAGTTAGAAGGGCAAGTCAGTGTAGAAATGGAGGAAGTTCTGTCTTCTCTACCAGTTTTTCTGTTATGTGAGTGGAACCTAGCCTAGCATGTAAAGTTAGGTAGAAGCACCATGCTTTGCAAGGTTGAACAGGGAACTGGATCTCTTGCCTTACTTAAACCTTGCTTAGAATTCTCCCTAAGAATAGCTACTTGCTTACTTAAACATTGACCCCTGTTGAAACCTCAGGCAGGGTTGAGAAATCTGCAAAAGCTGGTTGGAGATCAGTGTCTCCAGATAGTCTGGGTAAGCTAGGCTACCCTTTCAGCCTGACTTGTTCTGTGGTAAATGGAAGTTAAAATACTATTGCTGATGGCTATAAGGATCAGTGAGACACTGAAAGAGTGAAGTGTAAATTATGTTTCTAGAGACAATTGCTATTATAAACAAGGAAGAAGGTGACATGCTCTGTCCATGTTGCTGAGAGGCCATGCAGCTGAGTGGCTAAGAACTTGGCTCTGAGTCCCAGTTTTCTGAGTTTGAATTCCCTGTTCTGCCACTGACCAGTTGTGTGATCTTGGTAAAGCTGACCAACCATTCTGGCCTGTTTTCCTTCTGTTAAGTGGGGATAGTGATACTAGTATCAACCATGCAGGCCTGGGTCATGGTTGTCAAGGGCTTACAGTTGTGCACTGAGAAAGGACTCCTACAGTCAACTAACATTGTGAGTGAGTGAACACTTCAAGGGCGTATGGAAAGGATATGGTGATCAGAAGCAAAAGGATTAATTGGTAGTGGGAAAAAAAGTTGTTCAGGCAAGAACAGAGGTGGGTATTTCTGAATTCACAAAATTTGATATTTCCTTTTTAAGTCTGACTTTAAGTTACCATCTGTTTTTAGAGGTGAGGAATTGGGGATCAAATTGGAAGAGTGTCCATCTTTAGATCCAGAGGCAATTTTATGTTGCTTTTTTGTTTGTAATCATCAAGAATAGCATGTTGGGTTTAAACTAACTTGGATCATAAAACGAATAAAGAATTCAACTCTTCTCAGTAAAATAGTCTAACTGAAACTTCAGAAACTCTTTCATCCAGTGTCTCTCAAACCACTTACCATGTCACAAATCCCTTTCTCAAGATACAGATTTCTGGGTTAGGCCCCTGCATCAGTTATCAAGGAGTGGACCAAAGAATTTGTCATCTTCACAAGCACTCCAGGTGCTTTCTGATGATGGAGCACAGTTGAGAATCGCATCCAATCTAACGTCAGGACCTGAGTTGAATCTTGAACCAGATCTCTTGAATTTCATTTACGTCTTCTCCTCTAAAGTGAAATCACACAGCATGTAGGGTATGATGCTTGGTGTGTGCTAAGAATAAACTAAGTGATAATCTTCAAATTATTCAGGATCCCATGTTCTAGACTCTATACAAATCTAAGGTGAAGTTATTTTTCCCTTAAAACTATATTTTTCCTATGAAATTTCATTAAATTCCTTTCAATTCAAAATGTAGGAATTGTGGAAATTGTAACTGCTGATTACTGATGCAGCAGCCACAATGGCAGAGCCCTGCCTAGGTTAACACCGGCAACATGCCAAGGGCAGGGTCTGTGTGTGCATTACACCTCAACCTGCAGAACAATTAAGAAGCAGGAAGCTAGTGTGGGTACAGTGTGTCTTAAGAGGAACTGCAAATAGAGTCTTCAGGCTACTCTCATCATTTGTGAAAACACATTTATTGTTTGGTGGAAGGAGCAAAACGTTTGCCATAGTAACCACAGCAACCCCGAGTGTCTGGCCTATTAGCTGTAATGCTGGGAGCATCTTCAACAGCAGGGGAAAGGCCTTGGCAATTATCACCCAGAGAGCGTCCCTCCATTTTGAGAGCTTAGGCTGAAGTTCCTGGGCTTGGAAACTACTTAACTTGATGTGTTAATGAATACTAACATCAATTATTCCAATTTGGTTAATTTGGGGAAGATTAATAAGCTACAGTTTTCTACTGTGGGCAAAAGGAAGCTGTGATTTTCTTTAGACAAATTTGAAGGAATATTTTCACTTTTACTCACTCCCCCTTTTGTTTTGTTTGGATTTGGTTTGGTTTGGGTTTGGGTCAATCTTTTGTGATTGTATTCTTTGTGAGATAGTGGGGAAAATGACTTATTTCTTCTATCACTGACATAAATTGTTATCATATATAACTATAATAAGAATACTTAGAATAAATGAAGGAAAAACACTAGACAAGGAAGTTTAATTGTGGACTCAAGGATAAAGGGAAATAGGCAAGGTTTGAGGATTTTTGTATCAAAAATTGTGATGGTCACACAGAGCTCTGTATTATACCACTGGTTCTCAGGTGACTACATATGTCCTTCATGCAATGAGCCATGTAAAAATGAGTCTTGGTTTGTGAAAGAAAGACATGCTGATAATAAAAATTAGGTTATATGCAAAAAGCATAAAAGAATAAAATTACTCATATTTTCATCTCTCAGAAGAAATCACCATACACATTTCTTTTTTATCATGCTTTAATACTGTTGAGGTGGTACAACTTATACAACCTTGCTTTTTTCACTCAAGAAGAGACAGGTCTTATGAAATGGGAGGCAGGAAAAATTGAGTTGAAATAAAGAGTAGGTTCAGAAAAATTGCAGATTTCTTGGAAAAATAATAGCTCCTCCTACTTGGGCCTCCCTGTCAGTTTTGAGAAGTTGAGAGAGGATAGAATCGATTGGGAATCATGGACATATTGGTTACTGCAAGGGTGATTGATAAAAATATCCTTCTAGAATTCTGGTTGAATGTCTCCTCCCTGTGTTTTCCTTCTTTATTGATTTTTGGGCTGTTAGAATGTTTTTCTGTTATCTAATTGTCTCAAATAGCAGTGCTAAAGTCATGAGTCCCAGGTGTTCTACAACTGCTGGATCTCAGTTTCCCCAACTATAATATAGGCATTATTCTATTTACTCCACAGGATATTCTATATGTATTAAGATAGGTTAAACTGCAGTGTCAGATAGATTTCAACATGCAATAGCTTAAAGAAAATAAGTATTTAGTTCTCGTTAATAATGTAGTTAACCTGTGATGGTGCAGGAATCTAACATCTTTCCATGCTGAGATCCTGACATCTTCTAGGTCCTTGTTGGCCCTCTATCAGTGTGAAAGGAGAAAGCAAGTGGGGAAGAGACCCGATGGCTTGGGGATGGCATATCTTCTTTCCACTCACATTTTTATCGGGGAGAACTTGTCCATAAGGCTGTAACTTGAATGGTATTGGGAGCTGAAAAGTGCAGTTAATCCATCCCCCTCCATAGTCCTATGACTACAAAAGGAGAGAATGGATGTTAGTGAATATCAGTAATATTCATGTCTAGCAAACGTATTCATGTTTGCAAACATGTTTGCAATGTATTCATGTCTAGCAACATATAGACGTATTCATGTCTAGCAAAACACTGAATAAAAGACATTCCAGAGTGAGGACTGAGCATGCTTCCTTTCTTTCTTTCCCTGCATTTGAATCTACCCAGGAGAGTGAAAAAAAAATATTATCAAACAAAAGGTTAAAAGTACCGTTGCTGAAATTTGGCCAGATTGAATCTCAGAGAATGACTTGGATGAAGTAGGAAGAAATAGCTTTATTGAAGACCCATGTTTACTGAAGGAGTCCAGACAACTAGTGCTTAGAAGACCCGAATACCCCAAAGGATTTCAGAGACAGGTTTTTAAAGTCAAGGTGAGAGGGCGGGTTCCTGTGTGGGTGATCAGCTCATGGATATTCTTCCGATTGGTTGGTGGTGAGGTAACCGTGAGTCAGCATCATCAAATTTCTGATTCTAACTGGTCTGGGGTCTGCATGGTTATGAACAGCATATCATGAACTTCTTCCATCTGGTGGGGATTTAAATATCTGCAAAACAGCTCACAGAATGTGACTCAGGCTATCTATACTGCTTGAGGAGGAACCAAAGGTCCTTGACTTTGTTTAATGGCTAAAGTGTTATTATTTGGCCTTACTTCCTGTTTTCCTTTCTTTCTGCTTTCTCATTTCTCTCATTAAATTTATTGGTCTGTAAGATTTGTCTACAGACAAATGGCAGGCAGAGGACATGTGGTGGGGAGAGTCTATTCTGAGAAGACCTTATTGGGTCCTGCTCAGTTAGAGTCATTATTGATTAGTGACTAAGTCATGCCCAGCCCTTTGTGATCCCATGGACTGCAGCACACAGGCTTCCCTGTTCTCCACTCTCTCCTAGAGTTTGCTCAAATTTGTGTCCCTTGAGTCTGTGATGTTGTCTAACCATCTCATCCTGTACTGACCCCTTTGGCTTTTGCCTTCAATCTTTCCCAGCATCAGGGTCTTTTCCAATGAGTCAGTTCTTCACATCAGGTGGCCAAAGTATTGGAGCTTCAGCTTCAGCAAGAGTCTTTTCCATGAATATTCCGGGTTGATTTCCTTTAGAATTGACTGGTTACATCTTCTTACTGCCCAAGGTACTCTCAAGAGTCTTCTACAGCACTACAGTTCAAAAGCATCAATTCTTTCATCATAGTACTAGCTAATTATTGGGACAAAATCGATTGATAACTGATAGAATATGCCTTATGGCCAGAGTAAGGTCCACTTCATGTTCTATGCCCACTTTGTTCACAAGCCCGTTCCCGGGTAGTGTCAAACTCTCTCTGCAATGAGCAGCCAGATGGGGCTCAGAAAGTTCTCAGTACCAAGAATGGGTACAATTGACTCTTCCTGAGATGGCAAGAATGTAGTCTGGGACATGACTAAAATGATTTTCAATGACATACATTGATATCAAAAGGGGTTTATTGGTTAACCCTTCTAAATTAAAAAATCCAATGAGGCAGCCAATCCAATGCCGTGAGCAAGGTTCTTAACAAAAGGTTCTTATTTCTTTTTTCTTTAGTTGAAGTGTAGTTGATTAACAATGTCATGCTAGTTTCAAGTGTGCAGCATGGTGAATCAGCTATGTATCCATGTATACTCATCTTTTCTATTACAGGTTATCTCAGAACACTGAGTATAGTTCCCATGCTATATATTAATAACAGATCTTTGTTCTCATAGTACGTACCTGTTAATCCCAAACTCCTAACTTATGCATCCCCCCCTTTCCGTTTAGCAGCCATAAATTTGATTTCTATCTTGGCAGGTCTATTTCCGTTTTATATACTACATTCATTTGTAACATTTTTTTAGATTCCACATATAAACAATACCATATGTTATTTGTTTTTGTCTGGCTTACATCACTATGATAATCTCTAGGTCTGTTTGTGTTGCTGCAAATGGCATTATTCCATTCTTCTTTATGCCTCAGTAATGTTCCATTGTATATACATACCACTTCTTCTGTATTCACTATCAGTTGATGGACTCTTAGGTTGTTTACATATCTTGGTTATTGTAAATAATGCTACCATGAACTTTGGGGTGCATCCATAGCATAGACATTCTACAATAGGTTCCACTCAGGATTCAGATGCCTTGTAGACTCTTGGGTCAGTAAGAATGAATACATACTGCTTTGTTCCTATGTAAAATGAAAACAGAAAACTTAGGTCACAAGTCTTCCAAAGAAGGAAGAGATTATATGGATCGTCTGCAGAGTTCCAGCATGTCACATGATAAAATTCCAGAGCCCAGAGATTTATGTTTATATGCTGGACAGTTCCTGTGTGTCAAACACATGGACTCACAGGGAGACCCACGCTGGGACCGTCTCCTTCAAGTCTCTCTGAGACGTTGCACATGCTGTTTTCTTGGCCTTTGTTGGTCTCCCCAGCTTTGCTTCACCTTGTTTACTGGGAAAATGACCATGCTTGCTTCAGCTTGCAGCTCCACTATCACTGTCTCTTGGTCTTTCCAATCACCTACTGAGGCATGCTGTAATCTCTGCTTCTATTGAACCTTGTGTTTACTTCACTGAAAGTTTTCTTTCACATCACATTACATATTTTTGTTTGTGTGTCCCTCTCTCTCACTACCCAGCACACTCCTGATGCTCAGTGAGGATCTGTTGAATGAGTGACCACTAACTTTTCAAAGACATAGTTAATGATCATGAATCTTTGCATCCACAGAAAAATGTCTGACCCATGGCAGATTCACATCTTGTATTTGGAGAGAGCTAAGGATCAGGGAACAGAAAGGGAGGAATGAAAGAAAAAAGCAGAGAAGAGAACAAGAAAAGACCAGTCAGACACAGGATATAAGTCATGTTAAAGGTTAAGGTTGTAAAAAAAATAGAAAGTAGATCAAATAAATCCCATTAGGAATCCAGAAGAAGAAAACTATAATAATAGACAGGAAAGGGGAAAAATCATAAAGGAAACAGCATTTGAGTTGAATCTTAAACCACAAAAGAGAATTTAGTGGAAGGGGACAATGAAAATTGGGTCAAGAATGTTTTGGGCATCACTGTTTACAATAGTCAGGACATAGAAGCAGCCTAAATATGCATTGACAGATTAATGGATAAAGAAGATATGGTCTGTGCATACAAGGGAATACTACTCAGCCATAAAAAGAATGAAATAATGGCATTGCCATTTGGATGGACCTAGAGACTATCTTGCCTGGAGAATCCCAGGGATGGGGGAGCCTGGTGGGCTGCCGTCTATGGGATCGCACAGAGTCGGACACGACTGAAACGACTTAGCAGCAGCAGCAGCAGAGATTATCATTGGAGAAGGCAATGGCAGCCCACTCCAGCACTCTTGCCTGGAAAACCCCATGGATGGAGGAGCCTGGCAGGTTGCAGTCCATGGGGTCGCGAAGAGTCAGACATGACTCAGCTACTTCACTTTCACTTTTCACTTTCATGCATTGGAGAAGGAAATGGGAAACCACTCCAGTGTTCTTGCCTGGAGAATCCCAGGGATGGGGGAGCCTGGTGGGCTGCCGTGTATGGGGTCGCACAGAGTCGGACACGACTGAAGCGACTTAGCCGCAGCAGCAGTAGCAGCAGAGATTATCATAGGGCTTCCCTGGTAGCTCAGCTGGTAAAGAATCCACCTGCAATTAAGGTGACCCCAGTTCGATTTCTGGGCCAGGAAGATTCCCCTAGAGAAGGAATAGGCTACCCACTCCAGTATTTATGGTCTTCCCTGGTGTCTCAGATGGTAAAGAATCACCAGCAGTGTGGGAGACCTGGGTTCGATCCCTGGTTTGGGAAGATCCCCTGGAGGAGGGCATGGAAATTCACTCCAGTATTCTTGCCTGGAGAATCCCATGGACAGAGGAGCTTGGCAGGCTACAGTCTATAGGGTCACAAAGAGTTGGACATTACTGAGTGACTAAGCACTGCACAGCAGAGAAATTATCATACAAAGTGAAGTCAGAGAAAGATAAACGTCATACGATATCGCTAACATGTGGGATATAAAAACGTCATACAGATGAATTTATATACACAACAAAAATGGACTCACAGACATAGAAAACAGTCATGGCTTTCAAGGGAAATCATGGTGAAGGGGGATAAACCAGGAATTTGGGAACAGCATACAAATTATACAATATATAGGACCTACTGTATACCACAGGGAACTCTACTCAATATTCTGTGATAACCTAATTGATTTAACCTATAAGGGGAAATAACCTGAAAAAGAATGAACATATGTATAGCTGAATCACTTTTCTGTACTCCAGAAATGAATGCAACATTATAAATCCATTTATAACCCAATAAAAATTGTTTAAAGTACCAGTGGTTTATGAAGAGAGGTAGGACATGTTTTGGGGTTATAAAGAGGTTTTAGCTGAACACTGTATTTTTGCTTTGTTTTCTTTTGCTTTTCTCTCTGAGAGGTGGAAGTCGTGGCTCTGTGAGATGTTGCTACAGCTCTCTCTCTCTCTGATGCTATTCCAGGAACTGGCGGTTGGTCCCCAGCAGATTCCAATGCTCAGCAGTGGCTCCAGATGGACCTGGGAAACAGAGTGGAGATTACAGCAGTGGCCACGCAGGGAAGATACGGGAGCTCTGACTGGGTGACGAGCTACAGCCTGATGTTCAGTGACACAGGACGCAACTGGAAACAGTACAAGCAAGAAGACAGCATCTGGGTAGGACATCTTTTCTCATCAGCTGCATGAAAATGAGATGCGGTCATGGTAACCAGGGAACGTTTCTGTCATTTTCCTCTATGCAGATTGCCAGGATCTTGATAACTGTTGAGTGCCCATTCAGAAATAATTAGACTTTGTCTAAGTCCTATCTCCAGCATGACTCCAGTTCATAGGGAAATGAGGATATCTGTTACAAAAAGTTGAGTGTTTTCCTCTTTTTCTGGTAACTTGGGAAGTTCACTGACTGGGCCTCAGTTCTTTCTTCAATAAAAACAACTACACCACAGAAGTCTGATCACTGATGAGAAGGTACTGGCTCACTGACCATGCGTTTACTATTTATTTATTATTTGCCGAGTACGTTACGTACCTTGCAATGATGGAATTAGCTCAGTTATGTAACTCAACCAGAGCTATCCAGTTGGTGAATCTTGACCTGGGACTCCATAGCCTGGTCTGATTTTAAAGCCAGTATGTTCCCCTGCCTCTATTCAAGTTTTGAAAAGAATTTAAGAGGTTACAAATACAAAACAAATATAAATAGAATGATTTTGTGTTTATAGACAATCTTCAGCTTGGAAGTAAAGGACAGTTTGGTCCAAGTTTTACCAAAAATGTTCGTTCCACAACCCTCGGCCAAAGCTCTTGACGCCAAAGAACACGCGAAACACTGTCCCCAAATTACGAGGTGGGGAAGGGAGTTAGAGATAGAGAGCAAAAGACACCAGAGGAGGTTTCTGAAACTCATGCACTAAATAAAACGGTGTATTAGTTCATGCTGCTTTTCCTTTAGGGAAGAAAATCTCACCAGACATTTATTTTTTTCTAAATGTATGTACTTAAAATGTGACGATTTGGCAGTTGATCACATTATCTTTCCTTCTCATAATCTTCTCAGATTTCTTCCCTCTTAAATCAATCCTAATTTTACTTTCAAATTGATGTTTGCACATGCATATTTCTATACTGCTCTCATTCTTTTGGAAAAAAAGTTCTATTTTATATTCACTGTTATTTGTTAATTGCCCACTCATCACTATTCTTAATTGAAATAATAGTAAACTGTGGATTAAGATTAGTTATGGCAGACTGAATCTGGAGGCTATTATAGTAGTCATGTTTATTGTGAGTTGTTTGTCATATTATGTGGTAATATTTATACAGAACATGGATTTTTTTTCATTTTACAAATAGTCTCTTTTGGAGACTAGTCTTTTGCTTTTTTTTTTTTTCAACTTTGAAGACACCATAAATTTTACAGGTTTTTTTAAAGTTTGTTTTAGTTTGAAAAGAGAAATAAATACCCTTTCCATTTTGAAGAGCAATTTTAAGGTTTTATGTTGACTTGAGAGGACAGAAAGACATGAGGGTATTTATTTTCTTTGGCATTTTCAATCAGAACTGGTTGTTTCTCAGATTGAATTGAAGTTTTGAGGTCTTTTGTTTAAATATTTTTAAAATCCTGAGCTTCATTTCCTTTAGAATAAAATAACTTGCTTTCAGCTTATCATATGGATCAGGACGTATTTCAAGGATGAACAGTTTCTCTCGGCTTGTTTCCACAAAATCCCAAGCCCCTTAAAGATAGGGTTCTGTCTTATAGGTCCTTGCAGCCTCCATGACAATTGTTACTGGAGATCTAACATGAACTATTTTTTGGATGGTTATTGCAAGAACTGCAGAATTACCAGGACTTTCAGAATTGGAGGGAAGGAGACTGTTGCTGTCCCTCACCTCTGCCTCAAAATAGCCTTGATCTTTGGAAGGAGGCAAAAGATGCCAGGTGGGTGGATGAGAAGAGGCAGCAAACCATTGTGTGTAGTGCAGTGGTAAATTCTAGCTAAGGCCTCCCCAGAGATACTTACAATGCCTTCAGGGCACTTGGGAGAGGAGGCAGCTTCAGGACCAAATTGCCAGATGCAAATTACCAGGAGGAGAAAAGACCTGTGAAGGGACCATCACCACTCCAGTGACAGTGGGCGGGGACATCATGATGAGCCAAGCACAGTCACAAGGCTCAGATGGTGAAAAAAAAACGCATGTCCACTTGTGTCCCTACTGAGGAAACTAACAGTCACTGAACAAAAATCACACATTTCGTTTGGAAGCAAATGTCATTCTACATACAGACAAAGGTGTTGGTTCAGTATGAACATCTCTGTAAACACGAGGCACGAGGCCCGCAGAGACCCAGCCAAGGTCACATAACGAGACTTTGGCGGTGCCAGACTGCAGAACTAAGTTTGGGTCCTAAATATGCTCTATTGCCTGACTGTACTTTCTATTGCTTCTTTACTACACTTGATTTTTTTCTAATTTTCACAAAACTGATTTACTTTTCTCTCCTTAACCTTTGTCAGACCCACTGCAAAAGAAGAATGGCAACCTCTATTGTCTATTTCATGCACTACTTTTAAAATATAAAAGTGAGAAAGCACTAACACGATCTAACTGTGGTTTTTACACATTTTAAATAGTGCTCAAATTCTCTGAAACTGTATATAGGCCTTATAGAAGGCCATCAAACACTCAGAGCATTTTACCAAACATTTTACGAGCATATGTAAGATCTGAGTTGTGCCTACTATTCATTGATATTTCCAACAGATTGTATTATTGAATAAATAAGTTACCTTGAGAGTTTTTCTTTTTCTGTTTTAAATTTAAAATTATAAATCAGACTATAGACTCACGAGAGTTAATCTTGATAAACAAGATAAAAGCAATACCCAAACAAGCAAGTTTTTTAAAAAAACAAAAAAAACCAACTCTTTAAATGATTTAACTTTTCAGAAAAAAGTCAATACCCCACAACATCAATACAAAGTATTGACTTGACTAAGAATGCTGTATCACAGAAGTAGAAAATCTCTTGAATGAGACTTTCACAAGTCTTTTGAAGATCTTCAATTTTCAAATGAGATGGAGTTTGTAATGTTTATTTAAAGTTGATTTACCAAGCAATACAATTATAGCATTGTACCCCTCGGATGGAATACCAATTTACTAGTACTCAAGAGGTTTATTTTATTTTGCAAAGTTTCCTTCAGAACAAGAATCCTTGAAATATACCTGTGCAACCTACAGCAGTAAATATGCATGCTCTAAAAAATCCAATTTGTGGAATTTCTGATCTGGCACTGAATGGAATGTTGGGGAATGAGGCCACTGAGCAGCTGCTTAATGATGTATTATGATTGATGAGTAAGCCAAAGTCTCCACCTCACTAAATAATCAGATGTGAAAGTGTCTCAGGGACAAACTTAGCAAGACTTTTAGAATCTTCAATTCAGTTTAGTCTGCTTCAGTTGCTCAGTCGTATTTGACTCTTTGTGAACCCATGGACTGCAGCATGCCAGGCCTCCCTGTCCATCACCATCTCCCAGAGACCAAACTCATGTCCATGGAGTCAGTGATGCCATCCAGCCATCTCATCCTCTGTCGTCCCCCTCTCCTCCTGACCCCAATCCCTCCCAGCATCAGGGTCTTTTCCAATGAGTCAACTCTTCGAATGAGGTGGCCAAAGTATTGGAGGTTCAGCTTCAGCGTCAGTCCTTCCAATGAACACCCAGGACTGATTTCCTTTAGGATGGACTGGTTGGATCTCCTTGCAATCCAAGGGACTCTCAAGAGTCTTCTCCAACACCACAGTTCAAAAGCATCAATTTTTCAGTGCTCAGCTTTCTTCACAGTCCAACTCTCACATCCATACATGACCACTGGAAAAACCATAACCTTGACTAGATGGACCTTTGTTGGCAAAGTAATGTCTCTGCTTTTTAATATGCTATCTAGGTTGGTCATACTTTCCTTCCAAGGAGTAAGCGTCTTTTAATTTCATGGCTGCAGTCACCATCTGCAGTGATTTAGAATCACTTTTAGATTTAGATTTTTTTTTCTTTATAAAATTCTTTGTGTTTTTCTCTATTTTGAAATTTTCTTTTTTAAAATTTATTTTAATTGGAGGCTAATTACTTTACAATATTGTAGTGATTTTTGCCATACATAGACATGAATTAGCCATGGGTGTACATGTGTTCCCCATCCTGGACACCCCCTCCCACCTCCCTCCCTATCTCATTCCTCTGGGTCAACCCAGTCCACCAGCCCTGAGCACCCTGTCGCATGCATCAAACCTGGACTGGCTATCTGTTTCACATATGATAATATACATGTTTCAATGCCATCCTCTCAGAAAATCCCATGCTCACCTTCTCCCACAGAGTCCAAAAGACTGTACTATACATCTGTGTCTCTTTTACTATCTTGCATATAGGGTTATCATTACCATCTTTCTAAATTACATATATATGTGTTAGTATACTGTATTGGCGTTTTTCTTTCTGGCTTACTTCAGTCTGTATAATGGGCTCCAGTTTCATCCACCTCATTAGAACTGATTCAAATGTATTCTTTTAATGGCTGAGCAATAGTCCATTATGTATATGTACCACAGCTTCCTTATCCATTCGTCTGCTGATGGGCATCTAGGTTGCTTCCATGTCCTGGCTATTATAAACAGTGGTGCGATGAACATTGGGGTGCATGTGTCTCTTTCAGTTCTGGTTTCCTAGGTGTGTATGCCCAGCAGTGGGATTGCTGGGTCGTATGGCAGTTCTATTTCCAGTTTTAGAAGGAATCTCCACACTGTTCTCCATAGGGCTGTACTAGTTTGCATTCCCATCAACAGTGTAAGAGGGTTTCCTTTTCTCCATATCGTCTCTAGCATTTGTTTGTAGATTTTTGGATAGCAGCCATTCTGACCAGCATGAGGTGGTACCTCATTGTGATTTTGATTTACATTTCTCTGATAATGAATGATGTTGAGCATCTTTCCATGTCTTTGCTAGTCATCTGTATGTCTTCTTTGGAGAACTGTCTGTTTAGTTCTTTGGCCCATATTTTGATGGGGTCGTTTATTTTTCTGGAATTGAGCTGCAGGAGTTGCTTGTATATTTTTGAGATCAATTCTTTGTCAGTTGCTTTGTTTGCTATTATTTCCTCCCATTCTGAAGGCTGTCTTTTCACCTTGCTTATAGTTTCTTTAATTGTGCAAAATCTTTTAAGTTTAATTAGGTCCCATTTGTTTATTTTTGCTTTTATTTCAATTACTCTGGGAGGTGGGTCAGAGAGGATCCTCCTGTGATTTATGTAGGAGAGTGTTTTGCCTATGTTTTCCTCTAGGAGTTTTATAGTTTCTGGTCTCACATTTAGATCTTTAATCCATTTTGCATTTATTTTTGTGTATGGTGTTAGAAAGTGTTCTAGTTTCACTCTTTTACAAGTAGTTGACCAGTTTCCCCAGCACCACTTGTTAAAGAGATTGTCTTTTCTCCATTGTATATCCTTGCCTCCTTTATCAAAGATAAGGTGTCTATAGGTGTGTGGATTTATCTCTGGGCTTTCTATTTTGTTCCATTAATCTATATTTCTGTCTTTGTGCCAGTACTATACTGCCTTGATGACTGTAGCTTTGTAGTATAGCTTGAAAACAGGCAGGTTGATTCCTCCAGTTCCATTCTTCTTTCTCAAGATTCCTTTGGCTCTTCGAGGTTTTTTGTGTTTCCATACAAATTGTGAAATTATTTGTTCTAGTTCTGTGAAAAATACCATTGGTAGCTTGAGAGGGATTGTATTGAATCTATAGATTGCTTTGTGTGTTATACTTATTTTCACTATTATTGACTCTTCCAATCCATGAACATGGTATATTTCTCCATCTCTTTGTGTCATCTTTGATTTCTTTCATCAGTGTTTTATAGTTTTCTATGTATAGGTCTTTTGTTTCTTCAGGTAGATATAGTCCTAAGTATTTTATTCTTTTCATTGCAATGGTGAATGGAATTGTTTCCTTAATTTTCTTTCTGTTTTCTCATTGTTAGTGTATAGGAATGCAAGGGATTTCTGTGTGTTAATTTTATATCCTGCAAGTTTATTATAGTCATTGATTAGCTCTATTAATTTTCTGGTGGAGTCTTTAGGGTTTTCTATGTAGAGAATCATGTCATCTGCAAACAGTGAGAATTTTACTTCTTTTCCAATCTGGATTCCTTTCATTTCTTTTTCTTCTCTGATTGCTGTGGCCAAAACTTCCAAAACTATGTTGAATAGTAGTGGTGAGATTGGGCATCCTTGTCTTGTCCCTGATTTTGGGGAAATGCTTTCAATTTTTTACCATTGAGAGTAATGTTTGCTGTGGGTTTGTCATATATAGCTTTTATTATGCTGAGGTATGTTCTTTCTATTCCTGCTTTCTGGAGGGTTTTTATCATAAATGGATGTTGAATTTTGTCAAAGGCTTTCTCTGCATCTACTGAGATAGTCATGTGGTTTTTATCTTTCAAATTGTTAATGTGGTGCAATACATTGATTAATTTGTGGATATTAAAGAATCCTTGCATCCCTGGGTTAAAATCCACTTGCTCATGATGTATGATCTTTTTAATATGTTATTGGATTCTGTTTGCTAGAATTTTGTTAAGGATTTTTGCATCTAACTTCATCAGTGATATTGGACTATATTTTTGTTTTTTTGTGGCATCTTTGTCTAGTTTTGGTATTAGGATGATGGTGGCCTCATAGAATTAATATGGAGGTTTACCTTCCTCTGCAATTTTATGGAAGTGTTTGACTAAGATAGGTGTTAACTCTTCTCTAAGTTTTTGGTAGAATTCAACTGTGAGGCTGTGTGGTCCTGGGCTTTTGCTTGCTGGAAGATTTCTGATTACAGTTGTGATTTCCATGCTTGTGATGAGTCTGTTAAGATTTTCTATTTCTTCCTGGTTCAGGTGTGGAAAGTTATACTCTTCTAAGAATTTGTCCATTTCTTCCAAGTTGTCCATTTTATTGGCATATAGTTGCTGATAGTAGTCTCTTATGATCCTGTGTATTTTTGTGTTGTCCATTGTGATTTCTCCATTTTCATTTCTAATTTTGTTAGTTTGATTCTTCTCCCTTTGTTTCTTGATGAATCTGGCTAATGGTTTGTCAATTTTATTTATCTTCTCAAAGAACCAGCTTTGTTGATTTTTGCTATGGTCACTTTTGTTCCTTTTGCATTTATGTCTGTCCTATTTTTTTTTTAAGATTTCTTTCCTTCTTCTAACCATGGGGTTCTTCATTTCTTCCTTTTCTAGTTGCTTTAGGAGTAAAGTTAGATGATTTAGTTGACTTTTTTGTTGTTTTTTGAGGTAAGCCTGTATTGCTATGACCCTTCCCCTTGGCACTGCTTTTACAGTGTCCCATAGGTTTTGGGTTGTTATGTTTTCATTTTTATTCACTTTAATGCATATTTTGATTTCTTTTCTGCTTTCTTCTGTGATTTGTTGGTTTTGCAGAAGAGTGTTGTTTTAGCCTCCTTATGTTGGAATTTTTAATAGTTTTTTTTTCCTCCCCTGTAATTGACATCTAATCTTACTGTACTGTGGTCAGAAAAGATGCTTGGAATGATTTCAATTTTTTTGAATTTACCAAGGCTAGATTTATGGCACAGGATGTGATCTATCCTGCAGAAGGTATTGTGTGCACTTGAGAAAAAGGTGAAATTCATTGTTTTGGGGTGAAATGTCCTATAGATATCAATTAGGTCTAACTGGTCCATTGTATCATTTAAAGTTCATGCTTCCTAGTTAATTTTCTGTTTAGTTGATCTATCCATAGGTGTGAATGGGGTATTAAAGTCTCCCACTATTATTGTGTTATTGTTAATTTCCCCTTTCATACTTGTTAGCATTTGCCTTACAATATTGTCGTGTTCTTATGTTGGGTGCACATATATTTGTAATTGTTATATCTTCTTCTTGGATTGATCCTTTGATCATTATGTACTATCCTTCTTTGACTCTTTTCACATCCTTTATTTTAAAGTCTATTTTATCTGATATGAGTATTGCTACTCCTGCTTTCTTTTGGTCTCCATTTGCATGAGATATCTTTTTCCAGCCCTTCACTTTCAGTCTGTATGTGTCCCTTGTTTTGAGGTGGGTCTCTTGTAGACAGCATATATAGGGGTCTTGTTTTTTTATCCATTCAGGCAGTCTTTGTTTCTCGGTTGGGGCATTCAACCCGTTTACATTTTAGGTAATTGTTGATAAGGATGATCCCATTGCCATTTACTTTGTTGTTTTGGGTTCGAGTATATACACCCTTTCTGTGTTTCCTGTCTAGAGAAGATCCTTTAGCATTTGTTGAAGAGCTGGTTTGGTGGTGCTGAATTCTCTCAACTTTTGCTTGTCTGTAAGGCTTTTGAATTTTCCTTCATATCTGAATGAGATGCTTGCTGGGTACAGTAACCTGGGCTGTAGGTTATTCTCTTTCATCACTTTAAGTATGTCCTGCCATTCCCTTCTGGCCTGAAGAGTTTCTTTTGAAAGATCAGCTGTTATCCTTATGGGCATCACCTTGTGTGATTTGTTCTTTATCCCTTGCTGCTTTTAATATTTGTTCTTTGTGTTTGATCTTTGTTAATTTGATTAATATATATCTCGGGGTGTTTTGCCTTGGGTTTATTCTGTTTGGGACTCTCTGGGTTTCTTGGACTTGGGTGACTATTTCCTTCCCCATTTTAAGGAAGTTTTCAACTATTAATTCCTCAAGAATTTTCTCATGGCCTTTCTTTTTGTCTTCTTCTTCTGGGACTCCTATGATTCTAATGTTGGGGTGTTTAACATTGTCCCAGTAGTCCCTGAGGTTGTCCTCATTTCTTTTAATTCCTTTTTCTTTTTTCCTCTCTGCTTCATTTATTTCTACCATTCTATTTCTACCTGACTTATCCTATCTTCTGCCTCTGTTATTCTACTGTTGGTTCTCTCCAGAGTGTTTTTGATCTAACTTAATGCATTATTCATTGTTGATTGACTTTTTTGTTTCTTCTAGGTCCTTATTAAACATTTCTTGCATCTTCTCAATCCTTGTCTCCAGGCTATTTATCTGTAACTCAATTTTGTTTTCAAGATTTTGGAACATTTTTACTATCATTATTCTGAATTCTTTTTCAGGTAGACTCCCTATCTCCTCCTCTTTTGTTTGGTTTGGTGGGCATTTATCATGTTCCTTCACCTGCTGAGTATTTATCTGCCTTTTCATCTTGTTTAGATTGCTGTGTTTGGGGTGGCCTTTCTGTATTCTGGAAGTTTGTGTTTCCTCTTTATTGTGGAGGTTCCTCCCTGTGGGTGAGGTTGGACGGGTGGCTTGTCAAGGTTTCCTAGTTAGGGAAGCTTGTGTCAGTGTTCTGGTGGGTGGAGCTGGATTTCTTCTCTCTGGAGTGCAGTGGAGTGTCCAATAGTGAGTTTTGAGATGTTTATGGGTTTGGTGTGACTTTGGGCAGCCTGTATGTTGAAGCTCGGGGCTATGTTCCTGTGTTGCTGGAGAATTTGCTTGGTATATCCTTCTCTGGAACTTGTTGGTCCGTGGGTGGTCTTTGGTTTCAGTGTAGGTATGGAGGTTTTTGGATGAACTCTTTTCAGTTAGTATTCCCTGGAGTCAGGTGTTCTCAGGTGTTCTCAGGTTTGGGGCTTAAGCCTACTACCTCTGGTTTTCAGTCTTATTCTTACAGTAGCCTTAAGACTTCTCCTTCCATAGAGCACCTATGATAAAACATCTAGGTTAATGATGAAAAGATTCTCCACAGAGAGGGACACCCATAGAGGTTCACAGAATTATATGGAGAAGAGAAGAGAAGAGGGAGGAGGGAGATAGAGGTGACCAGGAGGAGAAGAGGGGGAATCAAAAGGGGAGAGACAGATCTAGGCAGTAATCAATTTCCTAAGTATTCTCCACAGCCTGGAACACACAAAATGATTCACAAATTTGGGTAGAGAAGAGAAGGGGAGGGAGAAGATAGAGGTGACCTGGGGGAGAAAAAGGAAAGTCAAAAGGGGGAGAGAGATATCAAGCCAGTAATCACACTCCTAAGTAAAAATGGGTACTGAAGATTGGATTCTTAAAGGTAGAAAATTGATAACAAATACCAAAAAGCAAAGATTAAAAATCTAGAGTATAGACTCTCAAAAATACAATATTTTAAAAAAATCACAAAAATTATAAATATATATATATATATGAAGTTTGCTTTTAAAAATAGAGTCTTTTTTTGCAAGGTAATAGTAGGTTATAAAAATGAAAATTAAAGGATTAATAGAGGACTTAAAAATTAAAAAAATAACAATAAAATTTTAAGACGACAGTAGTAAAAATATATCTAGGAATTTCTCTGGAGCTGTTGCGGGCAGTGTGGGGTCAGCTCAGTTTCAGATAGTTCCTTGTTCCAACTTACACTTCTCAAGATCTATAGGCCCCTTCCAATGTAGTCGGCGCTAACACAGGGTTTTAGTCTGTTGCACCTGTGACTTTCATAGCAGTTCCTCCTCTTTGTTTATTTTGGCTTCCTCTGTTTGCAAGTCTCTCCAGTGTCTAATTTCTGCCCTGACACGAGGGGGCAAAGCTGGTCACTTATTTAGGCTCACTTGTTCAGTTGTGCTGCGGGGAGGGAGGAACACCGCGAACAAACATCACTGGCGTGTGGGGGGAGTGCTCACAGTGTCTGGACCACGCTGGGTTTGCCCCACTCACAGCGTGTGTGCTTTCCCCGTCTACACTGCTCAGGCTCCAGGTTGCTCTGCAGGGGAAATGTCTAAAGTGGGCTCTGAGTTGCGTGCACTTCCAGGTCTAAGCCGCTCAGGTTCAGGTTCTTGGGTACTCTGCAAAGGCGCAGACTCGGTTGGGCCTGCATTTTGTGCCCTTCCCAGGTCCGAGCAGCTCAGGCGACCAGGTGCTTCGGGAGTGCACTCTCCCCAGGTGGGGGGTGCGTCTTATCACCTCCCCGTCCCAGCCACTCGGTTTTCTGGGTGCGCTGCGGGCACGCTGCCTCTGGTGTGCCGTGTGTCTGTTCTGGGGAGCTGATCTCTGGCTGCGACCCTCCCGGCGGAAGTCAACCCTCCAGAATACCAAGAAGTCTTGGTTAGCAACGGGGAGCCTGCTCGCAGTTTGGTAGAGGATGCTGCCTCTGGGGCCGATATTGCCCCTTTCCTGCTGTGACTGCTGCATTCAGGCCCAGTCCTTACCCTAAGCAATCCAGCTTGCGCTTCCCAGTTCAGCCCCCACTTGCTGGTGGCGGATGCGAGCGTCTGGGCTACTTCTGTGCTGGGAGTTGCCATTAGGCACATGATCTGTGGGTTTTATTTATTTTTCCTCCCAGTTATGTTGCCCTCTGAGATTCCAAAACTCCCCACAGACCTACTGATGAGAGGGTTTCCTGGTGTTTGGAAACTTCTCCTCTTTTAAGACTCCCTTCCCGGGACGGGTCCCCGTCTCTAACTCTTTTGTCACTCTTTTTACCTTTTATATTTTGTCCTACCTCCTTTCGAAGACAATGGACTGCCTTTCTGGATGCCTGATGCCCTCTGCCAGCGTTCAGAAGTTGTTTTGTGGAATTTGCTCAGCATTCAAATGTTCTTTCAATGAATTTGCGAGGGAGAAAGTGGTCTCCCCATTCTATTCCTCTGCTATCTTAGGACCACCCCTAGATTTAGATTTAGAATCTTAGCACATCCAAAATCTGGTTTGATCTCCTTACTGTCCAAGTGACTCTCAAGAGTCCTCTCCAACACCACAGTTTGAAAGCATCAATTCTTCAGTGCTCAACCTTCTTTATGGTCCAACTCTCACATCTGGGTATGACTACTGGAAAAACCATAGCTTTGACTATATGGACTTTTGTGGGAAAAGTGATATCTGTGCTTTTTAATATACTATCTATATTTGTCATAACTTTTCTTCCAAGGAGCAAGTGTCTTTTAATTTCATGGCTGCAGTCATCATCTGCTGTGATTCTGGAGACCCCAAAATAAAGTATGCCACTCTTTCCATTGTTTCCCCATCTACTTGTCATGAAGTGATGGGGCCAAATGCCATGATCTTTTTGTTTTTTGAATGTTGAGTTTTAAGCTGGCTTTTTAACTCTCCTCTTTCACCTTCATTGAGAGGCTCATTAGTTCCTCTGTGCTTTCTTCCATTAGGGTGGTGTCATGGCATATCTGAGGTTATTGGTATTGCTCCAGGGCAATCTAGCTTGTGATTCATCCAGCCTGGCATTTTGCATGATGTACTCTGCATGTAACTTAAGTAAGCAGGGTGAAAGTGTACGGCTTTGATGTACTCCTTTCCCAATGTTGAACTAGTCAGTTATTCTCTGTACAGTTCTAATTGTTGCTTCTTGATCTGCATCCAGGTTTCTCAGGAGGCAGTTAGGGTGGTCTGATATTCCCATTTCTTTAAAAATTTTCCAGTTTGTTGTGATCCACACAGTCAAAGGCTTTACTGTGGTCAATAAAGAAGAAGTAAAGGTGTTTTTCTGAAATTCCCTTGCCTTCTCTATGACCCAGTGGGTGTTGGTAATTTAAAGTCTGGTTCTGCTGCGTTTCTGAGTCCAGCTTGTTTATCTGTAAGCTCTCAGCTCATGCACTGTTGAAGCCTAGCTTGAAGGGCTTTGAGCATGATCTTGCTAGCTTGTGAAATGAGTGCAGCTTCAGTCCTCAGTCACTTAAGCATCAGTGTTCAAACCCTGATTCATTCGAACACGATTCACTCATGATTTATTTAAGCATAAATCCACCTATGTCTCCTATATACAACATATAAATGCTCCAAACATACATTCCCCTTTACATGCATTTATACGTTCCTTTATATTCTGCTCTTTATCACTCTGACATTTCAAAGATGGCCACCAATGCATGTGTTTTGATATGAAGTCCTTTATTTTCATTTTTTTAATGTATTGTTTAATTTTGCTTCTTTAATTTTATTGAAGTATAATAGATTTACAATGTTCTGTCAATTTCTGCTGTAAAGCAGAGTGATTGTTATACATGTCTATATATCCTCTTTATTTAAATATTTTATTTGCTTATTTGAATGTGTCAGATCTTAGCTGTAGCACATGGAGTCTTCCATTGTGGTGCATGATCTCTCTAATTGTGGCCTGAGGTCATAGTTGCTCCAGCACGGGGGATCTTAGTTCCCTGACCGGGGACTGATCCCACATCCCGTGCGTTGCAAGGTGGATTCTTAACTACCAGATCCCCAGGGAAGTCCCCACATTCTTTTTTTTAAGTATTATTTTCCATTCTGGTTTACCACAGGATATTGAGTATCATTCCCTCTGCTATACAGTAGACCTTGCTGGCTTTCACAAGTCCTTCTTTTAAACCACCTCATCCACATTGCTGCTGACTGATCTTGTACAAGTTAATCAGGATTCTTCTCTTTCCACATCTCTGAAGTACATTATCTGAATATACTGCATTGTATCAATATCGAGTTTAGAGCTTTCTCTTCTAAAATCATGTGCCACTTCCCAAATACATCAGCCTTTCATGATAGAATCCTTTGGCCTGGATGATAAGATGGTCTGTGATTTTCTGTAGCTTTCTGGTGTCTGTCTTTTATGAAAGGGTTTGCATATGCTGCTTACCACCTCTCTCACATAAAGGTCAGTTGAAACAATGGATTATACATTTGGGTCGTCTGTTCCCTGATTTCACCCTTGAGTGCCCTCTAAACTCTCTGGGAGAAGCTCTCTGATCTTCATGATTTATACACATTTATTCTGCCAATTTGGCCCTAAAACATCCTGAATATTGATCCCTGTCTGATATAGTATTTCAAGCCTACCAATTTCAGAAAACAATTTGAAAGTGAGAATCTCATTACCATCAACATATATCTTTTAAACTCTCATTAGACACCATACACCAGGCTGTGTATTAGTCATAACAAGGAGCTTGAAGATGTGATTAACCCTTCCTGTGGATGTGCAAAACCATTAAGGACATGCTGCAACCCAGCCTCTGTGTATAAGTAGCATGGATGGTATTTCAGATGCACCAAGCTGTCAAGGTGTGCTTAATAGTATATGGGTGGGAGGAACTCTGATGAGTTGAAAGGGAAGGGACCAGGTTTAAGTTACTTTGGCTTCCTGAAAACTACAAAATGTGGTATGACTAATAAAAATTACCTAAAGCTAGGAAGGTAGGAAAAGGAAATTGTGGGAAGAGAAGAGCATTCATAGGAGGAATGTCACCTAACTGAACTAGGGTCCTCTTGCTTGACTTGCAACAAAGTCAATCTACTGACACTGGGTTGTGATGGAGGAAAGTACAGTATTTATTGTAGAGCTCCAAGCAAGGAAAACAGGCCGCTCATAGACAAAAGACCTGAGCCCTCAGTGGCTTTTGGAGATGGGCTTTTTAAGGACCATGTGAGAAATGAGTGGCCAATCAGCTCACACACAATTCTCTGATTGGTTGATGGTGACGATATAGTACGATGTTCCAGGAATGTCGATCATCAGTGTTCTGGTTGCAAGCCATCTGGAATCTACAGGCTGCTGGTCAGCGTACAGTTAACTTCTTCCATCTGGTGGAGGTTTTAGTACCTGCAAAACATACAGGAACATGGTTCAGAAAGTTATCTACAGCCCTTGAGGAGGAACTAAAGGCCCCGACTTTGTTTTATGGCTAAACTATTATTATTTTGTCTGACCTGACTGCTTTTCTTTGTCTCTGCATACTCTCACTTCTCTGATTAAATTTGCTCCTTGGAACTTGAGGGAGGCCTCAGAGGCTAATGATTTTCTACAAACAAGAGGGGGAAATATGAGCGACTGTCCTCAGGAAGGCCTCACAGGGTCCTGCTTGGTTTAGGAGAAATACTACAAGAAAAAGCTTAAAGGAAAAATACAAGACACCCAAATTAATAAGATTAGGTACAAGATTTCCCTGGTCATTTGTACAAGGTAAACCTGGAGAGGGAGACTGGCTAGACTTGTAGCCTATTAGTATCACTGTATATTCTTTAGCTATAGACCAAAGCGACTATGTCATTCTGTGTTCATCATTTTGTTTTGACATTTTTTTTGTTAAATCATAAAGATCATCAGAAAATACTATTAAAACATTTTTCAAGATTTTGTTAATAGTTCCTTTATTCTCCCTTACACACATAAATGCCTAAGCTTTTAATATAGCTGCTCATTTCCTAGCTGGACATTCTTAATAACTCTTTTAAGAGCTTGGCATGCTCAGAATCTTGCCCCTATTTTAATGGAGACCATTAATGCAAAAGCAAGGCATCACCATGCACCAGGTCAAGGGAAATGCAGAGGCTTTTGATTAGGGTCAGATTCCAGATTTATTATTACTTATATGGTTACTTTAATGACCTTGAAAATGCTACTCAGCCTCCTTGGAGGAATCATTGTCTCCATCCATGGCAGGTATATATCTAGAAACTTTCAGACCCTTTACAACCATTTTTCTACACTTCTCTGCTCAGACTCCTTAGTTTATGCCTTGCGTTGTAGAAATACACAGCAGTAAGCCCTGAGCATCACTATGGATCCAGTTTAGACCAGACCAGTAAAATTCTTCAAAGGTTAATACATGTTTCCCTTAAATAATCCTGTTTCTATGCTAAGCATTTTTGTTGACCTTCGATTCTCTTATTACCAGATAAAATTGTGCAGAAAAGGGGAGTGAGAACAACTGGCCAGTCAGCACTGTGGAAGCAACAGCTGGTCTTTACCTCAAACCAGCAAGCATCCCTCCAACCCTCTGGCTCCACACTTAGCCCTTGAAAGTTCCACACGGATGCCCATATGTTTTCCCTTCTTAATGTTATAAACGCTGAAATGTCTCAGAGAACTTCCCAACATGGGGTCTACCCTCTTTCAGGAGTAAATACCTTCCACACATTTACACATGTGGCATTTAAACACATCACATGGACAGAGAGTCAACATGTAGTCTTTGGGATTAATATTCATACAGACACTTTCTAGGGGAGAGCAGATGTTTGCAGTCTCTACAAACTGGTTGCATTTGTAATGGGATAGGATCCAGCAGCTTATATCAAAGCAAGGAGGATGATCTGCTTAAAATTAATTCTTCTAAAGCTACCGTTTTTAGATTAATCTTATCACTAAGGTATTTAGTGGTTCACAGGAAACTTGACTTATAATTGTATTTCCAATATTTATAAACCAGTTCAGTTTTGGAAGTACCCTCCTTAGATCAGAAGAAATGAGAGTTAGTATCTCAACTTTAACATGTAGCAAAGATTTAAATCTTCTTATGTAAATATATTAAATTATGCTAGCTAGATATAATAACTACAAAAAGGACTCAACTATTCTTTATTTATTTACTATTTAACTACCATGATTTTTTTTCCTTTTTCTTTTTACATAGATCATGATTTTTTTTTCCTTTTTCTTTTTACATAGATTATCTCCAGTTTTAAGTCTAATACCCACAGATTCTGTGACTTTGATAAACAACTGAAACCCCAGGAAGCTCGGGTTTCCTCCTCCGTTAAGTGAGTGTAGTGAGTACACTATGTCTGTAAAGCAGGGATTCTCAAAAATGGATGTGTATCAGAATGCCCCGCAGGCTTATTAAGACACAGGCCGCTGGGCCGTTCTTGGGGAGCTTCTGATCCAACAGATCTGAGGTGGGGCTGGAAATTTGCATTTATAACCTGAAGCTATAAAGGTGATAATGGCACTGCTGGTAAGGGGATCTCACTTTGAGAACTAGTGTGTAAACTATAAATGGATGAATGCCTATAAGGTTTACAATCACTTTGCTCTATACCTGAAACTAACACAACATTGTCTATCAACTATACTTCAATTAAAAAGAAAGAACAGGAATAAAAAAGAAAAGAAAATAGATAAACAAGGATATATTGTACAGCACAGCGAATTATGGCCATTACCTTGTAATAACTTACAATGGAGTCTAACCTGTGAAAATACAGTCCCTATGCTGCACCGCTGAAAGTAATTCGGTCTTGTAAATTAAATCAACTATACTTCCGTAAAAATCACTTATCTACAAAAATCAAGTGAACCTGAAATTCTCACAACATTGCTAACGTGCCACACCCCAATGCAAAATAAAAAGTTTAAAGTTTGACAAAAAGCAAATACATAATAAAATTGCTATGCCTATTAAATGTAGGTACAAGTGAAATACCTGGTGATGATACCCAAAGGACCTCATCTCTCCGGTTTCTTTCTTTTGAGTTTTGCATCTAAAATGGAAGAAAGTTTTAATACACCAGCCTTTTTTTTTTTTTTAAATAAACTGAGTACTCAGTGAAGAAGGTGAGATCTCCTTGTGATTACTGGCAAAGATAGTTACCCACCCAGGCTCATTTAAGACAATTAGCTGAGAGTTCTGTTCACAGACAGAAGAGCTAGGGGAGTTACTGACGCCTCAAGGAAAGGGCTCTAGTCCAAAGTCTGAAGCCCTAAGTGCCGGCTTGGCTCTAGCCAGATGGAAAGATTCCAGGCCAGTGGGGACCTCAAGGAGTCTAGGAGTCTCTCAAGTGTTTTTTAAAAAGTCCAAAGGAAAGTAAGCTTCATTAAGTTTATTATTTTAATGACAGTGGTTGATACTAAGGGGAAAAGCATAACATGGAAGCCACAAGTTTCTATTCCTGTTAACTACTGTTTCCAGCTTTGTTACTTCAATGTTAATAGAAGGAGAGCGCTGCAGGAGCTGATTCTGTGTTTCCAATCTGACCAAGTGCGTCCTCCCCACAGCCTTGTAACAGGTGGTACCTCTGCTCTCGTGGTGGCTCTCTGAATGCCAGGGATGGGCTGATTGATAGCGCTAAATCTGTCTAGACATTAGCCTTGGCAATAATGGTCTAATTTAAGGATTCCAGAATTACTTCTAAATGAATTCTCAAGTCCATAGTAAAAGGAAACAGTGCTTTTCTGTTTTATTTAAGTACTGGAAGGAAAGAGAAGGACTCAGAAAAATTGGGTTGAAATTATTTTGACCTGAACATCACAGGTGCTTTGTTGTGTGGGAGGGAGATATAGTTGCAAATAACAGTTAAAAAAAAAAATCTGTACCAGAGAATCGTGGACCTTTAGCATCTTGTTTTATCTGATTGTAATTTAGAATATCAAGCATCTGTTAGGTGCATTCTGCATAGAATAAATTAAGGAGACTTCAAGAGTAAGAATGTAGAAATCCTTAGTCAAAGGTGAGATAAATACATGGAAAGGTACATAGTGAAAAGGTATGTGCAGATGGGCATAGAGATGAGAGCATGAAGTTTCTGACTTCTCCAATAAAAAAATGCTATGAATTTTTTTCACATTAACTTTTTTGATCTGGCAGCTGTTCATTCATCATTGTGTCCTATCTGTCCCCATTTGTGACCCAGTGCAATATCTGAGGGCCAGAATCCCGTTAAAGGACTGAAGCAAAGTAGGAGGAACAGAGGAAGGCTAAGAAGATAAGCCTGGACAACTTAGCACCATGTTCTTTTCAGCTCGCCTGCCTGTGTGTGATAACATCTGTGGGTATGAAAGTCTCTAAGGATAGGTCAGAAAATGAAGAGCCCTGAGTAGAGTAGGGATCCATGACAAAATCCACTCTTTTATTTACTTTGAATTGAAATATAGTTGATATACAATGCTGTGTTCGTTTCAGGTATACACTGTATATATACATATACATGATTTTTATATTCTCCTCCCTTACAGGTTATTAAAAAATATTGAGCAGAGTCCCCTGTGCTGTACAGGGGGTCCTTGTTGATTATTTTATATATAGTAGTGTGTATATGTTAATTCTAACTTCCTAATCTATCCCTAACCCCCGTCTCCTCTTTGGTAACCACGAGCTTGCTTTCTATGTCTGTGGGTCTGTTTCTGAGTGGGGGTGAATGTCTGCCTACAATTTCTATGCCCTGGTATCCCTCCTAACTTCCCCTACCTGGTGCATAAGTCTGTAGGTGTTTTTCAGACACTGTTTATATGAGTGTTTTGGGTATGTGAGAACTTAAGAAGGGATGTGTACATACCAAGCCATAGTTTGGGAAGGGCACCTAAACTACTTGAATAACAAAATATTTGGGGGCGATCTTGTGCTTGCCAGCCACACTTGGCCTGGCGATCTATCCTTTGGTCCCTATTCCATCCAGCCGGTGGCCCTCTGGCACTCCTGTTCAGAAACACCATGGCTGCCATCACTGGGGCATGTGGCATCTGCAGGTGCCTTCCAGGGGGCTCACGGTGAGGAACAATTGCTCTGCTCAGCTGGGCCTAGGCTACCTCATCTCTGAGGCATCCCTCGACAGAGAAGCAGCCTGGCCTGGAGTCCGGCGTGTCCTTCTTCAGTGCAGACCCTAATCTGTTGTCAACGCTTGCTTTATATGTACCTTCCATTATTCTGCATTATGTGCTGGACTTCTCTTTCTGACATGGACCGCCAGTGAGTGAATAATTCCTAAAACAGCTAAATGACAACTCAATAAATGGCTTTGTCAATTCTGTATAATTATGTCAAATTCTCATAGTAGAAAACACAAAATCTTCCTTCTTGTAACATGGTAGAGAGGTTTTAAAAATAAATGTCCAGTTGCAGGAACTTTTTGAAATATTTGCAAAATCAATAAGACTACTTTGTAAATCTTATTTCTAGAAACTTGAAATCCTACAGACTACCTTTATTGACATGTAAAGATATGAATGAAAAGTCTGCTATTGATAGAATGTTACCCTATTATTTAAACTAGAGGTGGCAAATTACAGATATATATGTACATATATACATATGTGTGGATGTTAGGTATATACACAGATGTACACATACATATATATACATATTACTATTTAAAGATAAATGTACATATATTTATAAATTTAAATTATATGACTATATTTATAGATTTGGGTATATATATATATTTATCTTTAAGTACATTTAAATTAATATATATGGTGTATATATATATATGTGTGTGTGTGTATTCATGCATATACTTTAAATCTTAACATGTTTCATCCTGAGATTTATTTAATTGTAAATGCTGATCTTTCAAATTTTTCTACTTTTCCAACAGAAATTAAAGGATTTAGAAGATTGTTGCTCCATTTATTTTGTATTAAGACTTTGATATTGGCATTAGATATCACAACAGTAATGTATGTGTGTGTGTGTGTGTTAAGTCGCTTCAGTCCTATCTGACTCTTTGTGACCCTATGAACGGTAGTCCCCCAGGCTCCTCTGTCCATGGGATCTCCCAGGCAAGAATACTGGAGTGGGTTGCCACGCACTCCTCCAGAGGATCTTCCCAAAACAGGGATCAAGCCCTCATCTTTTATGTTTTATGTTTCCTGCATTGGCGGGTGGGTTCTTTACCACCGGCACCGCTTGAGAAGCCCGTAGTAATACACACATTCTGGTAGTTTTGTAAAGCTCTGTTTTCACTGCTGCTAAGTCACTTCAGTCGTGTCCGACTCTGTGCGACCCCATAGACAGCAGCGCAGAAGGCTCCGCCGTCCCTGGGATTCTCCAGGCAAGAACACTGGAGTGGGTTGCCATCTCCTTCTCCAGTTCTGTTGCTCATTGCCAAAGCCTTATTCAGACAACATATTACTTTCAAGACATAATGACCCAGCAAGACTCTAACATTTTATGGTAGGGATTACCTTTGAATAAGAAGCACTGTTTGATAGGATTACAGATTTATTGTTTTTCCGTCACTAAGTCATGTCCAACTCTTTGTGATCCCATGGACTGCAGCATCACAAGCTTCCCCGTCCTTCACCATCTCCTGGAATTTACTCAAACTCATGTCCATTGTGTCAGTGATAAAATCCAACCATTTCATTCTCTGTCGTCCCCTTCTCCTCCTGCCTTCAATCTTTCCCAGCATCGGGGTCTTTTTGAATGAGTCGGCTCTTCACCTCAGGTGGCCAAATTATTGGAGTTTCAGAATCAGTATCAGTCCTTCTAATGAATATTCAGGGTTGATTTCCTTTCGGATTCACTGGTTTGATCTCCTTGCTGTCCCAGGGGCTCTTAGGAGTCTTTTTCAGCAGATAGATCATAAATAGACAGATAGATAGACAGGTATAGATATAGATATCATTTTTCCTGTATCTACCTTTTAGGCATACTAGAAACAACGGTACCAGCAACATGTATTGGATGTCTACTATGAACCTCATTTGTGCTGACTGCTTTTATAAACTCTGCAGAAGAATGATCATTTCCACCTAAAGAGGGGACAACAGGGTTTGTGGAGTTAATCACAAACCCCACTCCAGGTGAATAGCAGGACTGAGATTTTAAAAGGCACCATCTGAGTCCAAAGTGCATGTCCTTCCCATTACAGGGCTCATCCCTAATCAACAAAAGCACTCCCCTCCTGCTGGTACACAAATGTGCCAGCTGCTTTCCTTTAAAAAGTAGCTATCACCATTCTTTGAGACTGGCATAATCCTTTGCTTTTTCTACTCAGGATGACCCCTGATGAAGGAACATATTAAGGTTTTATTGAGTGTGCTGTTGTCATTCTATGACTTCAGTGGTTTACTTTTTCAAAACAGGGGGAAAAAAGCCAAAGAAAATAAATGAATGCATTTTGGAACTAATTGGACACTACTTATCAGACTTTTGGAAGACTGAGTAATAATAATAAGGCAAGTAGACTGTGAATTGTTTTCCACTTGCAACTACTGCTTGTTTATCTAACACTAGATATAGTGCTGTCAGCACCCTGGGGTTGTACTCCATGGATTTAGATATGAAGATGATGGGGAAGGAGGACTTTTGATTCAAACTGTATCAGGATTATTTTATTTCACGTGAATCTCTTTTCATTTAAAAGTAGTTAATAAAAAAATAATAAATAATAATAAAAGTAGTTAATAGAATATTTCTTTGTGAATAGGTTTAGAACATGAACCTTGGATTTAGGCAAAGCTGAGTTTGAGTCTTTGCTATTTAAAAATAGTATCACCCCTTACTTTGCCAACAAAGATCTATCTAGTCAAAGCTATGTTTCTTCCAGTAGTCATGTATGGATTTGAGAGTTGGACTATAAAGAAAACTGAGTGCTGGAGAATTGGTGCTTTTGAACTGTGGCATTGGAGAAGAATCTTGAAAGTCCCTTGGACTGCAAGGAGATCTAACCAGTCCATCCTAAAGGAAATCAGTCCTGAATATTCATTGCAAGGACTGATGGTGAAGCTGAAACTTCAATACTTTGACCACCTGATGGGAAGAACTGACTCACTGGAAAAGACTGTGATGCTGGGAAAGATTGAAGGCAGGAGGGGAAGGGCATGGCAGAGGATGAGATGGTTGGATGGCATCATGGACTCAATGGACATGAGTTTGAGTAAACTCTGGGAGTTGGTGATGGACAGGGAGGCCTGGAGTGCTGCAGTCCATGGGGTTGCAAAGAGTCGGACGTGACTGAGCGACTGAACTGAACTGAACTGAACAGCACTTATCTCTAAGAGCCTTGACATTCACTTCTAGCAAAGTTTAATAAACCTCCGTTAGAGTGATGCAAGGATTCACTGAGCGATCAGTGCATCCAGATCCCAATGCCCCTGATGTGTAAACAGTCATCAAATTAGCAACCCTTGAGTTGTTACTAGAAGCAAATTTGAACACAGACCAATACTTTCTCAGAATACCCAAAGGCACCTTTCTTTCCTCAGGTATAAAATGACATTCACTTCAAAGCATCCCTGTTCATTCTCCCAGTATGTTTTCTAAGCCAGTGGCATTAGTCAACTCCAGAGGCCATAACGTGCTAGGCACCTGCTGGTAGGAGGAGAGCCTTTGTTGCTCTGAACAGTGAAGTGTTTCACTTATTGGGAGTAATGCAACTCAGCTTCCTCCCAGGATGGGTGAAATACCTGCCATTCTTGTAGGTAGACACCGGTTACTAAGTAACATAACAGAAAATGTAAGTGGGTCTGAAAAGGTCAACCACGCTGAGGGCTTGGAATTTAACTCTGAGCAGATTTGTAGCCATGGATATTTTGTTTAAATCAACTCCTAGGAAGATCATTTGAGTGTAGCTTCAAAATCAAAGCTGGGGCCTTGGTGCACAGTGTATTCTTATGACAGATATCTTGGTAAAGGCTTACAATCTCAGGAATCATTTATCAGTATCTATTCTGGGCAATACTGGGTAATAGAAGAACATTTATTCCATTCAAAATAGTCTGGCTAGCCAGACAAAATGAGTCAGTTGAAATACTTACTTTTGACTGATTTCCAAAAGTCCAACCGTGTTTTGCAGTTTGTTTTACTGCTGATACATATTCCTTAAAGCATGTTTTGGACACTTTTTAACTTGCACACAGACTTGCAGAGGGTTGAATAGTTTCCCCACTAAATTCATGTCTACATGGAAACTCAGAATCTGGTCTCTTGTGGAAATAAGGTCTTTGTGAATGTAGGCAGTTAAGGACCTCGAGGCGAATCACCATGGAATTAGGGAGAATCTAAATCCAATGATTGGCATTCTTATAAATGGAGGAGAAGACACCAAGAAACTCGAGGAGGATCACGCAAAGTTGGAGGCAGAGGCCGAAGAAATGCAGCTCCAAGCTCAGGAGCACTACAGATGGCCAGGAGTCGTCAGAAGCTAGGAAGAGACGAGGAAGCATCTTCACTACAGGATCCAGAGAGCATATGGCCTTGCTTAACCCTGATTTTGGACTTCTGGCCTCCAGAACTATGAAATAATTTGTTTTAAAGCCACTCAGACAAGTGCTCGGGCCTGGTGCACTGGGAGGACCCTGAGGAGTCGGGTGGAGAGGGAGGTGGGAGGGGGGATCGGGATGGGGAATACGTGTAACTCTATGGCTGATTCATGTCAATGTATGACAAAACCCACTGAAATGTTGTGAAGTGATTAGCCTCCAACTAATAAAATAAAATAAAAAAAAAAAAATAAAGCCACTCAGGTAGGTAGCTGCGGATGTCTACTTTGACTAGCACAAAGGTTGAGGTTAGTAGACGCACACTTTAACACAGCAAATGAATAAAGAAAGCCAGCATAGCACAGTGAGCTATATTCAGTATCCTGAGATAAAACATAATGGAGAAGAATATAAAAAAGAGTGTATATTTGTGTATAACTGAGTCACTTTTCTGGAAAGCAGACAGTATCACAACATTGTAAATCAACCATATTTCATTAAAAATATAAATAAATAAATAATATCCCATAATAGAAATACATTGACTGTTTGCCCCAGCTGCCTCATTCCACAGTGATAAAACTGAAATGTTCTCTAAAATGACATTTCCATCATTATAAATATGACTTGAAAGCCATGCAATTGATGCATTTGCTAGAGATTATCTTTTGCCCATAGCTCATTAAAGCTGCCCTGCTATATCACACATATTCCTAGGAACAGCTATATGGAAGCCCCCACACAACAAAGTGACCCCTGCAAACGACTTGACATGAGAAAAATACCCACAGCAAAGCAGATCACATAACGACTCTGGGTGGCTGCAAATCTGAGATGTGGACAATGAATGAGCTATCTTGGAGGGGGCAGCCAGGATTGTCAGGGAAAAGCAGAGAGTGCAATGTCTCATTAATTGTTCCTGGCAAACAGTTTTCAAGGATTTGCCACAGTGATGCTCCAAGAATATGCTCTTTGTATATGACCAAAGACAATTTGACAACCATTTCAAAACAGTAACTGTTGGATTAATGATACTACCGAGGAATAAAGATTCATTATACCTAATTTGGAAGATTGTGAATATAGTGCCTACATGGGTTACAAGGTGGCAATTGGGCAAAATGGGTGGGCAAATGCAAGATGACATTATTATTGTGCCTCTTTGATGTCTTAGATATACAGGACCTTCTCTCGCACTTAATTATTTGAAAAATATTAAGGAAGACTGCATTTAAGGATTGAGCTCTAATTGAGTCTACCTGTGTGTTGTTCTACAGGAAGAAATTGGCCTTCTGGTTGCTACAAAATATTCCAGGAAAATAGGAGGTTGTGACTGTGCTATCCCAGTGCTCTACTTAAAGAGATCCCTCCAAATAACGCTCTACTTAAAGAGATTCCTCCAAATAACAAGGAGGTACAGAGAACTTTATGGCAATTGTCTTCTAAGAGCCACATATTTCTATGACAGTGCAAATATTCCTCTGTGGCCATTTGAAATTAAATAATGAAGAATCACTTTATTCATATATTTTGAAATATTTTTGTAGTCAACTTACAGTGTTGTGCTAATTTCTGCTGTACGGCAAAGTGATTCACTTTACACACATACGTGTTCTTTTTCACATTCTTTTCCGTTGTGCTTTATCACAGGATATCATACTTCCTGCCTGTAGTAGATTGCCTCTGCTAACCCCAAACCCAGTCTGTCCCTCCCCTTCCCACGCTACTTCTTGGCAATCGTAGGTCTCTTCTCTACGTCTGTGAGTTTGTGTATGTTTCATAGATAAGTTCATTTGTGTCACATTTTAGACTCCACATAAGTGATAGCATATGCTGTCTTTTCTTTAAACTTTGCATTGGAAGATAATTGCTTTACAATGTTGTGTTAGTTGCTGCCAAACCAGATTGTGAGGCAGGTATAAGTATACAACTATCCCTCCCTCCTGAGCCGCACTCCCGCCCCGCACTGCCACCTCACTCCCGCCCCTCACTCCCGCCTCACTCCCGCCCCTCACTCCCACCTCACTAGACCGTCACAGAGAACTAAGCTGAACCCCCTGTGTTATCCAGCAGTTTCACACTAGCTTTATTTTATACATGGTAATGTATCTATGCGGCTTCTTTGGTGGCCAGTGGTGAAGAATCCTCCCTCCAAGGTAGGAGATCTGGCTTCAATCCTTAGGTCAGGAAGATCCCCTGGAGAAGGAAACACCAACCCACTCCAGTGTACTCACCTGAAACATTCCATGGGCAGAGGAGCCTGGTGGCCTCTAGTCCAAGGGGTCGCAGAAGACTCAGACATGACTCAGTGACTGAACAACAGCAATGTATGAAGGTTGTTATGTGTCCATTGCTATATAGTAGCTACACCATACGCTTCCCTCCCAATTTGTTCCTCCCCCAGTTTGTGTCCACAAGTTCATTCTGTACATTTGCATCTGTATTACTGCTGTGCAAATAAGGTCATCAGTACAATTTTTCTAATTTCCATACATATGTGTTAATATGCAATATTTATTTTTCTCTTTCTTCACTTGATGTG